>NW_015551075.1:2364517-2373821 GCF_001515605.1 Sinocyclocheilus anshuiensis | reverse complement strand
TTTATTATAGTATTTTTTTTTATATTTTACATTTGTTTTTATTTTTATATTTCACTTATCATTATAAAATAAAAGTAATTCCATGTGCTTTTGTCATTTTTATTCATTTTTGTATTTTAATATTTCTATTTAGCTTTCATTTATTTGTTTATTTATTTGAGTTATTTTAGAAATGTTGCTTAATCGAAATAAAATAAGTTTAAGTTCTTCATTTTAAAAGGAGTTTAAGTAATTGTATGTGATTTTGTCATTTTTATTAGTTTATGTTTTTAAATTTTTTATTTAGCTTTAAAAAAATATTTTTATTTTAATTTAAGAATTTATACTTAATTTTATACAATTATTTTCAATTAAAGAAAATAATTTTTTAAAGTTTTATTTTCAGTTAATAATAACAACACTGCATAAAATGTGCAATTTTAGCAATCTATGAAAAAAAAAAATCTATGGTGTGGATTTAAATAGGGTAAAATAAATACTACACTCTTATTGGATGCATAAAGCATAACAGAAATAACAAAATAATTAATGAACAAAATATTTAATAAATAAACACAATTGTAAAACTTAGCAAAAGATTGATGTGGGGTATCCCGAAACAAGCTAGCATGAACACTGTTAAGCGCTGTACCTGAGAGTGTACGTTGTGAGGTTACGCTGACGGCGGCGAGTTGCTTTCAGCTTCACAAAGGTCCGTCCAGTGGGGTCAAAGGTACACATCATGGTGAAACACACACTGAAGATGACCAACCAGTTACACGCCACAATTCCTGTTGAAAATAAATGAAGAAACCAAATAAAATAACTAATTTAAAGGGGTCATCGGATGCCCATTTTCTACAAGTTGATATGATTCTTTAGGGTCTTAATGAAAATTCTGTAACATAGTTTGGTTAAAATTTCTCAGTGGTAGTGTAAAAAACACCTTTTTTACCCTGCCAAAAACAGCTCTTTTCAGAGCAAACCGTTTTGTAGCATTTTCCTTTAAATGTTAATGAGCTCTGCTGACCCCGCCCCTCTCTTCCGAGCTGCTCTCTGAGGGACTGTTTACTTTAGCTGCATTCATCGTGAAACTTGCTAATTAGCACATTATTAGGAAAGGCGATTTGCAAAGTTTCATTAAAAAACCTTATACTCACTTCTTTTGTAGGTGAAGCTAGATCATGAATGATTCGCACGAACATAGACGCATTTATATAGATCGGGGGACGCATTCCCTTCAGAAACAATGTAATCCACTGCGAGTTCAGCAGCTCAGATGTCGGGAGTAATTACTGTAAAACTAACCAGCTGTCTCTTTGTCAGTTCGTGTCTTGTATAGACAGATGATTGTCATGGAAGTGAAGTGTGCTATTATGGGATGGGGGAGGACAATGAGCGACACTGATTCATGGTCGGCACAGACATGGGAAAAGCTACACTAGGCGTATTGTTAGAAAGCGTGCGTTGAGATTCCAGGACATAAATAGCTAGAAATGACTTTCAAATTTACAGAAATCTGCTGAGATTAACAAGGGGAGGTTTCATGAGATTTTAACACATGCCTGGACTGCCTCATGCTGGAAGGACATCACACGCCACACTCTCTGAAGACTATTCTGTTTTTTAACTTGCTGCCGATAGAGGTGACGCATGTTAGGAATCACAATTTCACAAAAATATGAACGGCATTGATAATAATAAGAGCCATTATTAATATCTGAGTATCAATAATAAATGAGCAGCAAGTCAGCATATTAGAATGATTTCTGAAGGATCTTGTCACACTGAAGACTGGAGTAATGATGCTGAAAATTCAGCTTTGATCACAGGAATAAATTACATTTTAAAATATGTTTAAATAGAAAACCGTTATTTTAAATTACAATAATATTTTACAATATTACTGTTTTTACTGTATTTCTAATCAAAATAAATGCAACCTTGGTGTGCATAAGATACCTTTTAATAACGTAATTAATCCAAACTTTTGACTGGTAATGTAAGTTTGTGAGACTGTTAGTGGTAGGTCTGCTTTACAATATTTAAACGTAAGAGTGACTGATAAGGGTAACATGAAAATGTAGAGCATGATGTGTCCCAGTTTAGCCTTTTACTGTTGATGCAACGATGATGCAACTTGTCACATTAATCAGATGATCACATCCCAGACTTATGATACATTCGTTATGAATAATCTTATCTTTTGGTTTGCATCCATGCAAATTAAAATAGAGAGAAAAAGATCAAATGAGATGGTACGCTTTTATCCAAAGTGAGGAACAAAAGCAATTTGAGAAGGAGCCAACCATATTCATAATATACAATGCCAGGTTTATTTGACAAAGCAAGCTAGAACCTTTAGTTTAATTTAGTACATTTTATATATAAAGCATTTAATTTACTGGATTCTCCAAAAACAAGCAGTGGTTGTTAAAATATAAACTAGTTTATCATTTTACCTTTAAAGAAAACAACCTCAGCATATATACCATTAAGGTAATTATAAAATTATTCATAATGTCAGATTTTTAGTCATATTTCCCACCCACCTATAAGTCACTTCAGGGCTTTTAATTTCAAAATCCCTGGTAGCCCTTCGAGAAGGAATTCTTCAGATTTTGGTAGCCAAAATGAATTTAACTAGCCCAAATAAAAAAATATATCAGCTAAACTTCACTGTGGACAAATCAGCATGATCAAAAACTTCTGTCGTTGTATTTTTTCTTCAGATAACAAGTCAAGAGTGTAGGGGTCCAACGAATCACAAAATTCATGGCTCGGATCAAATTACAGTATTTGAGTCACTGACCGGATGAGCAAAAAAAAATTTATTATTTAAAAAACGCTTTAAGTACTTTGATACCACAGCAAAAACTTTTAGCATAACTAATAAAGGTCAACCATTATTATTAAAGACAAGTGAACCGTCAGTAACAAATTAAGCACAAATAAACAAATTAAAAGCATAGATAAAATATAACAAAGCTACAAATAAAGTAAGGTCTAACATTAGTTTTCAGGCACAGAAATGTAATAATTAAGTGTAAAATAACACCTCATAGTGTTCACTGTATAAATTAAACACAAATTCATCTTTGTTAAAGCTGTGTTTTGTTGTTTATTAACATTAATTACACAGACAGCAGCAGGTATTTATAGGCTGCTGTCCCTTTAAGACTTTATGTTTGTGTTCACTTCATTTAAAACACAACCGACTGTTTAAGGGAATCTTTGCTGAGACAGATATTTGGAGATAATTTTGTGTGTATGTGTCCGCTCAAGCATAAGGATACGGAATCAGGAATCAGGAATTAGTTCTGTGTGCGCGTGCTGAATTTGAGGGTGTGTGCGCAAATAACAGTGCCCGAGTACCGAATTGAGTTCTCTTTCGCCTCTTCTTGTGCTTGAATGGTTTAAAACGCTTGAATGTTTAAATTGGCAAGGCTTAGAAACACGATCAAATGATCAACCACATTCCGTTTCAACCCTACAAGCGAGTGAACAATGTGAATCAAGGAAGGGATTTTATTTTACTATTCAAGATAGCTGGACTAGCGATTTTTTGAGGCCTGCACTTATTGTTTTTATTCATGTCTTACCCAGGGCGAGGTTCTTGGCAGTGATGTCGGAGCAGGGATGGTAATACTGCACCAACCAGGCGATGCCCACCACCGCGTACACCAGCTCCACTAGCAGGATGGCTGCAGAGAGGAGGAACAATTAATGTCAAGGGTTGATTTAGGGCCTAACCACATAGAGTATGAGTTTTCATCGTAAAATCATGTTGCACTGTAAATTTGCAGTGAAACAACGCAACCCAAAAAAATCTTGTTATGGTAAGCATTAGGATTATTATTGCTCATACTTTGTTCATTGAGTTGGTCAAACCTCAAAACTCAGTCAAATGGAAGCTTGTTTCCGTCATGAGAAAAAAAAATAAAAAGGGTAATTGTGAATTATTGTGAACTTTTCTTGTCTGAATTGCATGATGTTAACTTGCAATTGTAAATTTGTAACTTACAATAATGAGATATAAACTTGCAATTCTGACAAGTCGATAAAAAGTTGCAGTTACCTTTTTAATTTTTATAATTTTGCAGAAACAACAAAAAAACAGAATCGCAAGATGTAAACTCAAAATTCCGAAAAAAGTCAAAATTGCAATACATAAACTCAGAATTCAGAGAAAAAAAGTCAGAAGTGCAAGATGTAAATTCAGAATTCTGAGGGAAAAAGTCTGAATTGAGAGATGTGAATTTGCAATTGTGAGAAAAAAACTGAATCGTGAGATAAAAAGTCGCAACTATTTTCTATGTTTTATTCTGTGGCGGCAGAATTTTTTTTTACATTATTTAATGAATTCAGAGAAAAAAGTCAGAAATGCGAGATGCAAACTTAGAATCCTCAGAAAAAAACAAGTCAGAATTGCAAAATGTAAATTCACAATTATGAGTTTATAACTTCCAATTGCAAGATATAAACTCGCAATTCTAGGAAAAAAATGCTTGAATTATGAGATATAAACTTGCAATTACAAGAAACAAAAGTCAGAATTGTGACATAAAAAGCCACGATTACCTTTTAAATTTTTTATTCCATGGTGAAAACAAGTTTCCATAAACCTCTAATCCATGTGTGTGAATCAGAAAAAAATGCCAACGCATGCAATTACTGAACAAAATAGTCCATTTTAATTGGATTGAACTAAGAGCTCAGGATTATTTCACTGAGCTCACTGCAATACATTCTGGGATTGCTTTCTCTAAAAAGGATACTTGCAATGCTGCCTTCAAATTTGGAATAGAATTTACCACAGAAGCAGTCTATGATGCCTCAATGCAGCCATTGCAGGCTAGTTAACAGAGCTGACGTGTGAGATCGCATATATATTCAGAGAACTAGTGGAAGTTTTTTCATGTTGTTTTTATGGTAAATGTGCAAGTGTGTGTCTTACCCAGCCGTATATAGAGCACGTACTGCACAGCCTCTCTGGGTTGTGTATACAGGATGCTGCCTCTCATGCTCAGCCACATGATGGCACTCTCGCAGATCAGACAGCTGACCAGGATGCCCAGGTAACCGCGACCGTGATCCACCAGCGTGACTGAGCATGATTGCTCTGAACTGTATGGCAGCCCAAAGAGAACCATGGACAGAACCACGAGCCTGCCGAAAGAGCACAGCTGTGACATCACATGAACATACACATGATCATACACACCTCGGAAATCTAATATTTATGACATAATGTAAAAAAGTAAGAAAGTGATTTTCAGAATACAAATGAACGTGTTGGGCAATTTCATATTTCCCAACAAAAATAGTTAAGTAAGTTTATATAGAGCCAAAGATTAGGCTACTTCATGCAGTCAATGCTTTATCTGTGTACTTAATTACTCTCAGGGTGACACAGAGAATCTTGGGAAATCTAATTTGGTTGCACGAGTTTGTTGCCTCAAAATAGCCAAAATGAGTATAATTATTGGCAAGCTTTGTCATTATTCTTCATTAACAGCTGACAAAATGTGTATAAAAAATAAACAGTAATAACAATCACAACTTATTTAAGTCAATACCTACAATTTACACAACTCAACTCAGGAAAGTCAGTTGCTCAAATAAAAACCTAGAGTTTTATAATCATATTTATGCTGATAAACTTAAAAAAAATCAGTACAGCTGCTTATGATGCAATTCTACTTGAAGCATAAACAGAACAGATTTGTCTGTAAATGTTAAACCATTTCTTATGTCGCAATAGTTAACATTAACATTTAAGTCGCATTGATTAAACTAAATGTTATAATTTACATAAGCATTGATACACATACATACATTTACATATACCATATACATACAGTTCAAATGTTTGGGATCAGTAAGATTTTGAATGTTTTTTTAAAGAAGTGTCTTATGCTCATCAAGACTGCATTTATTTGATCAGAAATACAGTAAAAACAGGTAAAAAATATGTCTGATATGGTCTGATTACTTGATTCATGCATGAATGTAAAAGAACAAACTGTACAGACAAACACAAACACAGACTCACCATATGCAGTGTAGTATGAACAGGAAGAAAGCTGGTAACACCAGGTCATCACTGCCGACTGACCAGCGTCGCCGAAACAGTACCATGCCCGGCATCACTGCCCTGAAACACACGTCAACACACCCCAGTTACGGACCGCCTGACACATGCGACTCACACACAGTAAGACTTCTCATTCACCACTTCTTCAATTCTGCAATAACGAGAGACGAGATAAACACAAGGCCAAAAAAGAAGAAGGCAGAACACATGCACACACTAAAAGCATGGAAGTGCGATTGCAGAAAAAAACTCCTCAGCTTACATTCGAGAAAAAAATAAAAAATAAAAAAAAACAGCAGCCTTTTCACACATTTCAAAACACAGCACAGAAAAATATTCTTGTAATCGGTTACTTTAAAGAAATAGTTCACCCAAAAAATGGAAAATTCTGCCATTTACTCACCCTCATTTCATGACAAAAACACCATTCAAGTATCATTTCATTTTTGGGTGATCTATTTTTTTTTTTAAGTTTTATAATCGTGCATCAGAGATTGAAACTGAACCTGGTCTGATAGGAATAAGACACTAGAGAGAGAGAGAGAGAGAGAGAGAGAGAGAGAGAGAGAGAGTGAGTGGATTGAGGGAAATTATAAAAGAGGAAAAGAAAGGCAAAGAGGAAGTGGCCCATGAGAATGACGACAGAAAAAGAAATCAATATTTAGCAAGTGTAATGAGTGTGTTTACTCATGCTATCCTAAAGCATACTTGCCTACTAGTTTGTTTGTAATGTTATGGTAAAGATATGTGGTTGCTAGGGTGTTATGTCTGGTTGCCACGGTGTTGCTATGCAATTACCAGGGAATTCTTGGTGGCCATTGCATTGCTATGCAGTTGCTAGGGTGTTCTGGGTGGCTGCCAAAGTGAAGTTATGTGGTTGCTAGGGTGTTGCTATGCAGCTGCTAGGATGTTCTGGGTGGCAAGTGCATTGCTCTACAGTTTCTAGTGGTATTTGGGTGGTTTCCAGGGAGTAGCTATGTGTTTCAGAGGGTGTAGCCGCAAAGGCATTGCTATGCACTTGCTAGGGTGTTCTATTGTTAAGGTGTCAGGGTGTTGCAGTGCAGTTGTTAGGGTGTTCAGGGTATTGCATTGTAGTTGTTAGGGTGTTCTATTGTTAAGGTGTCAGGGTGTTGCAGTGCAGTTGTTAGTAGGGCTGCACGATAAATCGCATGTGATTGTCATGCACATCTTGTCAGTAAAGCCTGTTCTGTGATTAGTAGTAAATCTCCATTACGTGCTTTCAGATGGAGCGGCATTTACTACACAGACACGTAGTTCGCTGACAAGCTATGCAATATCGTGTTCATAATCGAATGCGATTAATCTGCAATTATGAACGCGATATTGTGTAGCTTGTCAGTGATCTACGGCTCTGTGTAGTAAATGCCGCTCCATCTGAAAGCACGTGATGGAGATTTACTATTAATCACAGAACCGGCTTTTCTGACAAGAAGCGCATGACAATCACATGCGATTTATCGTGCAGCCCTAGTTGTTAGGGTGTTCAATGTGTTGTTAGGGTGGTCAGGGTGTTGCAGTGCAGTTGTTAAGGTATTAAGCTAGTAACTGTTTACTCACACAAATGTGGTGATCCAAAACAGTGAATCTAATCACCATTCAGGCAAAAGTTTACTTCAAGAATGACCACACTACTGACGTGATCTTATCGTTAACACAGCCAGAACACATGAGTTATTCGTCTTATCGGCAAGGCATATAGGCATACATTTTTTCAAATCGGCCAATGACGATGTTTACATTTTAAGCCTTTATCAGCCGATTCCAATAATGTTCTGATAATATCGTACTTCCCTAAATAGTAGTAATGCTTTCCACAGCAATCACCAACTACAAGACAAAAACAAATAGAGGGAGAGTCTTGTGATTGTGAACGAGGACTACTGATGGTTTCCATGGATACCGCTTTCAGTCCAGACACTGTAAAAACTTTCATTGTGTGGCAAAATCACTCTGTTTACAACACAAATCTCAATCAAAACATGTCATCGATCAACAGGTACTTTCAGAGAACACAGGCAACGTTCTGTGTTGTGGAGACAAAACTAAATGGCTGATGTATGATAACACAGGATGTGATGGACACATGTTTTGTTGATCTTTTTATGGATCGGGGTAAAAGGAAACGCCCTGGCAAAGCACTTCCCCAAAACATTTGTGCTTTTTAGTGGGTGGTGTGGAGCAGAGGTTCAAGTCAACAGGAAATCAACATTTTCTTCCTTCTTCCATTGGTTTCAAGATCCAAGTTTGTTCAAATCCCAAACTCTTAGTATGCACAAAAGCAATCTTTAGGCTCAGATAATGATTGTTTTTAAACAGGTTTACCAATGAGTTTTGTCAATGTTTGTTTAAACAAATAGTCCCGCCCCAAACTCCCGCCATTGGTCAAGTTGACATGTCAAACCCTATAAACAAACACTGCAATGATTCGAAAGTTCTCTTATAGAAATTCAACATAAATAGCCGACTCTTAGTTGTCTCTGCTCATTAAAATACAACAGAAGTATTTTAACACCAAAAAAGACACTTTACCTTTAAACTAGTTTAAACTAAGACTTTAAACTAAGTCTTAAGGTACTAGTTGATCATTCTCCTGCCCGACAGACCTGCCTGATAAAGCGACAGATTGTAAATGGTTTCACTGCAGCTGTACAATAACACAAGCAGCCTATCACACTGTTAGCAATTCATCAGTTCTCAATCTTCCCATTTCTCTTCACACTTGCGTCTCTCTGTTTCTCTCTTTCCTACCATCCATCTATCCACGAAGACACATCCCTAAAACCAAACACAAATATGAAGCCTGTCTGGATACCAAAAACACTTAAAAGTAAATACAAAACGACATCCATTCTCATCATATAAACATCCTGCTCACATCCTCAGGAAGGTAAGAAGAAACCAATGAGACAAGACAGATCTTATACTCTGCTATGAAAGTCTAAGACTATTTCTACAGTAAATAAAAACTAAAATCACTCCCATTATAATCAACAAAGCACTGGGTCCCCCATTTCTATTTTTGTCACACTATGCAGGCAATTCATTTTTCCTGCTTATTTAAAATAAAATTATTTTATTTACAAAATTTAATGTGTTATTATTTCTATGAATTTTATTTGTTGCATATTTAAATGAATTAATCTGTGTTCTCTACTAGCTAATTTTTTAGCATTTAACACTCAAAACATTGGTGCCAGTATTTTATTA
>NW_015551075.1:2359994-2364488 GCF_001515605.1 Sinocyclocheilus anshuiensis | reverse complement strand
TGTTACTTTCAGTAAAAGTGTGGTTATTTTATTGGCTTGTGTTTTTTTAAATTCAGTATCATTAAAATTGAGTTCAATTTAAAAAGTCTTACAAAATTACTTTATATTATTGAATAAAATAATAAATAATCATTACAAAGCAGTTTCGGTTTTCGGCCGACAGGTTTTCATGAAAGTGTTGGTCAGTTTGTCTGCTTGACAATCCCATTTTGCACTGCAACAATAAAACTGAAGTGAGATAAACAAACTGAGAAATGTTTCTTTTTAGTTAAAACAGATGTTGTCAAAGTTTTCCTTTGGGGACATAATTTGAAGTTGGAAAAATGTAATAAATTGCAATATATCGCAGAATATCGCAATATATTTTAAATTGCAATAATATTGTATCGTGACACAAGTATCGTGATAATAACGTATCATGAGGCCTCTGGTGATTCCCACCCCTACAAGGAACCCTATTAGTACATTGCTTGATACATGACATTACAAACTATTGTGGCTGTCATAAAAACTTGTTTTTAAGAAAGATTTATGCAAACATACATAAGACATTTATTTTGTGTTATAACTAGTAGTAACTCTTAAAGCCGCTTAAACTGAGACTGCAAAAGCGATCAGTCATGCCAAATTAAGAAGCATCAAAATGACATTCATTGTCTAAATTTAGGCTAAATCTGAATTTTTCGGTTTTTTAAAATGTAAGATTATTTGAAATTGGGAAATCGATGTTGTCAAAACAGCCCTAGAATTTTATAGAATCAAGAATAAAAAAGAAAAGCATCAAAACATACTGCAGAAAACACATACTTCCAAGGGGTCTTAACTAGAAAAAAAACTACGAGAACCATTCTTGTTCATTTAAAAATGTAGGAATCTTCCAATCAGGATTTTTATTTTTTTTACAGCAATAACATACATTTTTTTGTCATCTGAACTAGGGATGTTCATTTCGGTTATTTTTCCTAACCGACAACCGACGCTCATTAACCGATTGTTAACCGTTAACCGACAAGATTATTTTAAATTAGAATTGAATTAATTAGAAAGGATAAGTGTCTGTGACCAGTTAAAAAATACTAACATTTGTTTCCTTAAATAATAAATTAAGAAAATGAAAGAAAAACTGCAACAAGTAGTATGCAGAGTTTTGGTTAATTTTTGTGCTGCGCGAAAGGAAACAGACGGCAGAAAGTGGCATCCTATTTTTCTTTAGGCTTATTTTACAAAAGCACAAAGTTTTGTTTTTATTGTGAATGTACACAAATAAAGGCAATCCTTTTACAATTCCGATTATCTTTATGACTAAAAGGAGTAGTTTCTTCCACTGTTAGAAGGAAAAAATTCAAATGATTGTGCCGGTGCCGCATACACGCACACAGTTAAGCATTGCTACCTTGACAATGCAGCCTATTCATTATCATAATAAAATAGAGTCAACCAAACATATGGAAAAAAAACTATGTAGTAAAAGAAAATGTAGTGAAAAATATGTAAAATCTGTGCCGTTAAGTGTTATCACAGTACTGCCGTGATGTTATGCAAAACATTTTGTTTTACGTGGATATTGGAACGCTAGTGAAGTACATAATAAATAATAATTAAATAATAATAATCATTCAAATACATCGCGAATACGGAAACATTTGATTTTGTGTGGAATGATAGACCCAACGTTGGTTTCAGTTTCGTTTTAGCCTAAATGAATTAGTTTTGGCTTGTCGTTTATATTGCTATAGCTTCATATATTTTTAATTCTTGTTCTTTTCTAAATACTGTTAATTGAAATGATTTGTTGTGGAGTGAGGGGAACTAAAATAGCCTAGCTATGTTTACAGTGTTTATTACAATGTTTGTAAACATTTCGCGTCGGCATTAGGCCTATTTCTGAATGAAATAATAAAATGCGACTTATACATGACTTATGTTTTTTCCCCCTGAAAAACACATTTTTTATACGCGTAGCGTAGGCTATTTTAACCATGCAGCAAACCTTTTTAAATATTTTGATAAATTACTGAAAAAAATAAATAATTAAATGACTTTTTAAACCGTTTAACTGATTGTAGGCCTATTAATCGGTCAAAATTCTTACGGGCGGTTAACCGGTTAAAATAAACATCCCTAATAGATAGATAGTGAGACAGACAGACAGGTGATAGATAGATAGACAGACAGACAAACAAACAGATAGATGGATGAAAGACAGAACATTTACATTAGCTGTTTTGGTTGAACTGCAGTACTGAAGGATAATGTTTGTATAGTGCTGTTCATAAGTGCCTCATTCTCTAGTTAGGAGACTAATGTTGTGTGAAAAGAACATTCAACAGCTCTCTCAAATGTTCAGATAAGCAATTCCATCCCTGAAAATATTCAGCCGCTGTGATACAAACACAAAGCGGAAATTGGTCCTTTGATAAGCTGTAAACAAACCACTCAGACATATATACAGTTACCGTATGACAATACAAGCAGAAGCGCAGCCACGAGTGTGACATCAAATACATCATACATTTACACATAAAGAGCACACATGGACACACACACACTTACACACCTCATCGCCACCAGCAGCTCAGTCACACATGCTGACAAGGAAATGGACAAAAAAATTGAAAGTGCCAAAACAATTCATCATTCTCCCTTGGGAACGGCCTCCGTCATGCTCATATTTCTGCTCTTTAGTATATGTCATGTTAAATCAATATATTGAGTGCTCATGTGCCATGTTTTATTGAAGTTAAAATCATTAGTCTTTTATAGATTATACACCAGAGTAATACATGAAAACTCTAGACTAGACGTATCAAAATTGTACATCAAAAACATCATTAATCATTCCATTAACAGAATGCAGGTATTGCCTCCTAACAGATTTGGCTGTTATTCCATCCAAGCGCAAATAATTCTTGCTGCATGAGCTACATTCAATAAACACAAACCTTGGGGTCATACATAGTCTATAGCACAAATAACCTTGCTGTAAAACCTACAAATATTATACTGCGGCATCAGACTCATCCTGACATCAACTGCACTGCAAAAACACTGTTTCTTAATCAGGGTTTTTGTTTACCAGTAAAATTTATTTATTTATTATATATTTCTTAAATTAGGTTTATTTTTCCAACTCCATTAGGGAAATATTTTTTTCTTGTTTTATGCATAAATCTTGCTAAATGCTTCTGGATTTATGCTTAAAGCAAGAAAAAAAAAAGTCAATTAAGGTGTTTAATGTTTTACATGTCATATGTAAATGCATCTTTGATTTTTAGATATTTTTACTAGAGAACAAGACAAAAATACTTAAGAAAATTATGTTTTGCACTGTGTGAAGTCCCTGAATGATAAGAAAATCAAATCAGTTGTTATACGTATTTTTTGCTGAGTACAGAATAATCTTGAATGCTGGAGCTGATGTTTTATGTATCTGCTTTTATAAAGTGCTGGTCTTGCTCTTACCAGTGAAAGAGTTATGGTTCCAGTGGTGGGGTGGCTTATCTTTGTGAAGAGCCTGTTCCCCAGAAACTCCTTCTTTACCAGAGACCTATCCGTTTCAGCCAGGTTGGAACAGTGTTATGGTAAAACTGACCTTTAATGTGTTTTCGAGAGCAATGTCAAAGCATACAAATGAGGTAGTACACCGCCTGAGGAGCAAACAAAGGAGACACAATAAAAGCACAGCACAACGTAATAAAAACACAAAGAAATTCAAAAAGCCTGTCAAGCTGTAAAAATTGATGCTTTAAGATAATTGCAAATAAAACCACTGCACATATGACTCGTGCATAACACAGTATAAAGTCACAACCTTCTTGAAAGTGAAGTGTGCGATTTTTGAGCCACTAGCGTCAAACAATTTCGACTGTTTTCAAACTTTTTCTACAGTCCGAGCCCCGCCTCAAAATCACGCCATTGGTTGAATCAATGTAGTTTTGCCCGCCTCCCCAAGTAGCAGCCAATGACGCATCTGACTCCAGCAGCGGCCAATCGCATTACAAAAGGGAAAAAAACTCCCTATTGTTATTATAAAATATTCTAAATTAGCAATGTTGTTGTGTATAAAATGAAATAATTGAATTGTATAAAATGGATACAATAATTGCGTGTTTCTCTGCTTAATTGTATTTGAAGCTTATTCTTTCTTGCACAGTATCAAGGCAATTGCAACTTTTTAATAAATACATTTGTGAAATGTTAAAAAAAATACTTAATATAGGCTACAGATGAGTTCAAAGTGATGTGAGTGATGTGACATGTGGCCAAGTATGGTGACCCATACTTGGAATTAGTGCTCTGCATTTAACCCATCCAAAGTGCACACACACAGCAGTGAACACACACCCACACCGTGAACACACACCCGGAGCAGTGGGCAGCCATTTTTGCTGCGGCACCCGGGGAGCAGTTGGGGGTTCGGTGCCTTGCTCAAGGGCACCTCAGTCGTGGTATTGAAGGTGGGAGAGAGCGCTGTACATTCACCCCCCCCACCTA
>NW_015551075.1:2333460-2358161 GCF_001515605.1 Sinocyclocheilus anshuiensis | reverse complement strand
GGTTAATTTTTGTGCTGCGCGAAAGGAAACAGACGGCAGAAAGTGGCATCCTATTTTTCTTTAGGCTTATTTTACAAAAGCACAAAGTTTTGTTTTTATTGTGAATGTACACAAATAAAGGCAATTCCTTTTACAATTCCGATTATCTTTATGACTAAAAGGAGTAGTTTCTTCCACTGTTAGAAGGAAAAAATTCAAATGATTGTGCCGGTGCCGCATACACGCACACAGTTAAGCATTGCTACCTTGACAATGCAGCCTATTCATTATCATAATAAAATAGAGTCAACCAAACATATGGAAAAAAAACTATGTAGTAAAAGAAAATGTAGTGAAAAATATGTAAAATCTGTGCCGTTAAGTGTTATCACAGTACTGCCGTGATGTTATGCAAAACATTTTGTTTTACGTGGATATTGGAACGCTAGTGAAGTACATAATAAATAATAATTAAATAATAATAATCATTCAAATACATCGCGAATACGGAAACATTTGATTTTGTGTGGAATGAGAGACCCAACGTTGGTTTCAGTTTCGTTTTAGCCTAAATGAATTAGTTTTGGCTTGTCGTTTATATTGCTATAGCTTCATATATTTTTAATTCTTGTTCTTTTCTAAATACTGTTAATTGAAATGATTTGTTGTGGAGTGAGGGGAACTAAAATAGCCTAGCTATGTTTACAGTGTTTATTACAATGTTTGTAAACATTTCGCGTCGGCATTAGGCCTATTTCTGAATGAAATAATAAAATGCGACTTATACATGACTTATGTTTTTTCCCCCTGAAAAACACATTTTTTATACGCGTAGCGTAGGCTATTTTAACCATGCAGCAAACCTTTTTAAATATTTTGATAAATTACTGGAAAAAAAAAAAAAAGACTTTTTAAACCGTTTAACTGATTGTATTAATCGGTCAAAATTTTTACGGTCAGTTAACCGGTTAAAATGAACATTCCTAATCTGAACCATCCCAATGCCAATAATTTAGCCATTTTATTTAACTATTTTAATACTGTATATTTTTCTTTGACAAACACAGGCCTAATAAAAACAAGCTTAAACTAAATGTTTTACATTTTAGGATTTTCTTAAGTTATTTAATAAAGAAGTTTGTGATCGTTTATAGTCATAAGTGATGGAAAATGTCTCTGAAAAAGTTCCCTACTCTAGAAAATGTGCCATTATCTCATCTAAGTTCATCTATAAAGCCAAAAGTTATATGGAAAAAAAATCATTATGTTTGTGACTAACTGTAACTTAAAATGATTTATAAGGGGAGAGACTGAATGCAAAACAAAATCAGAACTGAGAGGAAGGTGAGAAAAAAAAATAGACATGTGGTCGAATCTGGTCAATAATTGATACGCTGGGCAAAAAAAAAAGACAGAATGGATGGGTTGAAGGTAACACTTTGGGAAGATGGTTGTAAAGTAGAAAAATTCAGCATTTGGTCCTGAAACGATCAAATACAGTGTTGACTTCATAATGGAAATGAGGGATTATGTACTGACATGCCGAGGAATGAGTATGGGGTGGAACACAGTGTGTTGAAAAATAAATAGGGCATGACAGGGGAAAAAAGTGTTGAGCGTGTGGCAAGGAGAATGAGAAAGACAGAGCAGAGCAGGATACAGTCAGCTGGCTGCTTTCATGCTGGCTCCTTGTATCAACACTTTACTCATCGTAGGACTGAATATTTGCCTTTGAGCACTCTGGAGACATTCACACAGGACATGTTCTTGCGTTCTGCATGCGCTACTTTGCAGTCATTGTACACATGCGGCAGACAGACGTCTTTGGTTGTTTTCCAGCGTCTCCTGACATAAGCACGTCACATCAAGTTAAAAATACTTCAACTTGGGATACACAGCACATCATCTCAATTTGGGGGTGCAGCAAATGAAACTGATGGGATGATAACCATATGCATTATCCATAGAGTAATATTTCAAGACACAGCTACTATGATCTTCACTGAGATGATATTAGATGTATAGATTCTTTCTATATTATCATAACAAATATAATTTAATAATAATTAATAATTCATGCATTTAGCAGACGCTTTTATCGAAAGCGACTTACAGTGCATTCAGGCTATACATGTTTTACCAGTATGTGTATAAATATATATAGGGGTGAGTGTGTGTGTGTGTGTGCGCGCGCATATATATATATATATATATATATATATATATTATTTATAAATTTAACCTTTTTAATATTTAACAACAAAAATAAAATATACAGATTTTTAACATGTATCCATGGCTCGAAGTAAAAGTATAGTATAATATAGTGCATAGCATAGTTTATCACACTGTACATGTGCTGTTGTTTCTATTTCGTTTACATCATTCACTGCGCTTCATTATCTCATTTAAATGTGTTGTGCCTTTGTCTTTTTTCTGATTTTCAAACATGACCAAGCTTGAATATTTGCACAATACTTCTGCATCAAATTAAAGGTTGTAACGCTATGATTTATCTCTGAGCTAGTTGGTTTGGTTAGAAATTCCTATGGAGAAAATAAAAAGGAAATATACTTCCAGAAGCAAAGCCACAAAAATTAATAACTCTCTACTGCGTGTGCAAATTAGCAACAACGTGTAGCTGTCTGTAACTCAAGAATGAGTCTTGTGGCCTGTCAGTCACCTTCAGACTGCCACGCCTCCACAGAAATATTTGCCTGATGACTATGCAAACGGCTCGTCATCAAATAATCTACTGCTGGTGTGGTTTAACTGCACTTGAGGATAGAAAATCTCATGGCCAGATGACACATATTTCAAACAACCATCCTGTTGTAAGATGAGGTTTCAGATGATTTCAGTGTCATGCAATCCTGATAAAGCCTCAGTTAAGCATCGGTCGGATAACATGACGCTCACTTAAAGAGGCCCCCGAAAAGTGCATGAGCCACACTTGAAAACATGTGAATGTCAGTGCATTAGATAGCAAAATAATAGCTTGTGAAATGCTTGTAGAAGTACATCCAGCCTCACTCAGTGGCCTTATTAATATGAATGATATGCTAATGCTTGTATTATGAGATTGTACATCCATAACACCTCATCCAAATGAGTCATAAATGAAAGCAGCCTGAAGTGATGAGAAAATATTTTACAATTTTTTCTGGTCTCACAGTGTTTGTTGCCCATCTCCTAAGCGGACTATAATCAAACCTGTAGCAGCTTACAATGAGATGATTATACACGTTATTTTTTTTATACATACATAGGCTATTTTATGCATATTATCATTTATAAAAAATATAAAAAATACAAACATAAACAACATCTGAACAATTAATGACAGCAAATAAAATGCACACAAAACAAAATTAACTTTGACAGTAAAACGGCACACAATATTTATTCTAAACCAGTTAATTTTATAACACTTGCTTCTGGGTCTATTTTTGAACATAATGCCACATAAACTGTTTGGGAGAAAATAGAAACACAGACAGCTCAAATTAAACCACAATACCGTGTCATAAAAATGTGACACTTACTATGTATACGTGAAAACAGCAAGCTGCAACGCAATGATCTGTGACGTCCGTCTGACGCATGTGTAAACAAAAAAATTTACAAACAATAACAAAATAGTGCAGACAGAATGCAAAAATGCGTGGGCTCTTGTTCTACTTAATGCACAAGAATATTTTTGCAACTATTATTAGGAGCTTTATCGATCATGAACGCACTCACACACACATGCATGACGATAACACCAAAGAAAATGACAATCAATGAACTGATTCATACATGAATCACTTTATAACTCAAGACATTGACTGAAAAGCCTGACCGGAGATGGAAGAGCCAGCACCGATGGGAATCCTGAATAATCGGGATCCATTTTAATCAATGTGAGGTGATGATTAGTTTAAAATAAAACACAGATTTGCCTGAATAGGTTCACGCTGTGAGATGAACAATGTGCTGAAACAGACTGTTAAATTCAACCTATTGACCTGAGAACAGATGAAAGTGACCCACATTAAAGGGCCTGTATCGGTCAAGCAACTAGATTTCGATTTTAGGAATTCAGGACGCAATCAATTATGTTATTAAACTTGTCTTTTATTCAGAGAGATGGACTTTTGCATGGTTCAGCATCATAAAAAGACATCAAGCAAGAGCTGTGATTAGGCCTGTCGCAATAATCAATATATCGACTTATCGCGCAATATATGTACATGACTTCAATAATTTTTGGTGACGCAATATATCGCCCATTATATTTACTTAAAAATTAATGTCACCATGTTTTTTGCATTCCACTTGCGCCTGTGTCTTTGGCAACGCGGTGTAGTCGGTGCTAGTTCAAATTTAAAAAATGCTTCCTCTACAAAAAAAAGTTTTCTTGTTTAGGGATCTGTGCCTTTGTGCATATGGACATCTGACTGCTAAGTAGTGATTGTGTTTTTCAGCAATAGTGTGCACCCTTAATTTACAGAGAAAAGAAGTCCGGGAAAAATCTGTAGATGAGAAAAGTCTCCATACAAGTTCTTTGTGCATTTTTATTTTTTTCTACTCGTTACTTTGCACTTTTTGTTAGAAAATGTTTATTTACTATTTATTCAAGTTTTTTAAGGTATCTAATATTTTGATACTTAATTTCCATGATCTAAATATTCTTAAAAATTAAAAGTTCGTTGTCATTTGGAAGTGTGTAGACCTTCTTGCCTTATTATGCTGTTACATTATGATTATATATTCAGTGGCATAAAATGGTCTTTAAAATGACAATATCGCTTATCGCAATTATTTCTGGGGCAATATATCGCACAACAAAAAGTTGTTATCGTGACAGGCCTAGCTGTGATTAAAGTTACGTGAGCCCTGAAGATCTACGCATTGCTCAATAATGTATTACAGAATGTAATACAATTTTAAACAATACAGCCGCTATATTTCTCTAGGCCACATGCAATCTCTTGATGTTATTTTTATTTTTTTTGGTGACAGACTGCAGGATGTTGAGGGTAAAATGTTTTCGTTGTTCTTGCAGAGAGCTGTATTATGGAGAACACTTTCGGAGAACATTAGTTAACTACCTTATGTTTGTGGCACATTATATTGCGGAGACTGGATATTATATACACACGACATATTCCACGCCATCAATGATTTATCAGAACACAGATCTGCAAATGTGGAAAAAGGTTGCGAACTGCTAACCTTAAGATCAAACACTAACATTGGATCTCATTCATGAAACATGAGTCAACCAAATTTTTGTATGAATCGTTCATAAACCATTCTCATGTAAATTGTTGCACTCAATCTATTGTTTTACAAAATATTTACACAAAATTTCATTCTGCTTGTGTTTCATTAATAAGGCCCAATGGCAGTAATTACAGAACCAGTGATTCTTTCTCTATTTCCATCTGCTCTAAAAAATATGATTGAGTTTTATTTAATAATTGAAATTTATTTTTATTTTATTTTTAGTACATTTAAATTAAGTTTTAGGTATACTAAATGTATAATTTATAATTAATATATAAAGAAAAATAACATTTAATAAACATTTTATTTATAATTAGTATTGCTATAATCAATATTTCTGCAATCACAGTACAGGACGTACTAGAGGAAGAGCATTGCAATCTTGCTGAAGTCTGTCTGTTGCATCACTGTGAGAAAAGACTGGAAAGATTCAGGGCAAAATAACAATTACTCTTCATGAACTGTATTATCCTACAAACGACATCCTTTGATCGGACGATTGTTTATGCTGTGAGAGGCTTGACTGGTTTATCGCAAGCGTGTTCAATACAGTCCAATATTGGAGATTTCATGAGAGGAAAGCCTGCTTCTGAAGGCCAAATGGAGCCTCGAGGCGATTTCAAGACCCCATCTACACCTCAGTATGCAGTACCACACAAGACATTCAGCATCTGTCTGAAGAATAGGGTTGTTTTGCTTGTTCGTCATGGGGGATGCTGGAGAAGTAAGGTCGCAGGATAATGGTTCAATTATTTAGTACATTTATCACATACATTAACACAATCTCTACATTAAAGGTGGGGTAAGCGATTTTTCAAAAACGCTTTAGAAAACGGATTCGGGCCGACTAGAAAAACAAATTTGTAGCCAATCAGCAGTAAGGGGCGTGTCTACTCATGATGTGGAGGAGAGAGAGTTCAGTGCACAGGACGGACATTAGCCGAGCCGAGCGACAGAAAGATAGAGATGGCGGATAAAAAACAAGGGCGTGTTTGTTTTGGTGATTTCAAATGTCAACATTGGCTACCAGAAATCGCTTACCCCACCTTTAAGAAAACTGGTAAAACCTTAAGAAGCTTCTCCTAAAAGTGAAAACAACAAAGAAGACCTTGTATTGTCACACAGACGTGGCGTAAATGCATTTATTCAGGAGCCATAATCGCAAATAAAATATTCGAGATTCGCGTTTGGATTTATTACAGTTCGTCATGGAGAATGTTTGCTGGCAGAATTAGTTGCAGCAAATTGCACAATCAGCAAGAGAAAAGCTCTGATTTGGGGATTTTAACTCTTGATATTTTCAGTATATATGTTCATGTTTAAAATATTATCAATCCGGCAGCCTTGAGAACATGAAACGATGTTTTCATAACATTTTCTTCCACAATGTGATGCATTTACGTAACAGTAAATTCAATACCAAAAGCTGCATCGTACATTTTCTTCCAGTTGAGTTGTAAAAAAAAAAAAAAAAAACATACAAAAAATAAATAAATAAATAAATTCAATATATTAAAATTACACAAGGTGTTTTGAAATGTATATATGATTTAAAAAAATCTCTTTAACAAAATAATTTAACAAAAAGGATAAAAACATTTTGTGGAAGAATTTTATTGAACAAATCCTTAAGAGATCTTACTAAATAATATTGTTGTACTTGCATTAAAAGCAGAGCAGTCCAATAAGATATGCTTAGTAGAAAGGCGGTCTAGCAGAACATAAACAAGTTGGCCCTTCGCTTTTCACAAGAAATGCATGATAGAAAAATAAAAAAAACAGTAGGGTGGGACTTTTTATCCATCTAGAATTAATTAGATTGAAAAAGGTGGGCTTTCATGCGAGAATGGAGCCACACCTGAAGGATAGTTTCTCAAAATAATATTTTTCAAAGCCAAACTGTATTTAAGATCAGGATGTACTAAAAATGTAAGGTCAGTTTTGATTATCTTTAAATGCACATTAGCACACATTAGTGATAAAATGATATATACCTGCCCAGCAGATTAATCATCTGATATTTGGCCATATCTGCATCAGTTTCGATTAAAGTAATCATTCTGCCTAGTTTCAACAGTTGTCATCAATAGATAGCACTCATTGTCTGTTTTTCATTTTAGCAGCAGTTTTGTGTGCATCTTATTTGCAACTTATTTTCCCATTATTATCAGTCATCAGCCACCTTGCACACTAGATAATGACATCGGCCAATTCCACTGAAGATCCCATAATCAGTCGACAATGTTTTCAAATACAGCTCAAGGGTTGACACATCAACAAAATGATCCTAAAACATGCTCTTTGTCCATACAAAAAGCTGCACTCAGTAATTAACAGCAATTTCCTCTCGCAGCGAGCA
Source organism: Sinocyclocheilus anshuiensis (assembly GCF_001515605.1). Lineage (NCBI taxonomy): Eukaryota > Metazoa > Chordata > Actinopteri > Cypriniformes > Cyprinidae > Sinocyclocheilus > Sinocyclocheilus anshuiensis. The sequence continues at coordinate 2,350,549 of NW_015551075.1, read as the reverse complement.
TGCATTTGCTGGCCCCTTCAAACCACTGATGGGCTTCATCCAGCCTCGAAGATACAACCACAACCTGTCCATTAAGAATTAAAAGCCTCTGGTTCTGAACTTCACTGTCCTTTTGCCATGTGTGTGCTGCAGACATGGAGATCTGCAATACCGCTGTCAAATATAAAAGAAGCTCAGACTTCCTGAGCAAGAATCATAAGACAGACATCCTCTAACTCACCACGATATACTGTCGTTACTTCGTCATGAACCAGAAATGCTGGGTGTGCTCACATGCCTGCAGCAATGCAAAACTCTTCTTTCATAAACGCATTGCTATTCATACAGGTTTACAAGGTATGACCTAAAAAAATGACTAAAATGAACAATGGGTATCAATATTTCCTGGCAAAATACATAGGTACAAACAAAGAATACTACAGAACCACCATGGTAGCACATTTAAACAACCCTGAAAATACTATAGTACTTTCTGTGCAATAACTGTATTGAATATGACATTCTGTTATGGATTTATGAGTTATGTATTTCATATTCTATATGAAACTATGGTAAAAGTTTAACTGATGATTACCATAATCATAGATGTTATTTAAAGGATCTAACGTACTTCCAAGAACACCATGTTAAGACCATGGTACATATCTAAAGACATGGTAATATCAAGGAGCTCTGATATGACTTACAAACAAATACCGTGGCAGTACTATGGCATCAAATGTATACCGCGGTACTTTTGTAAGTAATTTAACATTGCACAGAATGATTACCATATTCGCCTACCATGCTATTAGATACTCAAAGTACTGTACTTTAAAGAATACCACAGTAGTATCATGCTATATGCCAAAAAACATGGTAATTTTCGTTGCGATAACAATATAATGATATTCTAATCGGTAGTTACTGTGGTCAAGTGTTGTGTTGTACACAATCACAGACAGATGACAATACCAGAGTACTGAATGTACTCAGAGGTGCTTCAAAGAATCGCAATACATGTACAAAATCCAAACAAAAACATTAGTTTTTTTTCGTTAGCGCAATAACTGTAAATTTGGTATCTAACGTACGCTTTTCTGGCGGAAACTGCGGTTACCATGGTGAATTATCATATGGGTCGCCCGTACAGAGACTCACCTGTAGTGTGAGCGCGTCTTCCCGAGACCTTCTTCTGCATGGACTCTCTTAAATCTCCCATCCTCCGCAAACACACACACACACACACACACACACACTAGCCGAACCGCAGAACCGACCCAGATCACGGTTCCGAGCCAGCCACAGGTCTCAGAACAGCAACAGTTCCGTTAATGCGGCGTCCCGTTTGCATTCACACGAACACATGAAGCAGTGAGGATGTGTTTAATTCTGTCCAGAAACGGATTTCTTTTTATTTCATACCGATCGTCTCAGTTTCGGTGACATTCCGCAGTAACGTCACGGATATTTTCACGCCTTTCCAAGCGCGCGTCGCGTCAGAAGCCGCTCCATGTTCCCTTCAAACAGCGAAAATCTTCACGCGCACACGAATCTAACATTTATTCCCCAGGCTCGGTCATGACAGTCCCTCTCCGCGTAGTAACTGAGTAGTCCAGGTCCCGCACTGTCTGTCCGCAGCAGCAGGTCCCAGTCAGATTGATTGCTGTATATATCTTCGCCACGATCTTTTTTCCATACAAGCAACGTCGTTGCGATTCTCCATTAAAGTTGCGCATACTGGACCCGCATCCCGGTTCGCGCCTGCGCTCCTGGCGTATCTCACGTCATCCATTGGTTGCCGTAAGTGACGCTGCGCTATTGACGTACCGCGCTGCGCTTTTCCGCTGCTTAGTAACCACTGGCCACAGCTGGGACGGGCTTTAGTGAATACAGAGGAGACTCCTCCGACATAGTATGCTGGGCGGAACGACGTCATTTCTTGAATATCTTAAGATTTCGTAATCAGCAGAGAGTGCCAATGGATAAGAAACAAATCAATCAGTAAATACATTTATAAAATACGTCATTGCATATTATAGATAGATAGATAGATATATCATTTATAAACACAATATATAGCCTACTGTTAGATATAGATGATAGATTATATACATTAATACAGAATATATACTATTGCTATATACTATATACTAGAATATATATATATAGATGATAGACAAATAGATAATTTATATATATACAGATAGACAGATAGATAGATAGATAGATAGATATAGATGGATAGAATTATATTTATTTAAGGGCATGATCTGTCTCTTCAATTATGATATAAACAGGTTCATACCAAACAGTCTTTGAGGTGTGTGGGAATTTGACGTAACGCATGACTGACATTACAACGCAAGTGAGCTTGTAAAATATTTCTGCTCAGGTAAAACCTGTTTAGGCACTCCCCAAAAATGCATCTTCTGTTTTGATAAAGGAATGCTTGCCCCAGGACAGTAACTGTCTGTGTTTGCTGCAGACTGTGGCACCTATATGACGTCAATAATTACATAAAATTTCAGTGCAACAACCATTACACCAGTTCAAGCCGAACGAAAGCACACGCGCCCCAGCTGCACTCCCCCCTATTCTCACTGATAGAGTGGTACATCCCAGCACCTCTCCTCCACCTCGTGCTGCTGTGTCCTCCATCACTCCATTTCCTTTGATTGTTTCTCCTTGAGGACGGATTCAGGCCTTCCTGCAGAGCTTATCTCTTGGTTTCTCATCCTCCGTCTCTCCACCCTTCTTTGAAAAGAGGAAGAGGTGAGCAAGGGTTACAAGGCATCAAAAAGAAGGTATGTTCCATCCATTATTATCTTTCTGAGCAGACGTATATCCATCAGAACTGGAAGAGAATGTGTTGCGCTGCTGTGGCCTGTGCAGCCGTCATAACAGCATCACTACAGAAATCACATCCATCACATGATATTTTTAATCCATCTTCCCAGGTTATACATTCTCTGCATGGTTCTGCATAGCTTCAGTCCTTTTTTGTGATTTTAATTATTTTTAATGTACAGTGCTCCCCTCCCCTCCACCGGTCTTGTATGACTCATGCAGATTAACAGGAATATGTCTGTATGCTGCAGATTAACTATGCATGTTTAATGCCTCAGAACCATAGTTCATTGTGTTTGGTGGATGCAAAAGGTCACATCTGTAAGCTACATGACTGTTGTTAAGAGTTACTTGTCACTTTTGTCCCACATACTCTAAAAAAGAGCTTCTACGCACAAAAGACGCATCCATGGTTTTTAAGGAAGCAACAACTAATGGATGCTGCCCTTTGGCTGTCTAATACAAGCAAATACAACATGTGACAGTCAGTAGGCCACTGCATATACACTAATGTCATTGCCATATCAAGGTCAAATACTCAAATGTTTCATGTGATATAATTCTGTTTTGGGTGACATATTCACATTTTTTTTTTCATTCCAAACCCATGTGCATTCTTCTGTGGAATACAAAAGGAGAATTTTTAAAGACTCTTCAGCTGCTCTTTTTCATATAATGCTAGTTCAGTCCACTGCTGTAAAGAAAAAACTATAAAGAAATAAATATGAGAAAATGTGAAATTATTAGAATTTTACCAGCATATGCTTTTGTGTGTGTTTTTTTTTAATTTTTTTAAATTTTTGTCTATTCTTTTAACATTGTGGATATCATTTTTACATATACTACCATTCAAAAGTTTGGGGTCAGTACTTTTTATTTTTTTTGTATCATTTAACAATGATATGAGCCTTTTCAAAATTCAGCCTTTATAATGTTACAAATAACTGCTGTTCTTTTGAACCTTCTATTAATAAATAAAATCCTGGGAAAAATATATCACGGACGGTGCACAAAATATTAAACAGCACAACTGTTTTCAACATTGATAATAAGAAAAGTTTCTTGAGCAGCAGATAAGTATATTAGAATGATTTCTGAAGGATCGTGTGACACTGAAGACTGGAGGAATGATGCTGAAAATTCAGCTTTGCATCACAGGTATAAATTAATTAAATACATTAAATTAAAATATTTTAAAACAGAAAACAGTTATTTTAAATTGTAATAATATTTCACATTTCTACTGTTTTCACTGTATTTCTAATCAAATAAATGCAACCTTGTTAAGACTTTCAAAAACATACCTGACCCCAAATTTTGAACAGTTGTGTGGGCTACATGGAGAAATTTAGAACCTCAAACTCTCCCTCTTCATTATAATTTTATTTCCAAAAGAAAGCTCAGGAAAACCTGCAGGACTCCTTGACCCCTTGATCCCACTCCCACATGGAAGCAAAAGCCAAAGGAGCATCAAAGTCTGCCTCTAAAGCAGAGAAGAAGGAGGCACCGCCACCACCAAAGCCAGACCCCGTCTCTGCTGAACCCGCAGAACCCGAGAATCCGGCGGAAGATGGAGCAACCAACCAACAGGGGGCGGCGGAGTCCGCAGGATGTAGCTGTGAAGCCTTAGAAAGTTTAAAGCCTTTTCTGATTGGAGGAGCTGTCATAGCACTTGGAGCTGTATTGGTGGGCGTAATCTTATTAGCCAAGAAAAACTGACCCAAGGCCTATGATTGGTTGTTAAACAGCGGGGTTGATTAGTTCACAGACTATTTAAAGTTTATATAAAGGGTTGGGGAGTCACTAGCGGGGTGAACATACATCCTCTTTGTCCAGAACTTATCCTGGCCAGGATTTCTAAATTGCCTAAAATGTCCGGATTTTGGCTTTGTTTTCCTATTGTTTTCATACTTGCTGAAAGTTATAATTAAAAAGTAGTTTGACCAATAGCGTGCAGGCATTGTACTTAATCAACCAATCGTGGCACACGAGAAGGCGGGATCTACAAAGAACGGTCAAAGCAATGCAAATATAATGTGTGAGGACTGTAGAACACGTCAATAGTAAAAACACATCCAAAACCGTGACATTTTAGGCAATTTACAAATCCCAGCCAGGCAACGTCTTGGAAAATTAGTACGCATGGTCACCCTAGTCACTAGGCATCTCAATTTTATGCTCTACTTTCATTTTAGTGCTTGTGGTGACGTTCCTGCCTGCTATTAAAGCAAGCTAGAGATGCATTTAGGCCAAACACTTTTCATATAACATTCAACGCAGTTGTAGCCAATGCACATTTACACCAAAACTTTCATCCAAGTCACTCTGCCTGCTGGCTGATGCTCAAAAACATCCTCATCCATGCCATAATGTTGATATATTACCAATTATCCAAAAATATTTAAGTTTTTCAAGCTGGACTTAAATCCATAACTGCCAACTGTAAGATACAATAACATTAAGATGCATGATTCAAGTTTAAAAATACAGAAGTTTTCTGTCTTTTATGGAAATTAAATGCTATTTGTGTCTTGATACCAATAAAAGCAATTGGTTTCATAATCAAATGCTTGTGCAAATCCATAGCTACATATCAAGCCACTGACATCTATTACAGTTAGGCCTGTATTGTTGAGAGAAAGTGTAGAAATGTAAAGAAAATCTCAGTTATTTCAAATATTATATGGGTTCATTTTGTATTTGACATCACTTGCCATCAACCAAAAACAAGTGATTCAGTAATTCAATAATCTTGCCTGTGAATTGCATACTGTAGACCATCTGTGCCATTTCAAAATCTTAGTTTCTTGTTTGAACGACGTTGACGATTTTCTTAAGTGGGCCAATTGAAATAGATGCGTGATGCAACATAGATGCAACGTAGATTATGACGGCTCTCGGCCAACAGCTTCAATTTCGCTGTTACACTATTATGAGCGCTACACAAAACAATCCCTAAATGCATGCAGACACAAACAATATACACCCACACGTCACATGACATACTGTTACAGAAAATGACATTTTCTTTAAAGTGCGTATATAATGCAATAATTCAACTAGAACTCTGTATTTAAAAGAAAGAAGACTGTGTATTAGTTGTGATACTGATGGTAATGATGTGAATTAGGATGTGGCAACATGGTGGTTGTCTTGGTGGTGGTAATGATGAGTGATTATGATTTTATTTGTTTGTTCTAATGAAGTTTGCCTGTTAAATGTGGCCCCTTTCCTCCTGCCATATGTATTTATTTTGCACACAACCTCGCCTGCTGCCTTTCTTCCTTGTGTGAATTAAAACAAGATGGCTCTCTTGTGACTTGATGACCTTATTAAAGGACAATGAACCATATTTTCCCAGACTCTGTGTGTTTTTTTCCCTCTGGTTATTTTTAGACAGAATTCAGTACTTGAATCCAATTTTTTTCATACGTGTGACAGATTTCTTTGCTTTTTCCTTTCTGCAAAAAGGTGAAACAACAACAAAAACATATAAAGGTCAGAGGTGATGCAAAATACTTAATCAAAGGGTTAAAAATCAACCATCAATGGCCTTACAAACATGAATGATTTTGATAACTGATTTGATAGTCCTGCTGCAATCCTACAAAAATGTTTTAAGTTAGTATTTGCTGAATTTTACATTATTACATTCAACTGCTTTCTAAATTCATTAAATTGTTTTATTCTGTTATGCTGTTGACAGCCCTAGTTTTAAACACTAAGAAATTATTTTATTCTACTGGCAGCCTTGGTTTTTAACAGTACGAAACAAAAATAAAATGAAACAATATAAGAATTATGTATAAGGGAGAATCAATGGCTAGCTGTGCATTAAACGAATTGAATGCACGACGTGGAGGCGAAGAAGTGCATTCAAATCATTTAATGCACAGCTAGCTGTTGATTATCCCGCTTATGCCATGGTCATTTGCCAGCATTCACATATTAAAGATGTTAATAATATTTGCTCTGCAATATTTGACCAGAACAATAAAAATGACGGGCATTCTACTCGCTTTAAATAAGACAGAGCAGACAAATATATTAAGTAGTGCAGTAAGATTACATTTATTTGAATGAATTATATTGCTTGATTTAAAATCTTTATCATTTATGATGTTGTGTTTTGTGATGTAACGGTTAATACCCGATCTGATACACTTCAGGCTTGCAACACTGTATTCGCAGCCGGTAGTCTGAACAGAGGCTGCACATTTTAGAGTGGCCTTTTATTGTGGCCAGCCTAAGGCACACGATCTTCTTCTTCTTTTCATTTTATTGGCGGTTGGCAAACCAACTGAAAGGTGCATTTACCGCCACCTACTGGACTGGAGTGTGGGCAGTACTTTGAAAGAAAGGACAAGGAGAGGAGAAAGAAAAAAAATTGTATAGTTATATATATACATATATATATATATATATATATACATATACACATACACATACACACACACACACACACACACACTGCTGTTCAAAAGTTCAAGATTTGTAATGTTAAAAAAAAAAAAAAGTATCTTCTGCTCATCAAGGCTGCATTTATTTGACAAAAAATACAGAAAAAACAGTAATATTGTGAAATATTATTGCAATTTAAAATAATGGTTTTCTATTTTAATATACTTTAAAATGTAATTTATTCCTGTGATCAAATCTGAATTTTCAGCATCATTACTCCAGTCTTAAGTCTCACAAGATCCTTCAGAAATCATTCTAATATGCTGATTTATTATCAATATTGGAAACAGTTTTGCTGCTTAATATTTTTTTGGAACCTGTGATACTTTTTTCAGGATTATTTGATGAATAATAAGTTAAAACGAACAGTGTTTATTCAAAATAGATATCTTTTGTAACAATATACACTACCATTCAAAAGTTTGGGGTCAGTAATTATTATTATTTATTTATTTTTTTTAAAGAAATGAAGGCTTTTATTCAAGGATGTGTTAAGTTGATAAAAAGTGATAACTATCACTAAATTACATTGTTAGAAAAGATTTCTATTTAGAATTTTTTGGCATCAAACGTCTGAAAACCCCATGTCTGGATAAAAGAAGCGTAAAAGGCTAAAATATAATTTTATGTGAACTGCGTAATTTTCATCTGTTGTTAGAGAGATCTGGTGACTTTAAAGGGACATATGATGCGATTTCAATTTGTCCTTTCTCTCTGGAGTGTTACAAGTTCTTGGTGCATAAAGAAGATCTGTAAAGTTGCAAAGACTAAAGTCTCAAATCCAAAGAGATATTCTTTATAAAAGTTCAGAGTCAGCCACACCTACCTAAAACGGCTCGTTCTAACACGCCCCCACATGTCTACATCACTATGTGGGAAGATTTGCATAACGTGCCCAAATGTTCAAGCAAAGAAAGAAGGCGTAACTTTTAGTCTCACTGTAATTTTGTTGTTGCTGCAGCCATGTCGTGAAGACGCTGTGTGCTTCGTTGTAAAAGCGAAATCAACAGTATGGGAAGGGGCGTAACATTTCCGTCACACGCTTGAGGTATTCGGCCAATCACAATGCACTGGATAGCTGGCCAATCACAGCACACCTCGCTTTTTCAGACCGATGAGCTTTGTAAAAATCGAGGCGGGGCATAGAGGAGAAACAATAATGTACAGTATGTGGAAAATAATGTGTTTTTTTAACTTTAAACCGCATAAACATATTTCATTACACCAAATACACAAATTAATGCTCTTTTTAGCAACATCATATGACCCCTTTAACTCACACGAATTATTGAATTTTCTCGCGGAACGCTCCTCATAACCACGTTTCCGCCCGCGCGCACTTGACTCACGCGTCGCGGAAGTGACGCATCTGTATGCGTTTGTTTCGAGCGGCTAGAGAGGAACGTGTGTTGCCCGCGAGACTGTTCAGGTAACGTTTCTTACACTTTTTTTGACATCTTGAATAATAACAATAACCTGCTCTCATTTCTAAGAGTTTAGTTATGGATTCTCATAGGAAGTTTTCTTGAGCTGAACGGCTCTATTACACATATTATGTAACTTAGTGCTAACTTACTGTAAATCTGTAGGCTAACTTACTCCTGTGAAGAAGTGCAACAATACATGTGTATCTACATCTGTTACTGAGTTTTGTATCGTTTTCGTCTCTCTCTATAATAGGTCATATTTACATATCTCTGCAGAATAAAATTGTCTGTTGAAAGTCTTATTGGAGACACTTATATTAATTAATTGATATAATAAAAACGTTGTTTATCTTAATTCAAAAGCTTGGTATCTGACATACAAATGGAAATCCAGCAACTGCTAGGAAATCCTTATCCGATAGTCATGGACAACTGGAATTGTCTCGTTAAAACCCGTGGAAACCCTGTGTGTGTGTGTGTGTGTGTGTGTGTGTGTGTGTGTGTGTGTGTGTGTGTGTGTTTTCTAATAAATGCTTACTTTTACTTTGATTCAGTCCTCTCGTCCTTTACCATGATCATCCCCATTCGCTGCTTCACTTGTGGGAAGATTGTTGGGAACAAATGGGAGGCATATTTAGGTCTTCTTCAAGCAGAGTATACAGAAGGGTGAGTTCATGAAATTTCCACTTGGGTTTGATTTCTCGGCATGCTTCAGATGATAAGAGTGGCTTAAAACTGAATCTCACTCTGCTCATTTTCACAGTGATGCTCTTGACGCTCTGGGTTTGAAGAGATACTGCTGTCGCCGAATGCTTCTGGCTCACGTGGATCTCATTGAGAAGTTGTTGAATTATGCACCGCTGGAGAAATGAGGAGCTTTCTGTGCAACTGAAGATGAAAATCCCACTCGGCCTCTCCTCATATTTTCAAAGATTTGATCCTAATGGAAGACACACAGGCATGCGCTTCGACCCGGGCATGGCTGGTTCATTAGACTATATCTGAAGTAAACTTATGATGTTGTATGTTTGTTTATTTGCATTTTGTTAAATAAAGATTGAAATGTATCTCTTGTGTGGTTCATTACATATCACAATAACTTAGAGGTAGCTTGGTGTTATCAAAACATTGAGGAAATCTAATGGGCATCTGCTTTATCAACTCTACAGTTTTGATATTTGAGTTAAAAAAAAAAATCTGATAAAAATAATACTTAGCCTGAAAAATGCAGTTTGTTATTATTTACCCTCATTATTTTCCAAATGGGTGTACTGTCATTTATTTCTTTGGAACACAAAAAGAGGATTTAATAAGAATTTTTGCTGCTCTTTACTGTGTAACAATGGTTCATATTGACACATCTGGCAAGTGTTTGCCATTAAACGTTTATCATTAACCAAAACCATCAAAAATATTGTTAATCAAAATAAAGCTGAAAACAAACAATATATATATTAGATGGAAAAACATTAAATGAACATTAGAAATACTGCCTTGCCAAAAGGTTTGTTATATGAAACTGGAAATAAAAACTGAAATAAAATTAATTAAACCAAAATAGTAACAGAAAAAAATGGTAGTAGTATATTTCATACCAAAAGAATTGTTGCTGAAAATGTATTTGAACATAAATTTATTCGTAGCCTATTTAAGTATGAGTAATACTTGAATCAAAGTATATATAAAGTATATGTTTTCTCTGTATTTCTACTTATGTATTATTTCGCATTATTTAATTTTCTGTTTTTCTTATATTAGTGTTTTATTTAATCTCTACTGTGTAATTCCTATGTGTGTCCGTACTTTCTTCTGCACTGGAAGTGTGTGTAAACATACTTGGCAATAAAGCTCTTTCTGACTTCTGACTTATATGTAATTTGGATTTTGAAGAAAAATTAAACTGTAAGGAGTAAAAATGTGAGCCTTACGTTTTGGAATGTAATTAAAGTTTATTTATTTTCAGACATTAAACAGGTTTTTGCTTATTAATTATGCGTATAATAAACGTAAAGCAAATGTAAATAATATGGGACAAAATTACTGTTTATAATTCGTAACACTGTTCCTTTAAAAATTGACATAAAGCTGTGAACTTCCATCTGCTTTCACAAGTGCTCACTGAAATGCAATCCCTAGGAAACAAACAGTAGCTTACAATTGGTTTACCTTTATTAAACACGTGCCAGTCAAGTAGTCAAGGACAAACTCGAAGGTTAAAATATCTGCACGACACAGAAAACAAAGAACTATTCAAAGCAACATTCAAATAATATTCAAATAAGAAAATGATATTGACCTTACCAACATGGCGGCCGCTGCGCGCGCTTTGACTGTGAAACAGTTGCCTAAACTCTCCTTCAAAATAAGAAAAATTGTCAGCCAAACACCTGATCAGTCGCACATCACTTAAGATACTGCAAGATAACATGTTTTCAGCAACTGTCGCACGAAAGGTACGTTTGTTTCCGATTCACAACGGTTAGCTTATAATAATGTTTTCTATACTCTTCAGAACATTAGATTCATCCGCGCTGGAGCCGCGCCGGAGCACAACCCACGCAAGCTAGATTATTCCCCGCACAGCTGCAATTCCAGGTTTTCAAACAGATGGCGACAAAGAGGCAAAATTTACGGACTGCAGCTTTAACAACACTAACTGTACTCTGAATTTATACATAAGACCAGTTTCACTCTTTTTTTATACTAGTTTACATAGATTTTTTTTTCAGAAGACACTGTCCTGAGCAGGTATGTTTACTTGTTATTGAACATGTAATGTTACAGATTCTTCACCGCCTGAGACCTACTGTTTTGTATGTTTTTTTTTTTTAAACAAACCAGGGTTATTATAAGTTAACCAAAACTATATTTTCTCAGGTTGTTCTTTCTGTTTGCCGGACATCACTGCGTCCAGCTGTCACCACAGTGATTTCTCGGGGATACCGCGGTGATGCCCCAGAACGACCATCATTGAGATCCCACTGCCTCCGTGGCAGGAGAGGACAGGAGAATCCCTGGACATCAAGAGAAAGAGACTGCTGTACGAGAGCCGCAAGAGAGGCATGCTGGAGAACTGCATCCTTCTGAGGTCTGCAGGTCAAGAAGACGTCTTAGATAAATGCCAGACCGCAAAACTTACTCAAGCAGGCAAAGTCTTGGCAACAACATATAATATTGTCTGAGTGTATCTAAGTATGTTCAGGATGAATTGTAGTGAGCAGTATACACTGAATACTGCCGACTATTTACAAATATAGTCATTCCATTCCAACTAAAACCATAAAAAGACTTTAAATTTTTTTATTTTAGGTAGTTGTAACATTTCTCATTTTAATTTAGTGTATTTTGATGTATTTGTCCATTAAATCATAATAAGTACAATTTTTTTAATTCAAATAGTTTATTAGTAAATGTTGATATATTAAGGTTAATAAATGTATTTTTCATTGTTAGTCCATGTTAAGTAATGTAGTTAACTAATGTTAACAAATGGAACCTTACTGTAAAGTGTTACCGTTATTATTAACCTTTTTTTAAGTTTAAAACCAAATTTATAAATCGGATAGTTCCGGTCCTTGATTCTGATTGGCTGAGCCACGTTCGAAGCTGTTGTAAATTACTCTACAAACATACACCTTTGTTTACTTTGTCTGTTGCTTGGCAACCACTTTGTTGCAACCACAACTGATTCTGAGGAACTACATTGTTTGGTGGAAGAATACTGTTTTTATTAATATCATTACACTTTATTTGCTCTGTTTTATTTTGTGAAACCTAACGACGTATATGGAATAACCGTTTTATAAAAGCAATAAGCCGCTTCGCGTCGTGTCGAACAACGCCCCTTAGCTGTTATAAATTCACTGTAAACCATGGCTTCTTGGGGCTTATTGTTTTATTAAGCATAATACTTATTACTATATAATATAGAATTACTCTGACTGTTTTTGTTACCAGCCTTTTTGCTAAGCAGTACCTGAACACAATGAGTGAACCTCAGCTAAAGCAGTACGACAGACTCATCAATGAACCCAGCAATGACTGGGACATCTACTACTGGGCAACAGGTATGAATGAACGGATAAACTAAACAGATAGAAGAGATGAACAATGGTTTGCAGCTCTGCTCGGGCATTCAGATGAAATCTAAATAGTGTGTTTGACTTGTATTTTGTCCATTGATGTTTTCTTTGCAATGATGTGTGCATTGTTGTGTCATGCACAATAAGACCAGGAATGTGTATATAATAAGTAAATGGGGTCTAATATGAATTTGCACACATTTCTAAACATGTCTTCCTCCCATCAGAGGCTAAGCCGACACCTGATGTCTACCAGAGCGAGGTGATGGACATGCTCAAAGAGTTCGGCAAGAACAAGGCCATGGAGCAGCGTCTGGATGCCCCTAATCTGGAATATCTGGACAAGAGCAATTAAAACTCACCCTTCTGTCAGAGACTGTCATAGCAAACCTGAAACTGAACTCACCTCAGACACCAGACCTATTCAAAATAATTGTAAAGGTTCCTGGGATTAAATATTTCTACAGTGACTATAAAATGCACATTATATATTGGACAGTTTGCATGCACACGTAAATAAAATGTTCAGCAACTTTTGTCCTCACACATAAAACACGGATCCTTGAATTCATATTAATAAAAAAATATTATATATATATATATATATATATTAATAAAAAAACCAGAAAAAGGCTTACCAAAACAAAGTTACTAGGTTAATCTTTTTCACGTTTCCTTGGTTGGTAGATGCACCAGGGACCTGATTATAGCACTTAAAACCTGGAAAAGTCAGATTTTCATCATATGCCACCTTTAAATATATTATTTCTGAGTGTGTTTTTTCCACATGAGATGACATGGAGCAAGTTTGTGTCAAGTTAATGTGATAAAAGGTTTTGCAGTACTTCGCTTCATGCATTAAAAAGTTCACAGCGTGAATCATGTTATTTTCTTAAGCAGCTCAGTTTACAACAAATTAGGGTATATTCAAAGTTTATGCACAAGGTTGTGCTAATGCACCATTCAGCTCTGATATCACTGAACAGAATAGACTGATTGCATCTGTTTGGGTTGTTATAAATTAAAATAAATGACATTGATTTGTCCATACACAAGATGTGAGACCCTGAGCCTTGAATTCAAGATTTAAAAGGGCTTTGCACACAAAAGAGACCTGATGAGATCTGAAAGGTGCTAAAGACACCTCAGACAAGAATGTTGTTGTTGTTGGTCAGAAATATGAACCCAAGATGTATCTGGACATTTGGCACACTTAAAAATGTCTGAATGTCACTGCATTTTGTTTTTCATTAATGCAATGACATGCATATCTATATATAAGTGTTTTAGTCTCTACCGGAAGATGGCAGACTTTTCCTTGCTAATAAGATGAATGTAAAGAGATGTGCAGCTTCCTCCCTGTTGAAACGCATCCAAGTATTTTGACTAATGGAGTCTTTGACATCATCCAACACGGCCCTGAATACTGAGGTTCACAGCCGTCAAAGGGCATGCGGTTTGATGGCAGTGAGCTTGTAGTCATGACAGTTTTTGCCTTTAAGCGAGCACTGTCCCACATATGTGTCTGTACCTGTGTACCCTGCATTTCTGAAAAAGACTCAACACAGCCGCTCTCACTGCTAAAAAGCACAGATGCCACTGGGCCATGCTTTCATTCACATAATGGGTTCCAGAGTGACAATATATCACAATTTCTTCAGAAAAAAGACAGAACATGCTTCTTTATTGACATCTATGATTCCATAAAGAAACTCTAACTTCAATGGAGCCTTTTCAATGCACAAAATGTTCTTTAGATTTTAAAGCGGTTCTTTTAAAGACCCCCTGTGGTCATTGTTTAACATTGTTTAACATTTTTTATCTGCTGGTTTTAATTTACTTGAAGACAAACAATGTGCAAATTCATCAGTCGACATTCATGAATCCACGCAATGGAAATGAGGTTAAGGGCATTTTATTCACGCCATTTAGTGCACAAGGAAATCATTTTTACGAAAATGTTTAAATATGTCATTTTTGATGAACAGATGAGTTATGGCATCACTGGCTTTTATAGGCAATAATCACTATTGATATTGCTCAAGGGGTTAGACATCTAAACAACCCCCTTCCCTTGAACTCATCCAGTTTGTGCTATAGACAAATGTAAATGATACCTTATAATATGACTTCCAGTGCAGTTCTGTAGAAATGTCTGAACAAGGGAGCTAACTGAAACACCCTTTAGCAACCACCTAGCAATATGCTAAACTCCTGCTCTGAACACCTCATGGCAATGTCTTGGCGAACACCCACAGTACCTTAGCACTGACAATACAGGCAAGCAACAGTCACATTCTTTTACAGAAAATGTAAAAATCCACTGTCTTACTGTTATTTTGAGATAACGTATGCTCTGCACATCACCCTAAAGCCTGGACAACAACACAAAGGGAGGGTAAAATTGTCATATAGCTTTAGAAAAGAATGGCTAAGACTGTTGCCAAGCCATATAGAGCCACAAAAAGGAAGGGGAAATGGTGGAGGAAGAAGGGAAAAAATATACAAAGAAAAATGAGAGAGAGAGAGAGAGAGAGTTTCTAAATAGTGCCGAATGTCAAAGGCAAACTGTATACTATCTTCAAAGTTTTGGGGTTGGTAAGGTTTTTTAATGTTTTTGAAAGTCTCTTATGCTCACCAAGACTGCATTTTTTGAACAAAAATACAGTAAAAATAGTAAAATATTATTATAATTTAAAATAACTATTTTCTATTTAAATATATTTAATACATAAGTCTAACAATATGCAACATTATTAACATGACATTGGCTGAATCTGAAAACGAACCATTGTAAATGCAGAAAGAATAGCAGAAGTGTGATTTACCAGCAAAAACATCAGTGAGATTCAGTATAAGAACAGCTGCATAGTGCATACTGCATATGGCTTCATTTTACTCAGTGTCTGTCATCTAGTCAGCGGTTTTTGATTATAAGTATATGGTATAGAGTTTGATTGAATCTGTTTTATATCTTTGACATGCTTTCATTGTGAAAAACATCTGAGACCTTGTTGTCTTATAAAAGACACACTCAAATACACTTTTGCGAGAGGCTGGTAGAGCTGATATGAATACACACACACACACACACACACACACACACACACACACCTCTCAGACAGAGAGACTGTGTGATACCTGGCTCACAGGTGAGCTCTGCCTTTATATAGCATTGAAAGAGCCTGCTGTGTGATCTCACTGACCTCTGCCATCTGTCTCTATGGAGATGAGGAGAAATGGAGAAATGGAGCCAGCCAGAGCTGCTGCATAACAACGTCCATAACTACTGGAGACATCTACACTGCAGCCCAACCAACCAACACTATAAAAACACTCACATAAAAGTGTTATCTGAAGGTTGGGTACTGTATAGGTTTTTATAGAAATATTCACCATGTTCTTTTGAGAGCTGCATAAAAAAAAATATATATATATTTTAGGAGCAAAAATTGTTCATACTTTTCCCATTGTATAATGTATATGGTACAGGGTTATATCACTAAATAAAACTAAAACCATAAAAGAATTAATTACTTGAACAAAAGAAATGTTAACTGAAATAAAATAAAATATTAAAAAAATTTAAATCTTCTAAAAAAATGTTTAGAAAAATTTATTCTCTTTTAGAAGAAAACAAACATAACCCCAGGTATTTATTCAATACAGTGGCTAAATGTACGAAAAATAAAGCATCAACAAGTGATGACATTTCCCAACAGCACAGCAGTAATGACTTTATGAACTACTTTACTTCTAAGATCGATACTATTAGAGATAAAATTGTAACCATGCAGCCGTCAGCTATAGTATCACATCAGATAGCTTGCTATAGATCGCCTGAGGAACAATTCCACTCATTCTCTACTATAGGAGAGGAAGAATTGTATAAACTTGTTAAATCATCTAAACCAACATGTATGTTAGACCCTATTCCATCTAAGCTCCTAAAAGAGGTGCTTCCAGAAGTCATAGATCCTCTTCTGACTATTATTAATTCATCATTGTCATTAGGATATGTCCCCAAAACCTTCAAACTGGCTGTTATTAAGCCTCTGTTGCTTTGACACAATCTGTATTGTTAAAAGCGCTATATAAATAAAGGTGACTTGACTTGACTTGACTAAATAAATAAACTGATTTTATTTCATCTATAGTTGGGCAATATTTCTAATTTTTATTTAGTTTAACTTAAAAGTACTACAATAAGTGAAAATAAGTGAAAACTGAAATATGTGACTAAAATCTATTTAGACACACACACACACACACACACACACAAACACACAC
>NW_015551075.1:2327049-2333041 GCF_001515605.1 Sinocyclocheilus anshuiensis | reverse complement strand
ACACACAAACTAATAAAAAAAGACCAAAAACACACAACAAAAACGTTAACTAAAATGAGTGAAAACAGGAAATAGAAAAATAAAATCAAATTCAAAATATTAACAAAGACTATAATAGTATATCAGTGATACTAAAATAACGCTGGCATGGTATAGCCTACATGAATTATTATATATTTTATTAATAACATGCCTATGTATGGACATTAATCAAGGCATGTACAGGGCATTACTGTATATTTAATGTAAACTAAGACCATTAAAAATTTTTTTACTTGAAATAAAATAAATGTTACTTATTTTATTTAAGATTTCAGGGGAACATTTTCATTTAGTTTAACTTGATGTACTAAAATAACAATAATAAAAATAAATAAACCTAAAACTGAATGAAAAATTAATAGAAACTATATAGATAAATAAACAAAAAAACACACACACAATAAAATTACCAAAAAGTTTACAATTAAAATGAAATGGAAAATATAAAAGGGAATGGAAAAATGGAAAAAACTAAATAAAAATATTAATAAAAAAAATATATGATACTAAAATAAAAGAATCAGGGTAGATTCCATATTTAATTAGACTTGTATGAAAATGTAAGACTATTAAAAAAGTGATAATCTAGTTAGTGAAGTAAAAATACAGCACCAACATTATTGATCTTATTGATAGCAAAATGGTGATGAATGAATAGTTTAGTCATAAAGAATGGATGAGTTTCATCTGACCTTGCACCAAGTTGACTGATGCTTCCTCCTGCAGACCACTGACATCAGGTAAAATAAAGGGATCTGCTTGAGCTTTCTTGGTTTGACTTTGAATTAATGTGAATTGCTTTCCATCATGATGTGTTGAGGTGCCGTCATTACCTGTGAGACCTGCTGCTGAAGTGCCAGCCATCGCAAGAACAGACTGATGGTTGCTTTGTGTGATGTGGATGACAGAGGTGATAGTTCTTGTTAGAGAACCACATGATGAGAAGTGCTTTGTGTGAAGTTGTACTTCTGTAATGCTGTTATTTTAGGATGGAGATTGCATGTTGACAAACTAACTTTTAAGTAAAAGTTGTATACTCTGGCTATCCACAAATCACGTAACGACAAAGTTGGGATTCAAATGGTAAGCAGAGATGTGAGTATTGCATCATTGTAAGACACACTGCCAAAAATTACCACCTACTTCAACTTAAAAACTTCAGTTCAGCTGCTGCCTTAAATTTTTTGGCTGTACCAGTCATTTCCATGTTTTTTTCTAGTTCTTTTTTTTTTTAAATCTTGTTGAATCTTGTATAAATTAAAAAAGTAAAAATCGGTACAACTACTTTGTTTAAAGAAATGGAAAACATGTCATGACTTATACTGATTATATAATTTCTTACAATATTGCTAGTCACTGACAATTTTCATCCCACAAAGGGATTTTTTTACATAAGGGATTTTTTAAAACTGTTTCATCAGCTCAAGGGTTGCTATTGTTAAAGGGGTCATATGATGTTGCTAAAAAGAACATTATTTTGTGTATTTGGTGTAATGAAATGTGTTTATGCGGTTTAAGGTTAAAAAAACATATTTTCCACATACTGTACATTATTGTTTCTCCTCTATGCCCCGCCTTTCTGAAATGCGTCGATTGTTACAAAGCTCATCGGTCTGAAAAGTTAGGTGTGCTCTGATTGGCCAGCTATCCAGTGCGTTGTGATTGGCTGAATACTTCAAGCGTGTGACGGAAATGTTACGCCCCTACCATACTGTGATGCCATGTCCGGCCGGAGCAACGAGACAAAAACATTAAAACCCATTATAAACGAGGCATTTGTTGCATCCAGTGGGGACATAATTACGGATTATAATGACTTATACTGTCTTTTAACGCGTTGCGTTGCATCGCGCCACCTAAACATAAAACCATGTCTGCATTCGTGATCGGAGAAATGACAAACAACAAGCCCTACTTCTTTATGCACCAAGAGCTTGTAACACTCCAAAGAGAAAGGAAAAATTGAAATCGCATCATATGACCCCTTTAACTAAAACTAAAAAATATTAAAACTCATTATTGTTATTAGATGGGAAAAAAACGTAGAAATGTTGCATTTGCAACTAAAATAAAACAAGTTAAAGTTGAAGTACTACAATTACTAAACTAAAACTGAAATAAAATAAATTAAAACTATCGAAATATTACAAAATGACAAAAGCACATACAATTTCTGCAGCTTAAACTAATATTAAAATAAAAAATATAAAAAATAAAATGTAAAAGTGAAAGCTAATTCAAAACATTAATAAATACTACAATAGTATGTCAATAATACTGTTCAGAGCACTTTGAAATGTAATAGCATGCCTCTCCGCAAAAAGCCATGATTTGAGGCAATACTTAAAAGTATTATAATAAAGTTTTCTCAGAAATGAAATTTACCTGTAGGCCATGACTTATTTATTTCCGTTTAATGCAAAAGAAGATATTTTAAAGAACGTCGCCATTCAAACAACATTGGACCCCATTGACTTGCATTCTAAAGACAAAAAACATTTCTCAAAATATCTATTTTTTGACTGAAGGAAGAAAGTCATACAAGTTTGGAAAACTAAGGGTGAGTAAATGATGACAGAATGCTTATTTTTAGGTGAAATATCAAATACTGAAATCACTAAACCCACAAACGAGCAATACAAACAACGAGCACTGCTAACAACTTCCGATCTTAACAGTGTCTCCAAGGTTTTGGGCAGCCCTCTTCATGGAGCTCTAGACATCAGCTGGTGGGCGTCTACTCAAGACAAGTTAAAAGCAGCTTCTGCACTACATCTTGTGCGCAAATTCTTTCAGTATCCACGGAGAAACCATTATGCAATTGTGTTTTTTGCTCTAGTGATTGGCTGCGTCTCCCCCTGCCTGTTTCCCTTGATCATTTCCCAAAACTTCTCATTTCTTTTTGTGTACGCATGCTGCGGTTTTCTTTTTTCCTCTTTTACTTAATTCAGATTGATTGTTCCCCTCAAAATCTTCTCTTCATTTGATCACACACACACACACACACACACACACACACACACACACACGGATTTAAGGGTAATAATGTTGAAAGCACGTGGCAGATTTATGCGTTTGCCTACAGCTTGTTTGGTGTGTGGATCTGCGGTTCGCCCACACATCTCTCTGGCATGTTCCTGTCATTCTCCACCCCGGCGAACATGTGCGTGGTCTGTGTTTGAGTCGTGACAGCCGTGTATTTCATCGTTTGCCCTCGTCTCTCTCAAAATTGCTCCTCTATTTCTCTCTATCCACAAATATGCAACACTCTTTGCTTGGTTTGCTGGTGTAAATTGCATTAACGTTCCTCTTGTGCTCGCAAAACATGGAACGGAGTCAGATGCGAGAGGTCGCATGGCAAACCCAGGATTTTGTCAATTGCCTCTTCATGTGCAACGCCTAAAATCAAAATGGACAAGACGTTCCTAGTCTTATTGCATGTAATTCATCAGTGCACGTTATTCCAAAGAAAGAAGGAAAATCTTTGGAATAACATGCACTTGATCAACTATTTTCTTTTTGATTGATATCATGAATTGTTCTTACTTTTCAACTCGTTTTCTACAACTTACTTGTCTCCATTCTGTTATGGACACCCAATTTTCATGATCGAAAACTTAGGAAATATATCAGCTTTGGATGTACAATGGGTTCTTTTCATTATCTTCTCATCAACAAAATCATCTGATATTTTTACTATCTCTATTTCTCCTAGACAAATTAAATTAAATAGAGATCAAATAGAAACATTTGCTCTTGCATCTTAGATTTGTCTCCTGAGAAAAAGATCTCAACATCTCAAACTGTGCACGGATTTGTCAAGATACCAAAGACTGCAATCAAAAGTCAAAGATCTCAATACAAACTCAGTCTTCCAAGAACAAATTGTATGATCTATGATTTTCACATTCATTTTATAGCTCTATACTCTGTTTTTGTCAATGTGCGCTAAATGCCTGACCATTGCACTTCTCGCAGATGACAAGTGTCTTGTAAGGACCACCCAACTGGTCCAATGACGGAATCCAATGGCATGGGCGAAGGTATAATGCGTGCAGGTCTTTTACTTGTGCTTCTGCAAAGTTCACTTAAATTATCAGGACTTAGTTTTAATTTTAGTCTAGCTCTGTGTTTAATGTGACTCAATGTGAAACAATCAGTTTAGAAAGTTTATTGTTTTGTTGCATGGCATCTGTTTTGCGGGAGTTCCTGAATTTTGGCTTCATGAGGAGATCAAAGCGTCTCAAGTTTTCAAGTTTATTTGTATAGCGCTTTTCACGATACAAATCGTTGCAAAGCAACTTTACAGCAAATTAAGTTTCTACAATATTTAGTGGTAGCTTATCAGTGGTGACTGTCAGTTAATGTACATATGGCGTACATTAAGACGTAATAAAACAGACGATGAACACTATTAACAGCAATTATTATATGATGCAATCAAACTTATAGCAAAATGTAGTAGTTCTGTATGCTGTTTCAGGGTTGGCATCATCTGAGGTCTTAAGTTTTCAACTTTTAAAAACTGTGTCTCTAGAACTCACATTTTTCATGCCCTGCATTTCATGTTTTTAAATGCAAAAATGTGTTCTGTGCGAACAGCATTTTACTCTCAAACTGTTGTCTCATTTGTGCCTACTTTTACTCTCAAGAAATTTTCGGAGAAACGTCAAAGAGAGTCAATGTGTTTTTCACAACACATTTTACAGCACGTTCCATAATTTGACCAAGACTTCGCCCATCGATTACACAACCATTTTTTCGTCCATAATTTTACAAATTTCCAAACAAAACAACTAAATATTCACAAAATATAGGATGAAACTTGACATCCATCCGCCCATCGATTTCACAACTCATTTTATGTCCAGAATTTGACGAATTCCTAAATAAGCAACTGAATATTTACGAAATGTAGGATTGAACTTGATTTTATCCATCCACCTATCAATTTTGCAACCCATTTTACTTTAATAATTTGACAAATTTCCAAATAAAACAAATATTAATTAAATGTGGAATGGAACTTGATTTTATGCATCCAACTGATTTTGCAACCCATTGTACTTCCATAATTTGACGAATATCCAGACAAGACAACTAATTATTCACAAAATGTAGGATGGAATTTGATTTTATCCACTCACCAGTTGATTTCACGACCAATTTTATATCCATAATTTGAAAACTTTAAAAAAATAAAAAAAATAAATATTCACAATTTGTAGGATGGAACTCGATTTAATTCATCCACCGATTCAACAACCCATTTTATATCCATAATAAAAGGGATCCATAAAATGGAACTTGATTTCATCGGTCCACCCACTGAGTGGATTGTGAAAATGTTAAAGTCACGGTGCATGTGGAGAGATGAGGCGAGGACTCAGGTTGCAGGAAGAATGGTCTTTCTTTTTATACTGAACAAAATTATAAACGCAACACTTTTGTTTTTGCCCCCATTTTTCATGAGCTGAACTCAAAGATCTAAGACTTTTTCTATGTACACAAAAGGCCTATTTCTCTCAAATATTGTTCACAAATCTGTCTAAATCTGTGTTAGTGAGCACTTCTCCTTTGCCGAGATAATCCATCCACCTCACAGGTGCGGCATATCAAGATGCTGATTAGACAGCATGATTATTGCACAGGTGTGCCTTGGCCACAATAAAAGGCCACTCTAAAATGTGCAGTTTTATCACACAGCACAATGCCACAGATGTCGCAAGTTTTGAGGGAGCGTGCAATTGGCATGGTGACTGCAGGAATGTCCACCAGAGCTGTTGCCCGTGAATTGAATGTTCATTTCTCTACCATAAGCAGTCTCCAAAGGCGTTTCAGAGAATTAGGCAGTACATCCAACCGGCCTCACAACCACAGACCACGTGTAACCACACCAGCCCAGGACCTCCAAATCCAGCATCTTCACCTCCAAGATCGTCTGAGACCA
>NW_015551075.1:2319593-2326990 GCF_001515605.1 Sinocyclocheilus anshuiensis | reverse complement strand
GAGGAGTGGACCAACATTCCACAGGCCACAATCAACAACCTGATCAACTCTATGCGAAGGAGATGTGTTGCACTGCGTGAGGCAAATGGTGGTCACACCAGATACTGACTGGTTTTTGGCCTTTTGTGTACATAGAAAAAGTCTTAGAACTTTTTAAGTTCAGCTCATGAAAAATGGGGGCAAAAACAAAAGTGTTGCGTTAATAATTTTGTTCAGTGTAATAATAAAATGAAGAAAAAAAAAAAGAACAAAAACCACACAGCTGGGGAAAAACAGGCAGGCAGGCTAGGAACTGCACTACAGGCAGACATAACACACACGACGTAAAAAACTGACGAAAAACAACAGATCAGCACAGGACTGCAAACACCAGGAGAATAAATACGGAAACAAATGAGGAGGGTAACGAAGGGGACACAGATGGAGCAACTCAATGAGGTAACAAGATGGGCGGGTTCAGACAATAGACAGGAGAGAGCACACGGCACCAAACAAACACAACACAAGCCATGTGCTCACAGAAAAACACAGTGTCATCTGGTGGCCATCCTGGGCACACCAGCTGAAGGCTGTTACAGATAAATACTACAATGGTGTCAGATGGTAGTATTTTGGGTGTCAGCAGAAAGGAAAAGTTGTTTTAGGCGCAAAGTAAGTTATTTCATTTTGATAAAAGGTTATGAAGACCCTTTTCTTATTTGGAATAATGTGCACAAATAAATTGTGCAGGAACTGTATTAAGTAAAAGCATCAATTTCAATCTCCATTATGTTATTTTCTACTCCTGATGTGCGTCAGCGAGGACAGGTGTAGTGCCCTGGATGACCGTCATGAGATGCAAGCCATTCCTCACAAACTAAAAGAGGATGACTGTTTTCCACCAATTTCCGTTTATTAGTATCAGTTTTCTTCTCTTTCAACAAAAGACAGACAAAAACTCTGATTAATTTTGGATGCTGGTAGCACTGTTGAAGGGTTACAATTTGGGTCATTGTAAATGAATCAGAAGAACTCAAGAGTCAATTTACGGCTAAAAAGGTGGTGCAACATCGCAACAATTCTCTTATTTCGTTGAGTCAGAACACACACTCACACAAAAATGTTTTTTTTTTTTTGCTATAAAAACCCTACAGAACATTAGATTTGTGCAAAGACAAAATCAGACCACACAATATAACAAAAACAAGTTATTTAAAGAAAGAAACAAAAACAATTCTATCAGAGAATTACTATCGTAACTGCCTTTTTAAGTGAACTCATTCTCTCAACTCATAAATCAAGAGACTCCAAGAAACATGTCAGTTTCCTTCTTTTATATACAGGGTTACATCTATTTACACTGTACATTTATGCCAAAATAAATCATCAGTATGTCAAATCATATTGTGGACACCACACAGATGCTGAGAAACGTCAGGGGTCTTCGTCAAAACTCCCCAGGTAACATTAATTTTTACAAGCACACACACAAGTTCAAACAACGTCTTGAGATGGGTTGTCGTCACACACATCACAGTTCAGTTCCGACTCCGTCGCTCCACATTCAGGTGTCTGTAATTTCTCTGTGACGACAGACGTGACCATTCGAATGCTGGTTGTTTTAAACCTGGTTTGGCATTTTGTTTCATACGGTTAAAACATCTGACAATCCAATAGCTGAAAAACGAATTCAAAATGAAAATTTGTGGACACGACAGTATAACAGACAAGCTGACATTAGCCGCCTCACCGCAGTGAGTCACACAACTAGACGAGACAAAACAAAGCATGCCGCTTCACCGCTGCATTTATTTCATTTTCACGCCAGGTGCTCGTCGTTTTCAACTCGCTAAGCAAAACTCACTCAGATTTGGATCGTAAAAGCAGGACCGTCGTAACCTGGGAAGTTTCTTCAGTGAAACAGAAAAAAACTAAGCAAGACATTTGATTTTATAAAAGTTAAACTCTATCAACAACATTAGTGGCATAATGTGAACCTTTTTTAAAATGTAGTAATCTTTCAATTTTTATTGTTGCAAAATATGGTAAATAAATGTATCAATATTTTCAAATAATAATAATAATGGTATTAGAAAAATATAGTAAATACATTTTAAATAACAACTAATACAAATTATATGAATAAATATTAAATTATTTTTATTCTTTTTCATAATAATAATAATAAGAATAAGACACAATTATAACCAGTTAAATATTTATGTTATGAGTTTGGTATAAGTTAACCCTGTCAACAACATTTGAGGCATAATGTGGCAAAATCATCCATAAATTATTATTATTATTATAAAATAAATATAATTTATTATGTTTCTGCTTAATAATACACATTTTTAGTTTAGTATTAATAATAATAATAATAATATTAAATAACAATTTAATGAATACTTCAAAACAAATAACTTTTGACACATTAAAGTTTCCATTTTTTAATTTGCGTGTATTTTTTGTTAATAGCAATGGACTTTTCATTATTAATTAATTCTTTATTAATTAAAATATTAATGATTAAAATCCATAAAGTTGTCTAAATTGTCCTTTTAAAAGTGGGAATACTTTTCTAGGTGGATGAACATCTGGTTATTAAAACAATGTGTATTTTCACATTTATTTTCAAGCCATTTGTATTTCCATTGTGGAACTGACATTATACCACAAATGCTGTCAGCAGACATTAACTTGTATGTGATGCAGAACATTCTTTAAATAATGAGTTACATGAATTTGGACCAATAAGATTGCACCGTGGGCGGGGCTACTCAACATAATAAAATACAAAGCAAGTGACAGATTAACATTGTCGCTTGACGCTTTATCAAGTCGCACCTCTCACAAATCCAAGCGAGGGTCCTGCTTACAAGTCCAAATAAATCCACACACATTTCCATCCATCCTCTCTGTTTTCACTTCTTTATAACCCACCTTCAACGACTGAGAAACACAGTACACAAAGTTTTTCTGAAGTGCTTGAATATTTTTTTTAGGTCTTGCTCTCACTTTGGTCTGTTTTTTGGCCTTTAAACTCTTGCCTCCCACACTTTCTTTGTGTCTTTGAGGACGCGTCTGTCACAGCGTGTTAGTCGGGGAGAAGACAGGCTGCGAGAAACGTCTGGCAGTGATATTCATGCCTAACGTCGGCTCTGAAACTAAGAGCACAGGCATATGGATGGGAGAACGTGACGGACGTTTCACTTCCTGAAGCACTGCGTGTGTGCGTTTGTATTTGTGTTTCAAGTCGAATGAATATGAACCGATGTCCTAACCCTGAAGTTAACGCTTACATTACTGTTGTACATAAATATTGCTTATCTACAGTACATTGCCTTATGATTTCAAGTAAGCAGTTTGCTTCTTCAAAGAAGTTTTGTCGCCTTTTACAATAAGTATAGATATTTCTTCTAATTTAACTGTTGACATGGTAACAATTAGAATTCTTCCCTTTCTATATTTGCCTTTTCTCTGTAACAAATTAAGAGGTGACAGAAATCGCGAGCAAACGCAGCATACAAAAATGTTATTGGAAAAGCAAAATGTGATAGTATTGCTATTATATCCTGCAGACCTGCTATCTATAACTCACATTATCCCATACTCAGCGCCAGGCTATTGCTGCCTTCAAGTCATGCCGGAATGATCGTGTTTACCAGATGAGACCGTATGAACAGCATTGCAATGTCGCAAATTAGCGTGATTATTTTCATTGAGCACAGAATTTGTGAGTTGAGGGCATGTTGATTTAAGAATTATGCCAGAAGCTAATTGCTATCACAATAAGCTCTAATTGTGAATGTTGATGGTACAATTCAGTTTGTACGTATTTTGTGTACTGTTCATGAAGAATAACCAAAAAGCTTGCTACAAAATAATACTCATTTAACTTTTTTATGAGCTTACAGGTTTGTGCAACTAAATTATATTTTGCATCATTCACTAAAGCTGGAACTTTATTGTCAGCTGAACATCTTTGACCTAAAATATGAACTTAAAATACCCCTGAGATTTTAAGATAACATTCAAATAATCAATAATTGAAAAATATATTCAAATATTCACGGTTTTCTGATGTAGGCTAATGGTCATATGATAAGCAGGTAAACAAATCTCTGTATATATATATATATATATATATACCAGTGGAGTGAGGAATTTCCCCCCCTGAGCAGACAGGAAAGGAAATCAGTCATGGATTTATTATTTTTCTATTTGGTCTTCGGACCTTCTATAAACGTTATTTAGTTTTTTTTTTTTTTTTATTATTATTTATATATTTTAACTTTACATTTAATTAATTATTAGCTTTTCATTAACTCACAAACCTCACTTTGGGAAACCCTGCTCTAAAGCATCAATTACACACATTTTCATCCAAGTTAACTTGTGCAAACATATTTCAAATATTTCAAAAATAATTGTGAACAAAAAAGTGGAGCTTTGTTTTTCATTACTTTTGCAATATTCAGATTTTATTATTTATATATTCAGATGTCACCACTTCTGGCACCAAAAAAAATTGTACAACTATTTTCTTACATGTAATAAAAAGTAATAAACAGCACTTTTTTCTTAAATGTAATACATTTTATTATTTATAAAAATTAATAAAACGTACCCTCTATATGTAGTGTATACATATGCAGTATACAATAGTGGTGTGCATATTAAAAATTAAAATTTTTTGTAAAAATTGTTGCACAAAATTAATTAAAATAAATAATAGATTAATTTTCTGATGTGAATCTAAGAATTTATTTAGCAAATGTTAGTAATTTCCATCATAGTTTATGCATGTCTTCTTAACAAATAAAAATGTATCCTCCTCAAGTGAGCTTATATGCTTTTAATACCATTTTCTTACTGTTTTCATTCAAGAATTTAATGTAATACCCCAAATTTCACTTAAAATGTGTGGATGTGTGGAAACCCAGGTATTTGTACTTTATTTTGTTGCAAAACCTTACTGGAATTAATTTTATGACTCTTTTATTTCTGCTAAAATCAAACTTCGCAGGAAGACTTGAAGGCAGCATAAGTACGATAAGTAATCAATCGAAAAACCGTGGTGATCCAAATCCTCAACACATACACAAATACAGACAGTGACAAACGCATACAAACACACACACACACTAAGCCAAAGGCGCGCACACAATCACATGACTTACGTTATTTTTTCCTGCTTCAGCTCTTTTTCTTACGGTTCTAAATTGCACGTCTTATTTTGGAGGGCCACTAAGAACTTCTTCAGCCCTTTGGAAATGAAAAGAGATGAAGTGCGTTTTGGCAGCGTTGAACTCACATTGGCAGTGTCATTGCATACTGGTTCAGTGGTTGATGCAATCCTCTGCAAGATGTGTATGTTACACGAGGAATGCTAGTTTATATAAAAGGATTTCTGTGGTTCTGCTTCTATCACAACACAGGCTTCAAACACTCATATCTTATCTCATCTATCTTGTCCATCACGCTTCGCTTTGGAAGAAAAATCAATATAGTACTCTACGCAAGTACACAAATGCTTTGGCCAATGCATTGCAAGCGTGCTGTCCTGATATATATACATATGCTGGGTTCTGTAGTGGTAACAAACCTCAAGGGGCGATAGAGTTCAGATGTTTGCGCCAGTAAACCACACAGGAAACTGACTATAGTGCCTCTTGTCGTAACACTGCTAATGCTACGCACAGGGATGGGCAGTATTTTAATTAAATGTATTTAAAATACATATTTAATTACTTTTGAGTATTTTGTAATTTGTGTTTAGATGGACAAAAAAATCAGATGTAATTTGTAATTAAATACGTTGAGAGACAGTATTTTGTATTTGAAATACATAAAATACTTAATCAAGTAGGCCATTTTATTCTCAGATAATACAATATCTTTCTTCACCTGTGTTAATAGTGCTGCCAACTATAGCCTATCACAGTTTGCTTGATGCAAGTGAATCATATGACTTGTTGGATCCATAGGCGGAGTCTTAAAGGGATAGTTCACCCAAAAATGAAAATTCTGTTGTTAATTAATCAACCTTGTTTTGTTCCACTCCCGTAAGACCGGCCATACACGGTGCAATTTCAGCAATGTTTCTGTTAAATACCAACTCTCACTGTATGAGTTAATTGCATGCAATGTCAAGCCAAAGCTCAGGAATTATGTGCTCACACAATACGGTTCGTTCGTTCAGATGCAACTTGATTGCTCACACTATACGTGCAAAATAAACATGTGGGATCCCCCGAACCCAGAACTGTGTAGCCTCCATCACGTCTGTCCAAACCACATACCAGAAATTCCTCGGACCATCCGATTGCCGGTCGGAAGAGGCTAATCGCTTCTCATTTCCCCTTGTACACTGCACATTGAAAGACACACGACAAAGCTGAAATTCAGCCCGACTCAAAAAAGAGTCACACGAGTCAGAATTCGGCTCAAAATCGGACGTAAATCACAGTGTATGCACGGCTTAAGACCTTTGTTCATCTTCGTAAACACAAATGAAGATAATTTTGATGAAATCCGAGAGCTTTCTGTCCCTTTGCAGTCAGCCAAGCAACTTACACATTCAAGGTCCAGAACGGCAGGAAAGACATTGCTAAAGTCCTCCATGTGGTTTAACTTAAATTTTACGAATTGACGTGAGTGCTTTGTTTGCGAAAAAACATACTTTACCACTTTATTTACGAAAATATTATCCAAACACGTGTCGTGGTATCTAGTGAACACTCACTCATGTGCATTGTGTTGACGCTATCGTGTGAACACAACACAAATGCGTTGTGATGCTCTCATGAACGCACAATGCAGATCAATATTTTCATAAATAAAGTTTATGTTTTTTTGTGCAAACAAAGCACTTGCTTTGCTTAACAAACCACTGGAGTCACATGGAGTACTTTAAAGGGGTCATATGATGTTGCTAAAAAGAACATTATTTTGTGTATTTGGTGTAATGAAAAGTGTTTATGCGGTTTAAGGTTCAAAAAACACATTATTTCCACATACTGTACATAACTGTTTCACCTCTATGCCCCGCCTTTCTGAAACGCGTCGATTTTTACAAAGCTCATCTGTCTGAAAAGTGAGGTGTGCTCTGATTGGCCAGCTATCCAGAGCGTTGTGATTGGCCAAATACCTCAAGCGTACCCACATCTGAATATTTGGGTTGAAGTGTTCTGGAACAGAGTTGTAAATACAACTTAACCACTGATTTCTAGTCGTGTCCTCTTTTGGAAAGCCAAACAAAGTATTTTCGGTTTTGCAACAAGCACACAGCGTCTTCACAACATGGCGGCAGCGGTGGCAGCCAGCAACAATAAGTTACTTTCTTTGCGTGCACATTTGGGCGGCGTTATGCAAATCTTCCCACATCGTGACGTAGACATGTGGGGGCGTGTTTA
>NW_015551075.1:2312146-2319563 GCF_001515605.1 Sinocyclocheilus anshuiensis | reverse complement strand
CCTCCGGATATCACCCAGTCATCATAGAGACGTAAATTAAATGATAATAGTTTGAACATGCCGCTGCGCTGATAATGTACCAAGTACTTATGATGAGTAAGTTAGCGATATTAAATATTTGATCGCCAACAGATTTACCAAGCTGTCATTCAAACAGTATATATACACATTTAGGGAAAACATCCTCTTCGTGGCAGCGTTTGAGGTCATCCTGATTGGGGTAAGGCAGGTGGTGGGTGGGGTCCGGCTGCCTGCAGGTCAGAGGCTCCCGCCCCTAAGGAGCTATATGGACGACATCACCTGCCTGCTACGAACCGCCCCATGTACAACCAGGCTGTTTAAGAGGCTGGATGAGCTGATCACCTGGGCCAGAATGAAGTTCAAGCCGCAGAAGTCAAGGAGCCTCTCATTGCGAAAGGGGGAGAGAAATGACAGAGTCACCGTCACCATCAGCGGGGAAGACATCTCCCGCATCGTGGATCAGCCTATCCGAAGCCTGGGAAGACTTTATACATCTGGCCTCTCAGACAAGGATATGGGGAAATTCATACACCAAGCTATTAACACCAGGGGCGGGGTGGAAGATGGAAGTAGACCTGGGAAGGCAGCTCCAGTTCCCACAGGAGATATGCAGCACCACATTAAGACCAGACGTGGTGCTGTGGTCTGCAGCTGTGAAGTCAGTGATACTGATCGAGCTGACAAGTGCCATGGGAGGAGGGACTGGAAGCTGCCTACGAGAGAAAGAAGACGAAGTATGCAGACTTGGGCGCGGAGTGCAGAGAAAGTGGGCAGATCAATATCATGCCTGCTCAAGGACCTGGGACTACGGGGAGCCACACTGAGCAGATCCACCAAAGAGCTCTCTGAGGAAGCGGAGAAAGCAAGCCACTGGCTCTGGCTGAAACGACGAGACAAGGCTTGGGGAGTAACATCGAATTAGGTTTTGCTGCAGGGGGTGTCAGGGAGACATCCCTGTTCAATGCCCCGCCACCAGGAGAAGTTCTGGGTTAAGGGGCGAAACATCAATGAGCGGTGGTCCCCAGCTGAAGACCCTGCAGAAAACCACGTGGTATGCGGTCAGGGTTAGGCCTGCCTCAGGGAAGAGGACGCCCCTGCCATGCATAGTCCACCATAGGCACCGTAGGAGGTGCGACAGGCCTAAGGTCCAGCAGAAAGACCACCTCGCTGTAATGAATAATGTGTGTATCTAACTCCAGTATAACTAAATGTAATGGCACTGTCTCTTGCAGTTCAAATGAGTGTTGGTATTTTTGTATTTTCAAATTACTTGTATTTTAATTAAATACATTTCTCACACCAGTATTTTGTATTTTAATTAAATACATTTGATGAGCAAGTATTTGTAATTTGTAACAAAATACTTTTTGATGTATCTGTGCCCATCTCTGGCTATGCGTTCTTGCATTGTGTTACTGAGGTCCTGTTTACACTTGGTATTAAGATGCATTTTTGTTGATCCAATCACAATTGGATGATGCTAAACACAGTTGTAAATGGGGTTGACAACATTTCGAGCTTGTTCACTTTCGATAACACAACTAGACGAGACAAAACAAAGCACGCCGATTCACTGGTGCATTCATTTCATTTTCACGTTAGATGTTCATCGTTTTCAACTTGCAAAGGAAAACTCACTCAGATTTAGAAGTTGTAAAAAGAGTACTGTCAAAACCTCGGAAGAACAATTTATCATTCATCGACAGAGAAAATGCAAAGTGATGAGATACAATCACGGCCGGTTAAAAACCTTTTGATGTTATGGGTTCAGTATATAGTAAATAAATTAAATTTAAATAATATTAATATGAATAATAATAATAAATCACAGTTACATTACATAATCATAACCAGTCAGAAAATATTTGGTGTTTAAAGTTTTGGATTTTAGTATAAGTTAACTTTCAACAACACTTGGGGAATGGAATAATGTGGCAAAATCATCTTTAAATTTGTATTATTACAATAAAAATAAATATAATAAAATTACATGCATTTTGCAATTTAATACATATTTTAATTTAACATTAATAATTTAATAAAACATTTTTTATCTCTTCCAGAGGTAGTTGAAAACGCATTCAATCGGACTGCTTTCGTCATGAATATTATAGTTTTTATTAATATTTTTAGTTAGTTTTTACTTTTATATTTTTTGTTTTCATTTTAGTTAGTTTAGTAATTTTGTTATGTATTTTTACTAGTTTATGTTATATATATATATATATACAGTATATACAGTATCTCACAGAAGTAAGTACACCCCTCACATTTTTGTAAATATTTTATTATATCTTTTCATGTGACAACACTGAAGAAATGATGCTTTGCTACAATGTAAAGTAGTGAGTGTACAGCTTGTATAACAGTGTAAATTTGCTGTCCCCTCAAAATAAGTCAACACACAGCCATTAATGTCTAAACCGCTGGCCACAAAAGTGAGTACACCCCTAAGATCCACCAGCTCCGTGATGTCGTCATGGAGGAGTGGAAGAGGACTCCAGTGGCAACCTGTGAAGCTCTGGTGAATTCCATGTTTCACTTCTGTGAGATACTGTATATATATATATATATGTGTGTGTGTGTATATATATATATATTATTTTATTTTTATTTAAGTAACTAAAATGTTTTTATGGTTTTAGTTTTAATTTCAGTTTTAGTTTGTTAACTATAATAACGCTGGTGTAGACACTCATGTGGTCGAATGAAATCAATTCAAACTTCAAACGTTATATTGTGCTAAAACACACTGATTACGATCAAAATCTGTTACCATTCATATCCTTTCCATTCGCTTCCTTTCCCGCTCGCTTGTAAGTAGTGTAACGGCTTCTTTCATTCAATCGTATTTGTGTGCCATTCTCGCTGTTTCTGCGAAAGTAATGTAGCGTGTGACGAAATAAAAAGGAAGGGTCTTGACAAAATCTGAACACAAGTTATCATGGGAAATGCATTTAAATGCAGGAGTAAACTGTAATGCGTCTCGACTGACCACTTGTGATTGGATCACTGAAAACGCATATTAATACTAGGTAGAACAAGGCCTGAAGCATTTAACCAACAACGCATTTAAATCAAGCTAACATGATTAGAAATGTTTGCATTCATGTACTTGCGTAGACCCACTAACGATTCTCGTTTTTTTGTCCCTATTTTGTTTTCTACACTTGTTGGAATGTACTAAAATTGTTCAAACGTATTTCCCCTACGCACTTGAACTGATCCAGTCAATTAAAGTGAGTTTGAATTTCTGTTTTTCTGTGTGCTTTTTTTTAAACAAGACCTCTTTTTTTCTGTCACATAACAGCACCCACAGTACATACAGACAACGAAGAGTTCCAGCGAATTCCGAGAAAACATCAAGAGGTGACAAAGTCCAACATACAAGTTCATCCCTCCTTCAAAAGGTATTGCACTGTGGTTGCGATCCTTCCGGATCTTTCCGTGGGGTCAGAGGGACGCCACAAGAGAGGCGAGACACAAACATGGCAATAGAAGGGTCTGTTCGGGAGATTGTTTTCAGCCGTTTCAAGTTCAGCGATGATAGAAGTCACCCTGTTGCGCGGTCCAGCTGTTCAGAGAACAGTTGAGTTGTCAAACTTTTTTCTCAAGGAAGACGAGTCTGTTCACCTCTCTCGGTTACGCAAGACTTTTTCTTGGCAGTGCTTAGGCTCTTTTTGGTGGGAAAAAATAAAAGCTGTGAATAAAGGAAGGGTCTCCATAAACAAACTGCAGGGAAAAAAAATTGAGAAGGGAGGAAGAGGGACAGAGAATGAGAAAGAAAGATAGTTGGATGGCTTTTGGTACCCATGTTTAAACTTGTGCATATCAACAGGGTTCTGAAGGGGTTGTTTACTTTTGGTGGGCGGGTCCTTCAAGCTTTGAGAGCGTGCCATTGGGCAACGGCAGTTCGAGGGTGACTCATCATGTCTTTCCAGTGCTTCACCTCTGCTGGGCCACTCTTCCATGAGAGATAGATCTAGAAATATGACATGAAAAGAAAGAGAAGGTGGAATAAACAAGAACAGGAAAAAAATAAGGACTGTGCTTCCACTGAAGTTACTAATAAAGCTACAAACTGAAAAAGCACTGTATAGTTAATGACCACTTTGTACACTATAAAAATGATTTTTCAAAGTTATAAGTAAGTAAAACAAGATTACTGGAGTACGTTTTACAAGAAAATAATATTTCACTCTTTCTATTTTAAAATGTAACATTTAATTCAAAGTGTTACTTCTCATTTCTTTGTAATCATTTGTGAAATTAACTAGTGAAATTGTGAAAATTGTTTCTGCACCCAATTTTTTTTCCCAATGTAGTTAAACTTGTGCCTTTTAGATAAACTACGTTTAGTAAATTCAAGTCATTTCCATGAATTAGTATATATACTACCATGCCGTCCTTAGGGGGGTGCAACTGGTGTGGTGAACGGACCAAGAGTAATATATATATATATATATATATACAAAATCAAAAGTTTGGGATCAGTAAGATTTTTAATGTTTTTAAAGTAGTGCCTCTAGTCTGCATTTATTTGTATAAAAAATACAGTAAAAACAGCAACATTGTGAAATTTAAAACAATAATTTAAAATAACGTTTTTCTATTGTAAAATACTTTAAAATATAATTTATTCTTGTGATGCAAAAATTAATTTTCAGCATCATTACTCCAGTCTGCAGTGTCACATGGATCCTTCAGAAAATACTAATATGCTGATTTATTATCAATGTTAAAAACAGACGTAATATTTTTTGGAACCTGTGATACTTTTTTTCAGGATTCTTTGATTCTTTATCAATTTAACATATCCTTGTTGAATAAAAGTATTAATTAAAGAAAACACACACACGCACACACAGACCCCAAACTTTTGAACGCTAGTTTATATTGTTACAAAAGATTTCTAATATTCCACTAATTCTTTGTGACATCACACCTTGCCTATGACATCATTGCGGCTCAGTCTATCCTTATCCATGACTGTGATGATGATGGTGGTCTCTCTGAGGACGTGAGTGGGGACATCAAAGGGGAAGGACTCATTAAAGACAGGGTTCAAACACCTCTTCATCACCACCGTCTTCTTCTTCTCCACTCGTTTATCTTTGTTCATCAGCCACACTTTGACGTAGGGGTCTGAAATGCACACAAACAGGGAACGGTCCACAGTGAGTCACGTCCAGGGAAACAGAATTCCTGCAATTAATTCTAAATTACATTGGAGATGATAACTGCACAGATGGCACCATGACAAGGACATTTTCACAGAAATCCCATAAGCACTCAGAATATAACCATATTACATTTGCATTTATTCATTTAGCACATGCTTTGTGAAATAACTTACAGTACATTTAAGGTAAACACATATACAGTGTGTCCTGTGGGTATCGAACCCATGATGGTGTGCTACTGCCATCCTACCAGATGAGCTTCAGGAATATGACTATAACATATGATGTTAAATGTAATAGTTAAAAACGGATTCATCTCTGAGGTTTTATGGGTGTATGTTGATACCGGACGTTCCCCCGATGTCCATGGCTTTGAGATTGCGTGCCTTGATGATGCTCACAGTAATGGTGTTGGCAGTGGGATTGTAACACAGAGTCACGAGCAGGTCTCCTCGACTCCCCTGAAGATAAGAACACAGAAAGGTCAGTACTGGACCGGTTCATTGGGTTCAAACCTCACTGTCACGCAAGCTGGTTCGTATGAGGTCACAGCTTTTTTCTATGAGTAAA
Organism: Sinocyclocheilus anshuiensis; assembly: GCF_001515605.1. Taxonomy (NCBI): domain Eukaryota; kingdom Metazoa; phylum Chordata; class Actinopteri; order Cypriniformes; family Cyprinidae; genus Sinocyclocheilus; species Sinocyclocheilus anshuiensis. The sequence continues at coordinate 2,313,789 of NW_015551075.1, read as the reverse complement.
AACCTGGCAACTTTTTCAACTAGTCAGTGGTTGACCTTTATAGGATTTTCAATGTTTGATGCTGATATTTTGTTGAAATGTATATTTCTATTATTATTTAATTTTAATAGAAAAAATGAAATATTTGATTCAGCTTTACATTGTTGTGTACACTACATGGTGTACTTCGATTATTTATTTACTTGCAATTTTTTATTTTAATATTAATATAATTGTATTGTAATATAAATTCTGGTTCTGTTTTTATGGTTTCCCCTACTCATTACATTATTATGTTTTTTAACAATGTATTTTGTGTTTGATAATTGTATTGAATTTCTCTGATGTATTATTTCTGCTACGATCTCTTTTTGTCTCCACATGTTAAAACAAGTCAAGAAGAAAATGCACACATAAACACACACACACACACACACACTAGAAAAAAATATACAATAATATATTATTGTTATTAATACATTTATATTATATACACATATAATTTAATGATAGCAAATCAGACACACAACAGCTTAATTTACATTTTAAAATTATTTTTATATGAATAAAGTTTTTATTATTTCATTTTTTTATTTTCTTATTTACATTAAAATGAGTACATTATATTATATGCAGTACTAATATTTATTATGTGTGTTTATATATAATAACAATCACAAATAATATTATTAAATATATATTTTATATAAAACCAGTTAATGATGGCAAATAAGACACAATGAGACACACAAAAGCTTAAATGACATTTTTACACAAAAATATTACATTTGAAAAATGTGCACTGTGACATTTGACCAAGTATTCACAGTAACCTACCTTAAAATTTGTCTTAAAAAACTTAAAAATGTCAGCCAAATAATATATATATCTGAACCATATATTTTCTGTTACTAAAATTGTCTGTAACAAAATTCTTCCATTCCTTCCACAATCATCACACATGCAGTTCTAATCACCTCATATTAACTGAGTGACTTCATGTAATATTTGTACTTTTAACAATTAATTTGTCACATCACAGGACCATTTCAATGAACTACAAAGTTTTGGTCCAAACCCTACAGCTTCAAACACTAAGCACAGCACCGGCGATGGACTTTCACGCTGAAATCAATGAACCCCTGGGAGATCTTTTGGACACCTCATACCAGAAAACCCTACCTAGAGAACTTACTAGCAGAAACACACAGATCTACTCACACTGCCGTCACTGCAGGGTTTCAGCTCCTTCCAGAAGGTCTGCATGTGGGCCAGATCGATCTTGTTCAGGGGGATGGACACCTCTCCTATAGGGTCATTCCTGCTAAAACGGTCATAATCTAGCACTTGCAGGTACAGTGTGCGCTGCACCACCTTCTCAAACGGGAACCCTGGGAGAGAGAGAGAGATGAGAAGGGATAATTTTAGCTCACTGAATTTATTTACAGCTCAATATGGGGTACAAAAATACTTTGGACAGGCCTCTTTCATTGACCATTTTGATACTTTTGTTTCTGCTGGGAAATGTTTCCTGTTTAGAAGGTGCTGGGTTGATATGAGCGCTTGTGAGGAAGAACTAAAATACAATTGATGATTTTTTAATTCACACACACACACACACACACACACACACACACACACACACACACACACACACACACACA
>NW_015551075.1:2297827-2312135 GCF_001515605.1 Sinocyclocheilus anshuiensis | reverse complement strand
CACACACACACACACACGTTGCACAACACATTTGGGACAAAATCCTACAAAATGGAAAAGAAGTGTGAAATGATGGTAAATGTTGGGATAATTTGATGTACAAACCACATGCTTTTGACCTGACAGTTCATAATGAAGTAAAAAAAAAAATAATAATCTACATATCTGATCTAAATACTACTGTTCAAAAGTATGATTAATACTGTAATACTTTTTTAAATAATTAATATTTAATATTTTTACTGAGCAAAGATGCAGTCGTAAATTGATCAAAAGTGACAGTAAAGACTTTTATGTTACAAAAAATAAATGCTGTTCTTTTGAACTTTCTATTTATTTATTCAAAAACCCAGAACAGAAATGTGTCACAGTTTCCACAAAAATATGAAGCAGCACAACTTTTTTCAACATTGACAATAATAATAAATGTTACTTGAGTAGCAAATCATTATATTCGAATGGTTTCTGAAGGACCGTGTGAAACTGAAGTCTGGAGTAATGATGCTGAAAATCCAGCTTTGATTGACAGGAATAAATTACATTTTAAAATATATTCAAATAGAAAATAGTTAAAAATGTAATAATATTTCACAATATTACTGTTTTACTGTATTTTGATCAAATAAATGCAGCCTTTATAAGAGACTTCTTTAAAAAACATCCAAACATTTGAACAGTAGTGTATGAAAGTGAGTTAAATCATAATTGAAAATGTCATATATATATATATATATACACACACACACACAGACTTGGCCATGTCTATTTAGCTTTTATGCCAAGTCAGAAATCTGGTTACATGAGGGATACCACCTTTAAACTACACAAAACTAGGAACTCTAAACCCATAATAATGTAATTGAGATATCAAAACATACTGACCTTCAAACAGGAATGTCTCGTTCCAGTGAGGGTTGAGGTTCTTTCTTTTGACCTTGGTCTCAAGTTTGTGCTTCTTGTCTGGCAGAAGGTAGAGTTTGACGAATGGATCTGAAGTGCCGGAGAAGTCTTTCGCAGGTAGATCCTGACCCTTCAGGATTTTCACTGTCAGTGTGGAGTCCTGAAAACTGTATCCCACGCTGAACTGGATGCGTCCCAGCTTCTCGCATACTGGTCCTTCATGTTCCTCTTCCTCAGAGCCTGGGGACAACTTACAAACCAAAGTGGACAAGATTGTCATTAAACAGCTTAATCGTTTCACATTAAATCATTATTAACAAAACCACATTACAGTGTTTCCTGCAGCATAACAGAATCTATAGCAGTGTGGCTAAATAAATTATTTTTACCCTATCTGAATTAAATGTGATGAGATATAAGATAAAATAATACAGTAAAAAAATGAACACCACATCTTTCTATTGCATCTTCGCTGGCTGTGCGGAAAAAAACAAACAAACAAGTGTTGTTATTGTTAACTAAAACTAAAACTATTAAAAAAATAGTTTCCATTCATTGAAATAATGCTGAAATAAAATAAAAATAAAAATATTCTGTAACATTTTATTTTAAGGACAAATTCTCACTATTAACTAGTTGCTTATTAGCATGCCTATAACTAGAATATTGGCTGTTTAATAGTACTTATAAAGCACATACTTGTATTTGTCACAATTCACTCGGGAAGCAAGGAACGAGGAAACGAGGAGTACTTGAATAACACAGTCTTTAATAATCCACAGGAAAATCGAGAACAAGGAGGACACTCAACAAGTAGACCCGACAAACAAGAACTGAAAGGACTAGGGCTTTTAAAGGCAGGATAATTGGGGAGGAACGAGACACACCTGGAATCTGTAATAATATTTCACAATATTACTGTTTTACTGTATTTTGATCAAATAAATGCAGCCTTTATAAGAGACTTCTTTAAAAAACATCCAAACATTTGAACAGTAGTGTATGAAAGTGAGTTAAATCATAATTGAAAATGTCATATATATATATATATATACACACACACACACAGACTTGGCCATGTCTATTTAGCTTTTATGCCAAGTCAGAAATCTGGTTACATGAGGGATACCACCTTTAAACTACACAAAACTAGGAACTCTAAACCCATAATAATGTAATTGAGATATCAAAACATACTGACCTTCAAACAGGAATGTCTCGTTCCAGTGAGGGTTGAGGTTCTTTCTTTTGACCTTGGTCTCAAGTTTGTGCTTCTTGTCTGGCAGAAGGTAGAGTTTGACGAATGGATCTGAAGTGCCGGAGAAGTCTTTCGCAGGTAGATCCTGACCCTTCAGGATTTTCACTGTCAGTGTGGAGTCCTGAAAACTGTATCCCACGCTGAACTGGATGCGTCCCAGCTTCTCGCATACTGGTCCTTCATGTTCCTCTTCCTCAGAGCCTGGGGACAACTTACAAACCAAAGTGGACAAGATTGTCATTAAACAGCTTAATCGTTTCACATTAAATCATTATTAACAAAACCACATTACAGTGTTTCCTGCAGCATAACAGAATCTATAGCAGTGTGGCTAAATAAATTATTTTTACCCTATCTGAATTAAATGTGATGAGATATAAGATAAAATAATACAGTAAAAAAATGAACACCACATCTTTCTATTGCATCTTCGCTGGCTGTGCGGAAAAAAACAAACAAACAAACAAGTGTTGTTATTGTTAACTAAAACTAAAACTATTAAAAAAATAGTTTCCATTCATTGAAATAATGCTGAAATAAAATAAAAATAAAAATATTCTGTAACATTTTATACTGCACTAAAATATAATTCTGACAGAATAGGCACTATAAATGGACACATCTGCATCTATACTTGGTAGCTTCTGCTGAAGAACAGTATGTATGTTATATTAATTATGAGTAAATTAAGCAAAGAATTAAAACTTGATGAAATGTCACACAACAGGACACAGCAATATAGATATAGATACAATCCACCTTCATATAAAAGGTATTTCAAGCTTCTGGAACTCATTACAGATGTGTTTAATATACTGTACTAAAACTGAATGTTCAGTATAATTAATAATTTATTACCTTACTAAATAATATAATGGTAACAATTTATTTTAAGGACAAATTCTCACTATTAACTAGTTGCTTATTAGCATGCCTATAACTAGAATATTGGCTGTTTAATAGTACTTATAAAGCACATACTTGTATTTGTCACAATTCACTCGGGAAGCAAGGAACGAGGAAACGAGGAGTACTTGAATAACACAGTCTTTAATAATCCACAGGAAAATCGAGAACAAGGAGGACACTCAACAAGTAGACCCGACAAACAAGAACTGAAAGGACTAGGGCTTTTAAAGGCAGGATAATTGGGGAGGAACGAGACACACCTGGAATCAAATTAACACAATCAACATGAGGAAGAAACTGGGTCACAGGGGCAAAAACACACACAGGATAGTCCATAATCCTGACATAACGGAGGGAGGAGACATGGAGGAGGAATGGCCGCCGACTCCAAGGGGCCGACCAACGGCGGCGGAGCAGGTGGTGGAGGAGCCCGAGGCGGAGACGGAGAGCCGATGAGCCAGGGCGACGAGGAGGATCCGGAGGTCTTAGGCGGAGCAGATGGCGCTGGCGACCGACGCGGAGATGTGGATCCGGGAGGCCGTGGTGGAGCTTAGCCAGAAACAGTCTGGTATGACCCTCGAGCGAATTTTCCCCCTGCTCCAGCAGGAGGAGGATGAATTCAGGGCGAAGGAGGGGATCCATAGGGTACACAACGGAAACATAAAACTGAGTAAAAAGAGAAACAAAACAGAGGGTACAAACAGAGTTAACTGTTTGGGTCGGGTCTTCTTTCACAATAGGTGGTGGAGGCGCCCGAGGTGGAGATGGAGAGCAGATGAGCCAGGGCAACGGGGAGGATCCGGAGGTCCTAGGCGGAGCAGATGGCGCTGGCGACCGACGCGGAGATGTGGATCCGGGAGGCCGTGGTGGAGCTGGAGCGACAGAGGACTGAGGTGGAGCCGAGGGGATGAAGGAGCCTGACGTAGCCGGATGGGCCGAGGCGAAGCCAGAGGAGTGGAGTCCCGAGGCGCAGGATGGTCGACGCCAGACCAATGCGGAGCCGGAGGGACGAGGAAGCCTGGCGGAGCTTGTGGACTGCTGGGCCATGACGGAGAGGAGGGAGCTAGGAGCCATGGTGGAGCCGCTAGGGCTTTTAAAGGCAGGATAATTGGGGAGGAACGAGACACACCTGGAATCAAATTAACACAATCAACATGAGGAAGAAACTGGGTCACAGGGGTTAAAACACACACAGGATAGTCCATAATCCTGACAGTATTAATGCCTTATTTTGCATGACCATATTTTACATTCCTTAATCCTATGCCATACCTAAACTTAACAACTACCTTTCTAACTAGTTTATTGAGGCAAAAGTCATAGTTAATAGTTAGTAAATAGGTAATAGTGAGAATGGTCCCCAAACTTAAGTGTGACGAAATATTCAAATATTCACTTTTTATAAAATATTAAATTAAAAAGTTGCCTTGGCAACTAAGTGAAATAAATTAGGTTTAAGTTGAAATTACTAAAGTAAAAAAAATTAAAGCTAATTCAAAATATGAATAAATACAAGTAGTAAATAATACTAAAATAACACTGAATCTGATTCATGAACAGGTGACTCTTATGAACCAGTTCTTTTAATGAATCAGTCAAAAGCGCTCACAGACTAACAAGCTAGTTTAAATACCAAGATGTTAAAAAATATTATTTATTTGTAAATTATGAGACAAAAAGGTCAAAAACTATGTCAAAAGTTATTAAAAAATAATAATAAAATCTAAAACTGAAATAAAAAGCTAAATAGAAACATTAAAAAAACCAATGAAACAAAAGCACATAAAACCACTAAAACTTTGATAACTAAAACTGAAAAAAAATATATATATAAAAAAGCTAATTTAAAATATAAAAAAATACTTGCATATAAATAATATTAAAAATAACACTGAATCTGATTCATGAACAGCTTATGAACAGGTTATTTTAATGAATCAAAAGCACTCACAAACTCATGACTTATAAGTTTATATATCTATATATATGTGACCCTGGACCACAAAACCAGTCATAAGGGTTATTTTTTTGAAATTGAGATTTATACATAATCTGAAAGCTGAATAAATAAGCTTTCCATTGATGTATGGTTTGTTAGGATAGGACAATATTTTATACAACTATTTGAAAATCTGGAATCTGATGGTGCAAAAAAAATCAAAATATTGAGAAAATCACTTTTAAAGTTGTCCAAATGAAGTTCTTAACAATGCATATTACTAAACAAAAATTAAGTTTTGATATATTTACGGTAGGAAATTTACAAAATATTTTCATGGAACATGATCTTTACTTAATATCCTAATGATTTCTGGCATAAAAGAAAAATCGATAATTTTGACCCATACAATGTTTTTTTTTGGCTATTGCTACAAATATACCCCAGTGACGTAAGACTGGTTTTGTGCTCCAGGATCACATATGTGTGAGTGTGTTTGTGTGTGTTTTGTATATTTTTTGCTTCTGTGTGCTTCACAATATTGATATGTTAGTAGCTATTGGTTTGAATCAGGCTAACTAATGGAACAGACTCCCCTGCTGCATAAACATGACTAACAAAACACTGCAGTTGTCAAATATGAGACAAAAATGGCGCTTTTCCACTGTGTGGTATGACTCGGCTCGGTACGGCTCAGTACGGCACGGCATGGTTCGGCTCGGCACGGTTTGCGTTTCCACTGCAGTCACCCCAGCGAGCCGTCCCGAGCCGTACCGTGCCGTACCATGCAGTGGAAAAGCGCCAAAAAAGTTGCCGGGATGCTTTCGAACGAGTTGTGAAAAGCTGTTGCCTTCACATTAATACGTGATGAAGGGCGAAAAGTTGGGAACTGGTTGGTGGTCTTTCCAAACACCTTAGTGATCCATCACTTAAAGTGGTCTGACAAGCAGCAGCATATCGAATTAATGAACTCACATCCGAGTCAGGACCTTGGCTAAAAGTTGTGCTTAATTTGACATACCATGCCCCAGTGCCCGGATCCCCCCCAGTGGGACTTAGAACTGCGAGAGGCTGGCGCTTACAAGAGCTTCTGGCACCCTCTTAAACAGGAAGTACCATCATTAGCCCTCATCACATCTCTTTAAAAACGCCTTACCACCCACATAATGACACGCAGACCCTGTGAAGGCCATCGTCTGCGTCCCCGCAGCACATTGTACCAGTTCTAATTACGGAGGTAAGTTCCCTTTGACACATCTCTCTGTGTGACTGACTGCAGTAAGGGAGAGCACCAATTACACATGATGCAGCCCTGTGTTTAAAGGGTTCACATCAAAACTAGTGTTACTTCAGAGGCAAAACTAGAAGAAAACTATGGAAGCTCATGGCCACCACGGAATAAAAATATAAAAACATAAAAACAATTTCTTGCAATCCTGAAATGTTAACTCCCAATTGTGAGATATAAACTAATAATTCTGAAATGTCTGAATTGAGAGAAATAAACTTGCAAGGAAGAAAAAAAGAAGAATTGTGACATGTAATCTCAGAATTCTGGGATGTAAATTCAGAATTCAGAAAAAACGGCAAAAGCTCAGAATTTGTAGAAAAAAGATGCAAACTCACAATTACAAGCTTATAATTTGCAATTGTGAGATATAAACTGGAAATTGTGAGAAAAAAAGTCTGAAATGCTAGATATAAATCTGCAATTTTCAAATGAAAAGTCAGAATTGTGAGATAAAACGTTTTTTATTTTTTTATTCGGTTGCAGAAAAAAACACCAGAAATGTGAGATGTAATCTCAGAATTCAAAGAAAAATCAGAATTTCGAGATATAAACTCACAATTGAGTTAATAACCTGAGATATAAACGCCGTATTATGAGAAACAAAGTCAAAACTGCGAGATGTAAGAGATATAAACACGCAAAACCTCGTTTTTTATATTTTTATTCCGTGGTGGAAATGAGCTTCCACAGAAAACAGTACACAGCCACACGTTCACGTTACCATCAGCATATCACTGGTGACGGAGTTGGCCAGGTCTGAGACGGAGGAGTTAGCGTCTGTTCGGCGGCTGCTCTCGTCTGGGGTCTGACCTTTAGGGCTGCTGCTGGGTTTATTAGATCTGGGGAAGAACCACAAGAGAAAAGTGTTACTTTTTAGAGCATGTGGCATTAAACACTCTCCTGTCTTGTCCTGTTCTCCTGTCTTACTAACTTCATAAGCACAGAGAACTTAAGTCATCTATTGCCTGACTTGCCTAAAGTGTAGCTCTGTATTGCTATTATTTGTTTGAGACTGGGTTATGGTTAGCGTTGCTTTGTTAGACCCTGCTGGTTGATGCTGTAACTACACAATCTGACACAAAAAGATTTATTTGACAGTCGTTTAAAATCAGCAGTGTTTTGTATGACAAAATGAAATGTTTTGCAAGCAACATACACTACCATTCAAATCTTTGAGGTTAGTGTGTTTTTTAATGGTTTTGAAAGTCTCTAATGCTCACCAAGGCTGCATTTATTTGACCCAAATACAGTAAAATAAAAAGCAATATTGTAAAATATTTTTACAATTTGAAATGTGATTTCTATTTCAATATATTTTAAAATGTAATTTATTTCTGTGATGCAAAGCTGAATTTTTTAGCATCATAACTCGAGTCTTCAGTGTCACATGATCCTTCAGAAATCATTCTAATATGCTGATTTGCTGCTCAAGAAACATTTATTATCATCAAAATTGAAAACAGCTGTGCTGCTTAATATTTTTTGCAGAAACAGTGATAATTTATAAATATAAATATCTATAAATATTTAATTTATTTATTTGGGATTCTTTGATAAATAAAAAGTTCCAAAGAACAACATTTATAAAAAAATTTTTTTAAAAATTGTAAAAATGTAAAAGTCTTTACTGGCATTTTTTATCAATTTAACACATTTTTGCTGATTTAAAGTATTTAAATCCTGAATCAGTATTAAAGTAAGTATTTCTTAAAAAAATCTTATCGACTTATTGACAGTAGTGTATGAATCATTAATATTGCATTATAGTACATTAGACTCTTTTGGATGTGTTCTTAAACACATGTAACACATCTATTTCTTTCTCAAGGAATAATAAGCTGTTTAACAAGGAACTGGCTTGTGCAAACAATGTTAGATACTGTAAAAAAGAGATTGTGGGGAAATGACAAACATACTGAATAGAATTGTAATTCAATAAATACAAAAATGGTATTTCTGAAAAGTTTAAAACTGAAGTATGGCATTAGATGTTTTATTTCAGTCAGGATGCTGTTTATGGAGGTAGTAGGCAGCAAGGCAGCTCACTAGGTTTTGGAACAGAGCCCAAACCGTCCTCACTGGGAAGCTTAAAAAATAGTGCCATAGTTGTAATACGAGGACATTATAGTTCTGTGGAGATTTGGAATAAATAATAAATGCAAAAGAAAGAACATCACAGAGTGAATCTGACAATGTTCTGCATGAAATGAAGTAAGGACACAACAGAAATGTTGCTGTGGGACAAGCATCGCACCCAGTATTTACTCAGTTCAGAACAGCAAAGAGATAAAAGGATGGAAAACCTGTGAGATAAAAGTGTTTTTTTTGTATTAAAGAATGTTTGGATCAAAAGAAAGTCAAAGCACAAACATGATTATCATCACAGCTAAAGGGTCTAACATATGAATTTTGAAGAGAAAACAGTTACGGAGTCTGGAATTGGAGTCTGAAAAACAGAGATGTCAGAGGCCATGGCAGTAAGTTGAGGTGATGCAAATGAATCTGTCCTATTTCTTTTCTCCTATCAGTGGCAAAAAGGCAATAAATAAAATAAAGGAAACAATTAGATAACAAAAAAAACAAACAACTGAGAGAATACGTATAGCAGAAACCATAAACAGAACAGACACATGGAGACATTAACAGATCGATAAAACCAGGGAGGGGAATCGAAAGGAATGTAATGATTCCATTTCAATTTCCAATTCCACTTACTTATTTCTTAATGATTTTCAAGCAACTTAAGAGTCCCTAATGATTTCATTAATGATCCTTCAGTGCTTTGGAGGAAGTAATTTGGTCCTAACTTTCTACTAAACAAAACCAAGAGTGAATTGCTCCTACAAACACCAACGCTTTGTTCCAAAACCTGGGGAGCTGTCTATGCAAGCAGCATTTTAAAGGCATTATAAGTGCGTTCTTGATGCAAAAGGCTCTAAAAGGTAGCTTGCATGATCATACTGCCTACTAAGATACTGTCTTTTGGTTTTAACTTTATACTATGAACCAAAATAGCAATTCTAAAACGATTAAAAACCGTTTTTGCTTAAATCTAAACAAAAATAAGAAATTTTGCCTTGGCAACTAACTGAAATAAAGCTGAAGTAAAATTACTAAAATAAACAAAAAATACTGAAATAAAAATAGAAATATAGCAGATAAAAAAGTACGAAAGCAGATATAACAAAGAGTGAAAAATTTAAGGGGGTCTGAATACTTTCCGTACCCACTGTATATGCACATACAAAATATTAAATACTATAATAGTATAAATAATACTAACATAACATTTAACTTAACACTAAACACTCAACAAAACTCAACAAAATCACTAACAACAAAAAGGAGGGAGAATTGTGAAAAACGTAACTGTAAAAATGAAATAAGATATAATGAGTATGGCTCCAACAGTAACGATTCTGGTTGCAACTCCATTAACGATTCTTTAATTTTACTCCATTTATTCCAACACAACTCTGTAGTGAGTGTGTAACTTTGACTACATACTGTCTTATGAACCAATCAGATATGACCCTGAATTAAGTGTCACAAGCATCGAATAAACACAATACAATAATGGTTCTAGTTAGAGTTTTAAGCTGAATGTAAAGTAATGACCTTTGATTGAGATTAAACATTTTTTTTATTTAAAAGATTTATTTTTTCATGTTCTTTAAAAAAAAAAAAAAAAAAGGGACGTGACATGTGGCCAAGTATGGTGACCCATGCTCGGAATTAGTGCTCTGCATTTATCCCATCCAAAGTGCGCACACACACACACACGCACGCCCGCACACACACACGCCCGGGCAGCAGTTGGGGGTTCGGTGCCTTGCTCAAGGGCACCTCAGTCATGGTATTGAAGGTGGGAGAGAGCGCTGTACATTCACTCCCCCCACCTACAATCCCTGCCGGTACGAGACTCGAACCCGCAACCTTTGGGTTACGAGTCCGACTCTCTAACCATTAGGCCACGACTTCCCCAAGGACAAATGCACACATGACAAATTTCAGAGGACAAATGCACACATTTCTGTAAAAACTGAAATTGCACTTAAAAAGAACCCGTTCATGATTCCCAACGCTAAAACTGACACTATACAGAAAAATCAGTGAGCAAATGCATGCTAACAGTAACGTCACCCCTCCAGTTATTACGAGTCACAGTGGAACTGAAGGAGTCCAGCACTAATAGACCTATGATGAGTTTGTAGTAATATGGCAGGCACAGGGGGGAGACGAATAGCCACCTTTGACTTTTCATTCCCAGAGAAAGAAAACAAGAAGAAACAAGAGCTGTTGGCACGGCAACGGCTGGAGAGATGGCATGTGCACCTGGTGTGTGGTATGCTGGGAGATACGGCTCGAGTGACAGGCAGACTCATGACAGGGAAGACAGACATGCCGTCTGAAGAGTGATGATCCACCCACCCACAAACACATCCTCATGAAACAGCCACAGTCATCATTTCATAAGACCCTGTCTGAATTTGTCTCTGTCAGAGAAATCCTGCAAGAGTAATTTCCTCTTGCTGTAATGATGATCAGAATGACACGGTCAGGGTCTGAGGAGTTATAGTGAACACAAATGCTCCTTCTGAGTGACATGACAGAAAGCAATGTTTTTATTATATAGCAGTCCTATATGTAGTCTCGCGTAGCCAGACCTTCAGACTGACAGCAGAAGGTCTGGGAACCTTGGCCACTTTGAATGTTCAAGGACCACCTAAGAGGTCATATGATTGACAGGTAAAGCAACCAATCACATTTCGGTTTGTGTCGCATCATGTTTAGGGGCGTGAAAATGTCGCCACAATAACAGACCGGTGTGTAAACTCTCGGATGTATTTTGAAGAGTCTATACCGCAAATTTGACATATTTCACATACATTTGAAAAGGGATCCTATATGCCCTTTAAGTTTGGATTTTTTTGGTGTACTAAAATAGGTTTTTATGCTTAATTGTTCCAAAATTGCATTGTTTTTCACACAATGCAGCACCTCTCTTCCCAGTCTGTCTCAAATGACTTGTTTAGTTCCTGTTTTGATGAAACCCCTCCTTCCGTAACACAAAATGTGCTCTGATTGGTTAGCTGGCCCAGTGCTCTGTGATTGTTCAATCTTAAACGGATAGTTCACTGAACATTCATAAATGTAAGATTTTATCATATTTACTTTCCCTTGGGTCATTCTGAACTGACTTTCTTCTGTGGAAAAGGTACAGTAAAAAATTGCACGCAGAAACGGCTAGTAAGCTTGATTTCATCACAAAGAGATTCAATTAAGGTTTTTTTTTCATGACAAAATACATTTAGACCAGAAAGCAACCTTGCTTTAGATTTTTGACTACTAATTTTCTCCTAAAACACCACTGGCACTCACTTTTGAGGAGGCTTTTTGATCAGGCAATGGAGTTAAAAAAAAAAAACCTTTCATGCCAAGGACCCCCAGATATGATAAATTTCACAACCAAAAATATAAAAGGCAGTTACATATTTTATACAGACCTATTTATATTGTACCAAAGTCAAAACAAATGAATGAAATATTATGTGCAAAACATGTACTATGTAAAAAGTTAACAACATATTTTTTTCTACACACTAATAAAATCTAATATTAAAAAATATACAGAAACCGAATAACACTTTCCATGATAAATATCATTCTAACGCAGTTCTACAGAAAACAGAGCCATATACAACCCGTGAGCTGAAGGTGAAAGAGGCCAGGAAAAAAAAAAACCTAGAAAGGTACTAAACAAATACAAACTATTCTTATAAATGCATTGTAAGAAAGAAGAGTTTAACATTTAGAAATACATACAGATTTGGGTTTTGTTTCTTACTGTTAAAATAGCACCCTCCAAGACCCCAGTTAATAATACATTATTTAACCATGCACATCATTTTTTAAAAATTAATATGCCTTCATAATCTTTAATCAAAAACAGGAACTTTCCCTCCCTCTCGTAATGACATATCTACTGTTCTCAGATGACATGTGCACCAGTCCAGGAAAATAATTCCTAGCCTCCAGAAATCGGTCACATGAGATTGTGGAAATGGGCAAAGAACAACAATCCAACACTCAATTCTCAAAATCAAGTACAACCCCAATTTTTTTCTCTCATTTGAAATGCACTTTCACTCATTTGGCAAAAAAAAAGAAAAGAAAAGAAAAAAAGATGATTGCAATTTCTTTTTCATGCTGACTTTAAAAACCCCTGGCAAATGCCTCAATAGCTAGCAGGCTTTTGGTTAACATCAACCAGTTGGCTGCAATGCCTAGATGACGTCAGTCAAAAAGGTAAGTCATGTTGGTAAAACTTTAGTATAGCGACCAATTCTCACTATTAACTAGTTGCTTATTAGCATGTCTATTATTAACATATTGGCTGTTTATTAGTATTTATAAAGCACATATTCTGCATGACCATATTCTAATCCCCAATTCTATCAATACCTAAACTCAACAACTACCTTACTAACTATTAATAAGCAGCAAATTAGGAGTTTATTAAGGCAAAAGTAATAGTTAATGGTTTGTTAACAGTGAGAACTGGACCGTAAAATAAAGTGTGACCGTCATTTCAGAGGGAAAGCAAGAATATTTTAATGAAACATTTCTAGAATAACATGTAAATATAAGACAATGAAGAATGTGCAAAAAATAGGATCAATTCAGATCTTGTACAGTATTTTCTTACTAGACACTACTGATAATGTTTCTTTCAGTCGTTCCAAGACACGCATTTAGCTGCACATCAGTGTTCACATCCCAAGTTCCTATATGTTTCCTCCCACCATATCAATTATGCAATATCCGAGGTTTCCTGTGGATTTTTACATAAGCATGAAAGAGTAACCGTAGGGCAATCTGGAACACATGCGGTCTTTGTTCGCATTAGGGTTTTTATATCTAAAATCCTTCCATTGGTGGAAGATCAGGATGTCAGTGCAGCCTTCACTGCATTAATGTCTCCCGCAGGGCTGGATGGAGATTGTGTAAGCATCAGATTTTAACCAACGAACTCTGCTAAGGTTGTTATAACTTTCGAGGGCATGTTTAAGAGGTTCTGTTGTGATACCAAGGTCAACATTGGACTAAAAGTAAAACAAAATGATTGCATTTGCATTCATATTCATTTTCTTGGCTTACCAAAGTGACCTACAGGAGAGTATATGTTGTGCTATGACAATTACATCAGATACCAAAATACAGTCTGGATCTAGATTGACGTGTGGCTCTCTGGGTGACAAGAGACAGCCAGCTGAGGGATTATTTATAAACTGTGTTGTGCACAATTCAGAAGCAAAAATATTTTTAAACAAACAGCCTGACATTATGACATTGCAATTATTTCAATGCTTAATACTGAAAGAATAATAAATACCTAAGACACAAATAGGGCCTGAAACTCTTAAAAACAAAAAACAGAATTAGAAGTAGAACAAAAAGAGAATTTTCGCTTCTTTTTCAAAAAATGGTCAGTGATCAAGGCACTAAACTTACAAAAAAAATAAAAAATAAAAATGAACTCGGGTATTAAATTTACAATCTAAATTTTATGTGAGCCCTATGAAAACATAGCAACAACTGGAAAATAGCTTAAAAAAATCATTTGAAAAACAATATGATACAGATTTGAAACAATATGAGGCTGAGTAAATGATTTCAGTGAACTAGCCCTTTAATCTCAATTCCAGGCTTTAAATGAGGCCTGAATCACAAAAATAAAAACACACGCTAGCAACCTTTCCAACAAAATCTGAGCACTAAATCTCTCCACATAACAACAACAACAAGACAACATCAACACACTGCTGCTATTAACTCCGTTTGAGCTTTTAGGGTCTGATAGATAAAGGAGCTTTGAGATAACATTGATCTGATGTTAGATCAGGCATTTGCAAAAAATTCTAGACAAAATGTCTCTTCAAGGCAGGTGCATTCTTTACACACACACACACACACACACACACACACACACACACACACACACACACAC
>NW_015551075.1:2288036-2296853 GCF_001515605.1 Sinocyclocheilus anshuiensis | reverse complement strand
CACAGACACACACACACACACACACACACACACACTAAATATATATATTTAACAAAATCATGTGTCTCAATGTTTTCGTGAAAGAGACGAAAGCTGTTTCACAAATCATCTTGAGTGACACAATGACCTCTGTCACAGTGGACAAGAGTTGTAAAACTCATGCAAAACAGAGCTGAATTCACCTGCTGTTGGCTGGTGTGGCAAAGTTCATTTCAGACCCCGTCTGCACCTGTTGAGGGCTGTTCCCAAAACAAACCAAATCCAAGCCCTGAAAGTTGTTGCTCCATCCCAGGGTCATTTGGCAATCCGTCAAATATTGTTTTCCTGACATGAACTTTGAAGCAACACTTCCAAGTACCTACCAATCATTAATTCAAGGGAGTAAATCTCAGCCATGCTCCATGATTCTGCAATTACCATAATCATTACTGGCAACTGGGCCACACAGCAGAAAGGCGATATCATTTCTCTGAAACAAAAGCATCATTAGAGTGGCCAGCGCTCTTCAGAGCAGCAAATCGTGTTGATAATTGTGAGGATGGTGAAGAAGTGCTGAGGATGTGTGTGGGAGGAAGCGTTGTGTTTTTCTGAATATTCCAGCTCCTGGTTTAAACACATGGGCGTTTGGGATTTCGAATAGTGGATTCATTTTCATCTCTGGAGCAGAATATCAAAGCAACATTTTTAGCAATGGGCTAGAAACGTCCCTGTTGGCTTTAGTGGTTAAAAATCACTGATATGTTTCACTGGAATCTAGACTTTGTCTTTCTGTCTCTTCCCTGAGAAACATTTTATTGCTCAGACGTCACTCTTTCAGTATGGCTCTCTTCACTAGAGACAAATGTAGAGATTGCTTTATTCTAATATTTTTTTGCAAACCTTGGTGCATTTTTTTCAGGATTCTTTGATGAGCAGAACGTTCGAAAGAACAGCATTTATTTGAAATGTTTGGTAATTTTAGAACTGTCTTTACTGTGTTTTTGTGATCAATTTAACACGTCCTTGCCAAATCAAAGTATTATAACGCCGCCCTGCAACATCCAATGCTTATTTCTTACTAATTTTAAGGTGATGATTCCAGAAAGTGTCTGTTTTGCTCTAGCATGTCACACTTGTGCAATTTATCCAACCATTTGTAAGGTGAAGAAGTCTAGTATTATCCATTAATCACCAGAAAAATGTCACAAGGACATGATTCATATCTTCCTCTGAGCCATTTGTTCAACTTTTTGTCCAATTCTCAGCCTATTTTCACATGTATGACATCATTGTATGCCTAATTCTGATTTTAAGGTTAAGAAAATGCAAACATGAGCTAGATGTTTCTTGCTACTTCTGTGTATTTGACTACATCCAAACAACGACAGAAAATGACAGATTTAGTGAAAAAAATCTTATTTTGTAAAGTTCTTTGACATTAGGGCCTTTCGCACCGCTTTAGTTCCAGAACTAAATGTACAGTACTAAAGTACTGGGACGATTTTGCGTGAACTATTTCCCAGTACCATTTAAAGGCCTGCATTCGCACCGAGAGTGTGTACTAAGAAGTGACGTAAGCTGGTCGACAGCGTCGTCATTTGTGTGCGGCGTTTGGCCAATCAATGTCTACTTACGTCACGATTAGTACCAGTTGTGCTGGTTAGACCCTGCTCCGGAGTAGGAGCTAATTTGGTTCTCGAAAAAGGCAGTCCGGTACTAAAATCGCACCCAGTTCCGGCGGTGCGAAAACGCCAAAAAGTGGGTAGTTCCACAATTAGTTCTGGTACTATGAAAAGGTTCCCGCAGTGCGAAAGGCCCTATTAAGTATTTGAACCTATTTTACCACTCCATTGCATTTATAAGTTAAATTACAAATTTTTAGTACTTTTTCTTTTAAATTAAAACATTTGGCTGCTTTGTTATGTTGTTAAGTGCATTAAAGTAAAATATATATAAATAAATTAATCCTTTTATTGAGCAACCCCTGACACGGTTGGCTTAAGTGGTTAAAACACTGATGTGTTTCACTGGACACTAGACTTTGTGCTCTTTTATAGCTCCCCAGAGAAACATTTTATTGCTCAGCTGTTGCTGTTTCAGTATGGCTCTCTTCACTAGAGACAAATCTAGAGAGATTCTGTTGTTTTTGCTTTATTCTACAACAACACTTTCTCCTCTCAGTTCACAGTGGCTTCTTTGGGATCGTCTGGACATGCTCAGTGGCCCAATGTCTTACTGAATCCATTTAACAGGGTCTCTGGTTACCTTACCTACCCTACAGTGAGGGTAAACATGTGTGCCGCCAGCCTCCAGGACTACAGTTTTGGATGTAGTCCTGGACATCACTTATGGCCTGCACAAAGATTCAGCAACGGACACTCAGTAAATGATTATTAATGTGCATTTTGCACTGTATGACAACATTAGAAGCACATGGCTACTTAATATGCACGAGTAACGCATTACTTGCCCAGACCAGCTGACTAACACTAAAATTTGGGGGTTTCTTTGGGTCTGGACAAACTTAGGGTTTGTAGATCTATATCCTTCCTCATTACATTGACATTTACTCATTACATGCTCATTAATTTGAAATGAATAATTGGTTTGCGTCCATCAAGTTCCAAATAAAAAAGAAAAATAAATAAATATAATAAACAAACATAAAAATAACGTTTTAAATTACCTAAAAGAACTATAATATAAAAATGGTAAAATACCTTCTTATTAGTAAAGTACCTAATTCACTAGACAATTAAAAATAGGTTATGTAATTTTTAATGTTTTTGAAAGTCTTTTATGCTGACCAAGGCTGCATTTATTTGATCACAAATAGAGTAAAAACAGTAAAATATTATTAGAATTTGAAAGACTGTTTTCTATTTGAATATATTTTAAAATTTCATTTATTCCTGTGACGCAAAAAAAATACTGTAAAACAGTAATGTTGTGAAATATGATTGCAATTTTAAATAACACATTTTTATTGTAATATTTTAAAATGTATTTTTTTCTGTGCTGGCAGAGTTGAATTTTCAGCATCATTGCTCCAGTCTTCAGTGTCACATCATCCTTCAGAAATCATTCTAATATGCTTTTTCAAGTATTCTTTGATAAATAGAAAATTTATAAATGTTTTTACTTAGTATTTGTGATCAATTTAATGCATCTTTGCTGAATAAAGTAGTATAATATATATAGTAGTATATTAAGTAGTAGTATTATTAATACAAGTATTTCTAAACTGTTATCAGCTGATGCAATAATCTAAAAATGGTCAGAATAAGGCTGATAAATCAATCTATCATTAAAGTACTGTATATGACAGTCAATGATAGACCTATGAACGCAGTTCATGATAAGTAGTACATATTACACTCAGAGCAGAGTAAATACACCTGTGGCCATGTGTTTCTGTGGCCTTCAGGCAGGCTATCTGTAACTTTCATAGTAGCAGAACCACATAAACTAATGAGGTGTTTACTGTCTCAGTGTACATATGTGTGTTTGTTTCCTCAGAGCTGTTTGAGTGTCCTGCTCTGAACTGAAGACAGATGAAACGCTCCTCAGCCTCGTGGGCTTGACACTCATGTGGCCTGACAGCTCACCGCCGCCACTCAGCGTGCCAACAGCCACTTAGAAGGGTCTGAACATCAGCATAACACAGACCAAAACCATTTATAAGTAATTTTTATGTCACTGGATTTTTCAAGAACACATCGGAAAAAAAACCAGCAATATTCTAAAATATTGCAATCTAAATATCTGTTTTCTAATTCAATATATTTTAAAATGTAATTTATTCCTGTGATGCAAAGCTGAATTTGCAGCATCATTACTCCAGTCTTCAGTGTCACATGATCTTTCAGAAATCATTCAATCAAATATGTTGATTTGCTGCTCAAGAAACATTTCTTATTATTATCAATGTTGAAAACATTACTGTAACATATATAGTAGCTGAAAACATATTTTTGTGCATACTGTGATTTTTTTGGATTCTTTGATGAATATAGTTATTATTATTTGAAATGGAAATCTTTTTTTAACATGAAAGTGTCTTTATTGCTACTTTTGATCAATTTAACGTGTCCTTGCTCAATAAAAAGATTAATTTCTTTAAAAAAAAAAAAAATAAAAACCTTGGTAGTGTATATTATTCCTGGTTTTGGATAATCTTAACTACTGTTTTTGTATAAAATTAAATACTTTCCAAATCCTTTTTTATTCTAGAACTTGGATGCAAAACAAAACAAAACTACTCACATCAAATTAATGATAAGTTTGGCATCCGTGCAAAAACTGAAAGTGGTTCACATTGTTAAACACTTCAGTTAAAACAAAACACCCAAAACAAAAAAACTAACGTTATAAAACAGATACATTTCTGGTTGGATGAGTCACATTTGAAGCCGTAAAATAGCTGATACATCAACAGAACTCTACATTAATGCGCCAAGTTGCAATGTGCTGAGAGATGGGAGAAAACAATGTAAATTTAGAGGAAGAAGGAGGAGAAGACCACGATGGATGACTGAAGGGTTGGGGTGGACAGACGGGTGGTGAGACGCCAAAGATGCTCGCTGTATGATGGATGATGCTCCCATGAATATCCAATCGCCCGTGGAGAACAGAAACCCACATATGAGTGAACTGCTGGATCCTCTGGTGCTAAAACACATCATTGCTTGATGGATGGAATGATATGCGAAGAGTTTGACTCGCATTTCTTTAAGCCTAGAGCTCATGCCACTACACAAAAAATGCAGTGCTCTTATCAAAAAACATTCCATGTTCTGCATTTGGTCTAAAACAGGGACACTCACTGAAATCTTGATGGATCGGACACATTAAGTGTAGCCCTAATGTATACTGAACATGGTATGAACACCCAGGTCACCTAATATATTTGCAAACATGTGCACAATGCGTGGAATACTATATCCCACAATGCAATGTGCTTAACCATGTTACACAAATCAAATGAGAATGCGGAGATTCCATCGTTCCTTTGTGTGATGTTCGCAAATGCCTTACATGTAACATGAGTTGTATCTTTCTTGACTCCTTGATATGACTGGCAAAATGAGTGATTAGCAGGGACGCTTAAACAATCAGCCACTAACAGTGCAGAAATAACACACTTCACCTCTGAGGTATCTTCACACAAAATTAGTCTAAAAACATACAATAACTGGATGCCACTTGCTGAATTAAGCATGCATAATGAGGTCATGTGACAACAAACGTAGCATTCTACTGAAATGTTTATCCTGGAATAGCACATATTGTTTCACAGTCTGTTTTTAACAGCAGGCATTATGCAGTACGCTAGTATTCTATTTCTGCTGCTCTAAAATCAGATCGGGTTAATCCAGCCTCTGCGGGCGAAGCCTTCAGCCGCTTGTATTACCTGAGGAATTTCTCACATTAATTAACATGCTGAAGTTTGATTTTGTGATCTAGTTTAAGACTTTTCAGTGTTGCTCATTTTTTATTGGGCCCATAAGCATTCTCTCAGTCTCTTTAGAGTTAATTAGTGCTTTCTGATGCCCAAATCACTTTTATTACGGCTCATATTTAGGTTTAGGGGTGTGAACACCTAATCCTAAGTATTACAATTCTGCATGTACCTTGAGGCCAGACGTGAATAATCTTCACTTTAGATCAAGCGGCTTCTTGTGGTGAGGACAGCTGTTACTTTTTCGATTGATTAAACTTACAATTTTCACCTGGTGGACAAAACATGGGAAAAGTCTCATAGACTTACACTGAAGGAGGAACCTGAGCTGTATCTACAGACCAGAACACCACACAGACTTTGACTTGGGCCAGTAAGCAACTAGAACACAGTAGCAACCACACAGCAGCCACCTAAAACACCCAAGCAAACACACAGCAATCACCCTGAGCACCCTAGCAACCACAGAGAACACCCTGGCAACCACATAGCAACTGCCTAGAACATCCTAACAACCACCCAGAACACACTAGCAACCATCCAAAACACTTTAGTAACCACATATCAACCATCCAGAACAGAACACCCAAGCAACCACCCAGAACACCCTAGCAACAACTAAGAACACCCTAACAACCACATAGCAACCACCCAGAACACCCTAGCAACCACCTAGAATACTTTAGCAACCACACAGCAACCATCCAGAACAAAACACCTCAGCAACCACCCAGAACACCCTAGCAACCATCTAGAACAGAACAGCCCAGCAACCACCAGGAGGACCCTAGCAACCACATAGCAACCACCCAGAACACCCTAGCAACCACCTAGAATACTTTAGCAACCACACAGCAACCATTCAGAACATAACACCTCAGCAACCACCCAGAACACCATAGCAACCACCTAGCAACCACCCAGAACACCCTAGCAACCATCTAGAACAGAACACCCCAACAAACACACAAAAAGACCCTAGCAACCACATAGCAACCACCCAGAAGACACTAGCAACCATCTAGAACAGAACACCCCAACAAACACCAAGAAGACCCTAGCAACCACATATCAATGCCATAGCAACACCTTAGCAACATGGTGGTGAGTTTTTCACAGACTTCAGTGGAATTTCACCCACAATTTCATAAATGACATATCAGTAATGTACATGGCCGTTCAAAGATGCATCATTACAAAATAAGAATAAATTAGAAACAGAAGCGATCAAAAATAACACATCTTCTGCAGTGCTGCTGTTGTTATGCGTCATATTTGATGTCTATTTGTCATTTGTGAAATGCTGTTGGATGAATGCATCCAGAGAACAGCTGCAGGAGCGTAAGGCTGTTTGGAGATGTGGTCAAGACGCCGCTGACATCTCCCCGTCTGCTGCTCTCATTTGATCACGCCGCACACCTCATTTACAATTCAATTCGTCTACGTTCCACCACAATTAAATACCCTCTGACACCAACACACGGGCGTGCATGCACACACACGCACACAGAGTGGATCCTTAAAGTCACAGGATTATGCAAGTACTATTAGACTCAGGTTTTCTTTTGACATAGAAGGTTAACATATAAACAATACTAGCATAAATCTAAATGCTAGACTCCCAAGAAAATCTTTAAATGCATTGTGATGTGGACAATGTGATATCCACATTAAACACTGTCAAAAACACAGCAAATACATATAAGCTTGTACTGTAGTGATCACCTGTGTGATGGTCTGGTAATAGATTTTTGCATATTTGGAGCTTTGGTATGCCGACTTTTGTTTTTTGTTTTAGAAACCTTTAACCACTACAAAACACTGCCTCCAGTGGACAAAGACCAAAAGAGCAAATTTAAGGCCATACGGTTATAAATAACGTTGATTTTACAAAATGCAAAGTCATTTTTATTCTATTGACAATCTCAGACTTCAACAATCAAAAATGCTTTGTGAAAATTAAAACTTAATGTTCATCTCTCTTTCTTTGTGACTCACATACATAATTCATACAAGAAGAGTTTGCATTTGTGTTGTGCATTTTTTTAGGGAGTTTCTCCTCGCCACTGTCACATTTAGCTGCTCACTGGGGTTTTATGGCAATATTATCTGCTAAATTACTTTGGAACAATATTTAATGTGAAAAGTTCAAAACACATAAATTTGAATTAAATTTTGTCAGGTTTATACAGCTAAATTTGGGTACATAAAGATGCTATACAACAATACAAATCCTGCAGATAATATTGTCATCACTTGCAATTTTTCTCACACAGTAAAAAACGAATCTTTATACACGCTCAGAAAAAAGTTACAAAAGCTGTCACTGGGGCAGTAACTTTTCAAAAGGTGCACCTTTGTACTTTATTTACCCCCAAAGGTGCATAATGATACCTTAAAAGTACACATTAGTACCTAAAGTGTACATCTTAGTAACTAAATATTATGACCTTTTGAAAGGGTACCGACCTAGTGACAGCTTTTGTACCTTTTTTTCTGAAAAAGTACACAAGTACATAAAAAGGTATTAAAAAGTTTGAAAATGCCTGATCTAAAGCACTAAAGCTGTGAATGATGTAACAGAGCCCATCGTATATAGACAGATACAGTCCAGTGCACCAGATCATCATCCCTTATAAAAGCTGCCGATGGCCTGTTGGACACATATGCAGTGAGCACTGGCGGAGCGCTGAACCATGTAGCCTAGCGCACATTAACCCATCTTCCTCCATGAACCCTGTCGGCAAACATGCGGGACAGAGTTAAAGCTGTATTTATGTCATGTGCTCGCGTGTGTCTAGCTAAGACCAATGCTGTCACGCTTGGCCGCTCTTTATTTCCATATCACTAGGAGGGTGATATTGAGCCGGCCCGGCCCTGCCTCTCCGGCTGAGCACTTCCATCGCTATCTGTGCTCGTGTGTGTATGTGTGAACGCGAGAGGGAAATAGTGAAACGCGTGTGTGTGTGTGTGTGTGTCTGAAGCTTAAGCTGTCCGTCTCAGCACGATGCTTCTGCTCTGAAATGACACACAGCAGTGAATCTGCCAACAATGAGGAGGACAGCGGCGAGGAAGATGACTGGATCTGTGTGAGCGGTTTTCTCTAAATTCCGTGTCTGATCTTGTGTAAGACGGATGTTTTACCTTCATTAACCTTTGGAATGACTGATCGGACTGCCTAAGCTCGACATTTAACGTCACTTGAGCTAAAACTATCACAGTGTTAAAGGGGTCATATGATGCTGCTAAAAAGAACATTATTTTGTGTATTTGGTGTAATGAAATGTGTTTATGCGGTTTAATTTTCAAAAAACACATTATTTTCCACATACTGTACATTATTGTTTCTCCTCTATGCCCCGCCTTTCTGAAACGCT
>NW_015551075.1:2270013-2287210 GCF_001515605.1 Sinocyclocheilus anshuiensis | reverse complement strand
TAGTCTTTGCAACTTTACAGATCTTCTTTATGCACCAAGAGCTTGTAACACTCCAAAGAGAAAGGAAAAATTAAAATCTTTTACTCAACCTTTCTTATTTTCTTACTTTATTTCTTTCTATATAAAAAGAAATTAATATTATTTTTTAACTACATACTAACTAAAAATCGACAGGAAAGACATTTATATGTTATAAAAGATTTACATTTCAAATAAATGCTGTTCTTTTGAACTTTCTATTCATCAAAGAATCATGAATATAAAAGATATCACCGTTTCCACAAAAATATTAAGCAGTGCATTGATAATAAAAATGTTTCTTGAGCAGCAAATCAGCATATTAGAATGATTTCTGAAGGATCATGTGACACTGAAGACTGGAGGAATGATGCTGACAATTCAGCTTTGCATCACATAAATAAATTACATTTTAAAATATATTCAAATAGAAAACTGTTATTAGAAATTGTAATAATATTTCACAATATTTCAGTTTTTACTGTAAATAAATGCATCCTTGGTGTGCATGACTACTCTCAAAAACATTTTTTTAAATCTTACTGATTCCAAACCTTTGAACAATTTTCGAATCTTCATGTGATCAACAAACAAAAATTTAAGTAATTATTTACTGAATTTCTTTCTTTTGACTACAGTGTGTAATAAAATGAATCAAAAGATTAATTGAAAAGATCCAACTCAAAAAATAAATAAATATTTGAGTCAGATCTTTTCAATGATTCTATTTGATTCAGTTCACAAAAGTAGTCTGAATAATTTGTTCACAAAAATTAATTCGGTTCTCAAGTTCAACTGAGGGACTCAATGATTCAATCCTCACTGGAGGAGAAAATAAGTAAAGAACAACTGAGTTTAGGTGTGTTTGCTGCCTAAACCTCATGACTTCAGAAGACTTATGGACTACATTATGATGAGTTTACAGTGCTTTTGTGTCCTGTTTGAGCACCAAAAGCTCCAATCCCTATTCTCTGTAATTGCAAACCTTATTCAATTTACCGCACATTATTCCGCAGTAGAAAAACGAAAAATCATACAGGTTTGGAACAACATGAGGGTGAATAAACGATGCCAAAATTATCCTGTGTGGGTGAAATCTCTCTTTAATTTGCTCAGAGAGTGTCAATGAAATCAGACTATAGTAAAAAGATGTGTGCTATCAAGCCCCTTGTTCTTATACTCCTAAATCCCACCTGCAGTTCGCTAAACAATGGCAAGATATCTAGGGATCATCGCTTGTACCCAGCCTCCCGTGTACCAATCAGCGTGTCTCCGCTGCAATGATTTCAGCAGCACAGACAAACAAAAATACATGACTGGAGCAGCAAGCTGGGAAACGACACACACCTTAAAACACTTCAAATCCATTATGTCACGATGCAGTCAAGGGCTCCATTTCAGGGACATCTTGAAAAGGAAACTTCTCTTGTTTCTCTCTCTCCACAGACACAGGCTGAGGCTAAAGCAGACGGCTCTATTCTCACAAGCCAGACTTCTGACTAACGGCATACAATAGCAGCTTATTCTGTGCAATTTTTGCTGCCCTTTATGATTGTTGCTGTACAAATGACTTCACCACAATTCATGAACACTCTGCAGGTGGCTGTCTAGTGCTAGGGCTAGAATAACTCCTTTCCTTTAGTTACATCATAAGAGAATCAGCACACATATCTACAGGAACACGCCTACTCTGTAGATCACTGTGTCAGCATCACTTACTAGGTGGAGGTGCATGAAATAAATACAGATGGGGTGTAACAAATAAACTTTTACAATATTTTATTAATCAAAATTTATGGAGCTGTGTGATTCGGCCAGACAACATATATTGCAATTGCTTTGTCATATAGTGTGAATGCGATTTGGACTGCAGTTTGATTCAACATCTTATATTGCAGCTTCTTAGATATCCAGGAAAACAACAACAACTCACATTGCAAAGACAAAAAACAAAAACAAAATCAATGGCTTCTACAACCTTAATAGTGGTCTACAAATTATTATTTTGCCAATACCAATATTGCTATTTTTTAAAAGTGTTTTGTAATCTTTACAAGAATAACTTCAGGACAACAAAAAGTGAAATACAGTAAAAAAATAAAATTTAAAAAATGTAAAAAAAGTAAAGTGTACACTTTAATACTAATATGTAACACTGTACCTAAACTTTAAAGACTCAAATCTCTTTTTAGTTAATTTCAGTTGTGAGATACTAAGTCCACTTTACAGTCACACTGTTATTTAAATAATAATAATAATTAGTATAAATATTTGTAATAATTATATCATAATAATAATAATAAATTAATATTTCCGAAATTATTATCATTAAAAAGTAAAACTGTAAAATAATTTATATTAATTATTGTTATCATTATAAAACAAACAAAAAAGAAATATAACTAATATTGTAATATTAGTCATATATTAAATATTGTTATAAAATTAGTTTAATATTATTGCAATATTAATATAAACTGAACATTTAAATATTCAATAATACATTTATACATTATTTTAATAATAATAACAATTAGATTTTTAATATTAATGTTGTTATAAAACAACTAACATAAATGTATTACTATTTTAAGATTACTATTGTACTGTAAAATAAATGATAATATTCAATAATAACAATAATTATGATTAGTTATTATTATTCTAAAATATATTTGCTTATTTTTAATAATTATTGAAATAGAACCATTGAAATATCAATATTATACTGTAAATTAAATGATTATTATTATTATTATGTAATATTACAATAGGTTTATACCCTCACTTCAATGAGTGAAAGTCTCATTTTTCTTGTAAACATCTGTAAACAAAAATGTCTGAAATATGTAAAAACTATGTGAATCTGGTGCTCTTTGTTTTCTCGATGCATGTATAAGCAATTGAACTCATGGTCACACATTATGAATGGGACACATTGTTTGAGAAAATAACCAATGCTGTGCCTTTACCCCGATGGCCACCATTTCACATCACATCACTGTAGCTCAAATCATCATAAATCATAGCAATGTAAGCACACGGGAGGCATGCAGTTGTGTGCACTGCACAATTAACTATGAAACAAATAAACTCAGAATGCATGAGCACTCAGTAGGGGCCACTGGCGGTACAGACTACATCCGATGCACCGCTGCTTGATTCACAAACCCAAATGGTCTTTGCTACTCAATGCTGATCCATAAAGGTAATATGGCTTCGTCCTCTCATGAGCACACATCATCCAAATGTGCTTTCTGCTATTGTAATCATACTCATAAGTGTTTCACACAGGACAATATAATGGAAAGCTATAATTGAGCTGTGGCAGGTGGATATTGATACAGATGCATTTCTCATATTGCGCGAGCGCTACGGCCACAGCGCTATGCTGATGAATGGCTTGTTTTTCAAACAGATTGATTCGGCGGGGCTCCTGGGAGAGTGGTGGCGGGCGATAGAGAGGCTTCGGGGTGCTGTTACACCATGATTCATTTCAAACTGGGCCATGGGAGGGCGGAGGAAAGCGAGCGAAGGATGAGAGCGTAAAGGAGCATGATTATTTTAACATGGAGAGTACAAGCGCTTTGATGAAGAGCTCAGGTATCGGGGGAGCAGGTTAAAGCACCGTTTGAGCGGATGTTATTCACTCTTCCTCTCTGGTTTTATCCTCGGAGGAGACAAGTTCATCTCGCACTACTCTTTATGTGTGACGTAGGCTTTTGTGAGCTGTGAGAGAGGGAGACAGTGGTAAATACTGTAATGGAGATCAGGGTTAGGGACTAACTAATTAGCAAAAAGATAGCGAAGCTACTAATGTACTGTTAATGTACTGTAACTACAGTTTTCAGTTGTGTGACAGTGAAAAAATATTGCAAACTTTAAGTTTGTAAGTTCAGAAGGTTCAGGTTATTGAAAAGAATAAAAAATTATTCATCAGTTTGAGTCCTTGTTATATCTTTTTTTTTAAAGGGGTGGTTCACAGTTTTTTTTCTAAGCTTGATTATGTTTATGGGGTGCAGTCTAACATGTATTAATGCTTAGTTTTTAAAAATTATTTTTCACATAATTTACCTTTATTCCACACCGCTCTGTCCCTTCTCTGAGAAACACGCTGATCTTTTCCTGTTTTTAAGAAGCCCCGCCCTCAGAAATAGGCGATGGGCTCTGATTGGTTAGCTAGCCCAGTGTGTTGTGATTGGCTAAACTGCCTCTAGTGCGCATCTAAAAAATGTGTTAAATTGATCAAAAGTCACAGTAAAGATGTTTACTTTGTAACAAAAAATTATATTTTCAAATAAATGCTGAACTTCATATTTATCAAAGAAATCTGAAAAAAAAAAATGTATCACCGTCTCCACAAAAATATTAAGCAGCACAACTGTTTTCAACACTGATAATAATAATAAATGTTTCTTTAGCAGCAAATCAGCATATTATACTGATTTCTGAAGGATCATGTGACACTGAAGACTGGAGTAATGATGCTGAAAATTCAGCTTTGATTCACGGGAATAAAATACATTTTAACATATATTACAATAGAAAACAGTTATTTTAAATTGTAATAATATTTCACAATATTACTGTTTTTAATGTATTTTTGATCAAATAAATCCAGCCATATGTGAGCATCAAAATCATAATGACACCACAATTTGAGTAGTAGTATATTAGGCTCTGATTATAAGTTATTAAATTATTATTATTATTATCATTATTATTATATAATTGATTTTTTTATTTAAACATTTACAAAAAAATACAAATAAATGAACAATGAATAAAAAATGTATAATCAAATCAATCAATATGTCGAATTAAAATGTATGGAGCTGCATGATTTGGCCAGGCAACATATATTGCAATTGTTTTGTCATATAGTCTGAATGCGATTTGGACTGCAGTTTGATAAAGATTCAACATCTTATATTGCAGCTGCTTAGATATCCAGGAAAAAAAACAACAACAAAATCAATGGCTTCTACAACCTTAATAGTGGTCTCCAAATTAATCTTTTGCTCACATTCTGCTACCAATACCAACATTGTTATTATTGTCAGTATCTTCAATGTAGCTACTTTGTACTCT
Source organism: Sinocyclocheilus anshuiensis (assembly GCF_001515605.1). Classification (NCBI taxonomy): domain Eukaryota; kingdom Metazoa; phylum Chordata; class Actinopteri; order Cypriniformes; family Cyprinidae; genus Sinocyclocheilus; species Sinocyclocheilus anshuiensis. The sequence goes on along the minus strand of NW_015551075.1, from coordinate 2,282,101 downwards.
TGAATGAGGTTGGCAATCTACAACATTGAAATGCTATGTCGGAAGCTAGTTAGTGTTAATGTGCTGTGGCGTTGAAACAGGAAATGCAGGTTTGATTGTGACCTACTGCATCCCATTTTCTTCCCAATACTTTCCAATCCTGCTCTGCTATGTCGATGAACAAAGAGAAGGCACTCCATAAAAAAACCAAAGCGACGTGGTTGATGATTTGTGGTTTGTGTGTTGTATGATAATGGAGGCTGGTGGGTGTGACCCTGCTGTTGCCCTAGAGACAGTGCTCTGGCTACTGAGTGGAGTGATTGAAGGCAGTTATTAGTAGAGCAAGGACACTCTCCATGGCGACCATTCCAGACGGACCCCGGAGGGCCAGGGTGAGCTTTGATCACAGTCTGGTGCTTTGACATGTACCCTACCCCAACAGAGCGCCAGACACACAAAGAGAAAGACACAGAATTCTCTCTATCTATCTATCTATCTATCTATCTATCTATCTATCTATCTATCTACCTATCTATCTATCTATCTATCTATTATCTATCCATCTATCCATCTATCCATCTATCTATCTATCTATCTATCTATCCATCTATCCATCTATCCATCTATCTATCTACCTATCTACCTATCTATCTATCTACCTATCTACCTATCCATCTATCCATCTATCCATCTATCTATCTATCTATCTATCTAGCTATCTGTCTATCTGTCTACCTATCTACCTATCTATCCATCTATCCATCTATCCATCTATCCACCTATCCATCTATCTATCTATCTATCTATCTATCTATCTATCTATCTATCTATCTATCTACCTATCCATCTATCTATCCATCTATCCATCTATCCATCTATCCATCTATCTATCTATCTATCTATCTATCTATCTATCTATCTATCTATCTATCTATAAAAACAGAACGGAGAATGAGAATGCAATTTTTTTTTTCAAATTGATGTTTTAATTAAAATATAATCAACTGAAATCCTACATTCATCCTATATTCAGAGGTTTGGGGTCATTAAGATTTGTAATGTTTTTTAAATTAAACGTATGCTCACTCTTATGCTCACCAAGGCTGAATTTATTAGATTAAAAATATAGCAAAAACAATAATATTGTGAAATATTATTACAATTTAAAACAACTGTTTGTTGTTTGAATGTATTTTAAAATGTATTTTATTCCTGTGAATCAAAGCTGAATTTTCAGCATCATTCCTCCAGTCTTCAGTGTTACATGATCCTTCAAAAATCATTCTAATATGCTGATTTGATGCTCAAGAAACATTTCTTATTATTACTACAAATGTTGAAAACAGTTGTGCTGCTCAATATTTTTGTGGAAGCTGACACGTTTATTTAGGATTCTTTGATGAATAGAAAGTTCAAAAGAACAGCATTTATATGAAATAATATAAATCTTTTGATCATTTTAATCCATCCTCGCTAAATATGCTATATCATAGTGACCGTATGAGTGTACAAGCTGCTGCCCATGTAGTGTCCCAAATCAGTCACCTATGAGGTCCCATTTCTGTCAGGATTGATGCTTATGTAGACAGTAAGGAACAAGGCAGCTCACTAGGGTTTGAAACAGCTTTAGTCAAGATGTCAGCACAGACAGTCATTCTTCAGCGTGATTGGACACAGAAACAGTGAGTGGGCGTGTCCGAGTGATGCTCTCACAGATCTGATCCGGCTCATCTCACTCTGTGTCGCCACAGGCTGCTGGGTGTTACATTGGTGCTACTGTGTTTCCTTAAAGGAGTCTAATACGTCAAAATAAGGCAGAAGGACAGGCCGTCGAGAGGCGAACTTCCTTTGAGGATAAATGACTGTGCTTGTTAATAGGTTTGTGGAAAACAATAGCTGAGGGCAGTCGGTTCCTGTCACACACTCTTTCGTGAGGAAGGACTGATGCAGTACAGAGCTAGTCAAGACTTCCAAAGACTCACAGATTCTCGCGGGACCACATTAGATTTGCTTCAGCGTGGGACTAAATGTTTGTAGACGTGAGTAGTTATGAGAGTAGTGAAACCTGTGTGACTTCCTTTCTTCTGTGGAAAGCAAAAGATTTTGTCAATACAATGAAAGTCAATGGAGTCCAATATTATTTTAGACCTCATTAATATCTATTTTACTTTCTTTTGTGTTCCACAAAGAAAGTCTTACCGATTTGGAACAACATGCGTGTGAGTTTATGGAGAACAGACGGTCAGTGTGCTGAAATCATCAGTGAACAACATGCTGTTTACAGATGGTTGTTTAAATTATTTAGTTTTAACTTTCATGTTTACCTTGACATATAAGCTCTGTTCCAAAACCCACTGAGCTGTCTTGCTGTCTACGGTCTACACAGGCAGCTGCCTTCTAAGGGAGCATCCTGACTGAATTAAAACCTTAAAAGTGAGTGATTTGGAACACTCTATAGCAACTCTATTCATCTACTGATTTGAATTCCGGCAAAGCAAGAGGAACAATGCAGTATAATTTGCATAAATATACAGTTGTCCTCCAAAAGTTTTGAATTGCCCTAGGCAAAGTGGGGTTTTGGACAATATCAGCATAAATCCTTCTCATTTTAGATGACTTTGCATTGAAAAAGGACAAAACAAACTATTAAAACATATTTTATTAAATAAAAAATGAATGAACAAAAAAAACATAAAATAGTTTTGTATTTATGCAAAGAAATGATTTACGCTGATTTTGTCCAAAACCTCACTTTGCCTATAGGGTTTTCAAACATTTTGAGGACATTTTACAATGTTTTGTGAATTTTTGACGGTTTTAAGATGTTATTATTGAATTAAAATAATAATAATAATTGAATAACAATACTTTTAAATAATAATAATAATAAATTATTTTTAGGACTTTTCCTGGAAATTAACATAAAAAATAGTTTTTAATATTTCCAGGTTTTCACTGATCAAGTAGTGGTAAATAAATAAATACATAAATACATGAACTGAAAACACAATATTTTTCTGCATTTTTATACTTTAACATCAAGAAATGATTCATGCTGATTTCATACAATACCTCATTTTACCTACCACATTTCAAAACATTTTGTTTTTAAGATTTTATTATTTATTAATAATAATTAGAAGAAGAAGAAATGTTATTATTTATAATAATATTATTATTATATGTTAGTAGTAATATCGTTAGCATTATTATTAAAAAGTATTATTTATGACTTTTCGTGGAAATTGGCATTTTAAAACAACCTCATATTTCCAGGTTTTCCCTGATCATGGCAGATTGTGGGAATGGACCTTGACTGAGCAGACGGGATGAAAATGATTATAAATTGGGAGCAGATGGACACAGAGTAAAATTCCCGGGCGGGTGGGGAATGAAACTTGCTGGACTAAGATGGAAAAACCCGTCCTGTTGTAGACCTCTACACTCCAGTTTAACTAGTCTGAAGCGGAGAGACTGTGAACTCCTGAGAGTGTCTGGTTATAAAGTGCTGTGTGTCTATTTGTGTGGGTTGATGTGTGTTTAAAGAGTCAAGACTTATTCTCCCGGCAGAAGCCAGAATGGTGTGTGTGTGTGCATGTGCGTGTGCGTGTGCATGATACATGTCTCAACCAGACGGAGGAGTTGTGTATTTTTAGTTGGGACTACACTCTCTTATAATGAGCACACCCCCACTGCGATCCGACACCTCGCTGAAACACAGATCACAGAGAGAGAGAGAAAGCGAGAGGACTACCAAAGTGAATGTGTGATGATAGCAAAAAAGTTCAAAATGACAACCCAAATAAGCCAGATGAGGATTCAAGAAAAAAAACAATAAAACAAGATTACTGCCAAAAATTAAAATTTGCTGAAAATTGATTCACCCTTAGGCTATCCAAAATGTAGATGAGTTTGTTTCTTCATCATAACAGATTTGGAGACATTCAGCATCACATCACTTGCTCACCAGTGGATCCTCTGGAGTGAATGGGTGCCATCAGAATGAGAGTCCAAACAGCTGATAAAAACATCACAATAATCCACAAGTAATCCACACGAAACAAATCCATCATTAAGGATTTCAAACCATTGCTTCCAGGTAAAATGACAGTCCTCTATAATATTCAGGGCTTGCAAATTTTCAAAATCCCTCGTAGCCCTTGGGCAGGCACTCTTCAGATTTTGGTAGCCCAAAATAAATGTAACTAGCCCAAATAAAAAAAGACACATTTTTATTTAAGAAAACTGGATAGGAGTTGAAAAATCAATGAAAAATATTTTCAAAACACAAATATCAACAAATATTAAGGAAATAATTTTATCTCACTATTTACAGGGTATCTGCAGAATTTTTATTTTTTTATTTAAGGCTTTTTATGACCATTTTTTGACCATCACAAATAATGATAAACATCAAATTTCAGCCTTTAAACCATTTTTAAGGAAAGGGATGAGATTATTATATCAATTATTATATTAATTTAAAACATATAAATATATATTTTACTGTCTGAATTGTTTATATTTTTAGAAGGTACATTAGCTTCTTTCACATTTACAACTCTACGTGTTTGCTGCGTAAAAAACATGGGTCGATATTTGCATTGGTCAGAACAGAAGACGGGATTATTGAACATGCAAATTCATTCTCTGCCAGCAGGAGGCGCTTTTGGAATGGCAGAAATATATCAGTTTCCATGGTAACGGCAGTAGACAAAGCAGCGCTGCTCTCATAAATGCGACTTAATCAGGCATTATAGGTAAGAAAGATGAAAAGAAAATGTCATCGAAACTTTTCTGAAGACAGTCGGTTCCTTTGAAACGTGCAACGCCCATACTTATTCAATGAAATCATATTCTTGTATTTCCATCCCTGAATGTAAGACCTCTTGAAATTATAATTAAGACTTTTGTTATACTATTTAAGGTATTTAAGTATTTATACCATTTAAGGTATTTTTATGGCCTTAAATTTGATACAGCTAAATTGAGGACTTTTTAAGGACCCGTGGGAACCCTGTATTCAAGCCTGTCGGGCAAGGCAGTGATATATTTTGGTAGCCCAACTGGAAGACACAATGGTCCTGGGATGTTGGGCTAGCGATTTTTGCCTTAATGATGGATTTGTTTATTACAAACACGTAGCTTTTTGCTTAACTGCCGTTAACTGATGGACTGGAGTGGTGTGGATTACTTGTGGATTATTGTGATGTTTTTATCAGCTGTTTGGACTCTCATTCTGACGGCACCCATTCACTGCAGAGCATCCATTGCTGAGCAAGTGATGACATGCTACATTTCTCCAAATCTGTTCTGATGAAGAAACAAACTCATCTACATATTGGATAGCTTGAAGGTGAGTAAAATTGCATTTTTGGGTAAACTATTCCTTTAAGACAAAGTCAAACGTTGCGAGCAGAGGAAGTAAACTCCCTGGTAGGACTCATTGACACTGTGATTGATAACCGGGTAGGATACACAAGGACGACCATTGATTTTGTGATAAGCTTGTGTGGATGGAGTACTTCATTAGCAAAAATCAAACATCATACTTCAGCACTTGCCAATGACTAACAGTTGATTGGTCACCTCACACTTCCTGTGGACTTAAAACCAAAAGCTGAGATGTGACGTCAAAGACAGCAGCAGACAAACACAAATATAAGTCCATTTCACACTCTTAAAAGCCCTCCAAAAAAGAATAGTCAACTGTAAAACATCCATAATAATATAATGAAATACTTGTCATTGCATATATATACAGTATACATATATATATGCATATATATTAGGGCTGCCCCCTAATAGTCGACTAACCGTTAGTCGACCAGAAGAGGCTCGGTTGACCAAAATTTTTTTAGTCGCTTAGTCGCAGAAAAAAAAAAATCCACAGGCAAAGTCACGCAGTTCGTGATGGACAAATCGTTAACGACTAGTCTATGGAAATACAATAGCCTACATCGGGCAGAACATCCAAACGCTCACCTATCATTCATCCACCACAAATATGGCTTATCATCTGAAATATGTAAGTATTAGCAATTTTACATGACCACTCAATCTAATGTTAGGCTAACCTAGAAAAAATGTGCACTATTGAAGTGTCTGTGTGGAGTGTAGAAGCGTGCTCACTGCAGGACAGACGGAGGTGCCAGTGCGGTCACTTGCTCTTTAAATACTCCGTCATTTCTGGTCATACAGACAAGAGTAATACATCTTTCGAATGTGTAAAGACTCTACGTTTATTTATGTGCACTCACAATAACAATAAAACATTGCGCTTTTGTAAAATAATGAAAGCAAACAGGATGCACTTTCTGCCGTCGCTGCCGTTCTGCCCTCCGTGAACTTGAGCGCGAAACTCTGTGTATGCTTGCCTTACAGACATAGAAAAAATATATCCATAGAGAGTGAAATGTCTACTTTCAAATGAACCAAATCAAATGGAAAACAAATATTCTTGGATTATGTAATCCGTATGAAACTTGCATACAGGCGCATCACTACTGCGGAGATGACGAGTTACGTCGACTTCATCTCTTAAACCGAAAAAAAAAAAAAGCAGTAGCTTATCAATAAATTATTAAAATGCTAATGCAGCCTCCTTAACTGTTTTTCCCTGACACATTCTTAATCATTAGCTTCTGTGGTGCGCTGTGGCAAGCTTTATGCGTGTGCTTGAGCGCTTATTAGGCTATGTAGGCGGTTAAAGGCTCATTATAATGATTTAAATGGTTTATTAATAAATGTGCGATTAGTCGACTAATGCTTAAAATGAACGACTACTAGGTCGACCAGAAACATTTTTAGTCGGGGGCAGTCCTAATATATATATATATATATAGATAGATAGATAGATAGATAGTTAGATACATAGATGTAAAGGTTCTTTGTAAAGGAATGTAAAGGAACCTTTACATATTTAATAAATCAGGCTTTTATGGCTCATATAGTGTGATATAGTGAGAATATGAAGCTAATACTTGAGGAGGAAAAAAAGTTTCCTTCAAGTTTAATTAAATTCAGAGGCTCAAACTGAGCAAAAAAAAAAAAGAAGCAATCTGGTGCAGTTAGTGATATTTATATGGTCAAAAAGTAAGATGAAATTCTGATGATTAGTAATGTAAATCAATGAGATGTTTATAACAGTAGCAGACTACTTACATAAAATGCTTATAAATATCAGTTGTCACTCTATTTCTCCCAATAATACGTATGTCCTATTAAGATGATATTTAAGTGTTTAGTTTTATGATCAAAGCTTTGTAGTTAAAAACATATAATGAAATGAAATACCATAATGAAAGGAACAAATAAAAGCTTCTCAAAAACCTGATGATCATATACGATACTCACATTTTAACATGATTTATCAAAAAATTATGCATGGATAATCAAGGAAACCTAAGCTGCTATATATCTGCTTATTTTGAGCATATATGGAAATTAAACTGTCTGTTTTAAACCAGCCATTACCTTTTGTCGGCGGGAGGTGTTTCCTTGTCAGCTGGTGCCTCCTGTAGATCTGGAAGGTTGGCGAAGTCATCTTGTTCGACCAATCCGATCGCGAGGGACAGTACGACCATCTTTCCCTCTCTGTCACAAAACACAGAATCAAACAAGTGGTGAGCAGAAGCCATTATAAACTAGAAAAGGAAATCAAAATGAACTTGGATGTTGACTTGACAACTGGTCTTAAAGCTAAAGAAAATAAAAGTTTAAAAAGGCTTCAAGCTTGAAAGTACAGATAGACAGAAGGAACTACGGTTTAAAAAAAAAAATACCAAGATGGTACAATAACAGTATATTGGCAAGTGTAGGGCATCAGAGCAAATCAGACAATTTAAGATTTGGTCAGATTGGTGCTGAACCGAATCTGGTGTTGAAGCCAAAGAGCTGAATTCCACAAAGAGGCCCAAGACAACAGGATGTTCGTAAATCAGAACTCTAATGTTCCTGGCTTCCATATGGTTCGAGCTGATAGAGATTTAATTGCGAGCCACGGGTCTGAAGTGAGCCTAGCAAACTAGCAGCTTTCAACATTAACACAAAATAACACATTGATAATTTCAACTCAGAAAGGAGATTGTTAATTTTGGAGCAAGTAACCAAGATTGATGGTCAAACAGATGCACAGCATGACCATCTCATGTAAATCCATGATAGTAATCACAGAGCTAAAGACTTTCTTCGGATTGACTTCCCCCCCACCTAGGAGACAAGAACCAGACTGAAATTCCCTCTAGTCCCCTTTTGACCTCTGCTTCTCACAGAATACACCCTCACGTTCACTGATGTTATACGGCTCGTTCAATGAATCGCTGGCCGACTCAGTGATCAGCCGTAAAACAGTGATTCTGTCCAAATTCCCTATAAAATCTTAAATGATTCCCTTTGAGCTAAATTCCCTTACACAAGTTTGGGAACTTTTTTGAAAGAAATTAATACTTTTATTCAGCAAGGATGCATTAAATTGCTAAAAGGTGACAATAAAGACATTTCTAATGTTACAAAAGATTTCTATTTCACATGCTGTTCTTCTTATCGAATCTTGAATCTTGAAAAAAAAAAGTATCACTGCTTTCACACAAATATTGAACAGTGCACCTGTTTTCAACAACAAATAGTAGAGTAAATGAGTTCTGTCTAGTATTTTGGTTTGAGACAAAGTTGGTGCTTAAATGAAGTGCATTTAAGAATGCCATTATGTATCTATGTTCTTGTAGGAAAGAAAGCATTACAAATGAAACAGCAATTAAAGTAAATGGAGAGCAAATGTAGAACTTCAGTAAGATCTAAACAATGTTTCAAACTGTGCTCTGATCTGTTAAAGATGCAAATGCATGCAACAAAGAGGCATGATCTACGTCTCTTCTCCTAAACAATCTTAGGAGAGACGTCTGAGATAAAGTTGACACCTAAATGAAACATAACTGAGAAGTCCATTATATCTCCTGAGCTCTGAAAGAGCAGTCTCTGAGCAATACATTATCCTCCATTTCTCTAACTACAAATGTTCCCCTTTCTTTCAGACTCCATTAATCCACTGATTTTATAACAATTTACACTCATAAAGGAATTGGCAGACTGGCATGTAAAACATGCTTTGCTGTGGGCTGCGACAGAATCAGTGTTACACAGGAGCGCATTAAGCCCACACACACTCATTTATCGATTACGGTGAGTCTAAAACATCACCCTTACACGGGCTGTAAATGGCCTTCACAAGAGCCATCAGCTCACATTCACAGCAGGGTCCTAAAGGGAGATCCATTCACAGCGTGGACAAGATGTCTGATTTCAGCTCCAGATAGCGGCAGGTCAAACACAGGAGCGGTCAGGGCCAGGAGCTTCATTTTAAAGGACTGATTGAGCACTGCACACAAAATGCCATCAGTAAACTTAAATAGAAACAAAGGGCAAAGATGCATGACAAAACTGCCAAAAGGTAATATTAATATTTAAAAAAAAATACGTTTAATATAAATTTACCAGTCTCATGTTGCATTTTAAGTTTGTTTTTACATAGTATTTTTTAAAGTTTTATTTTGCAACAATTTGTTGAAATGTTTTTGTTACAAAAAATACAGAAAAACCTGAAAATGTTTATATATTTTTTATTTTGCAACAATTTTTAAAATAAATGTTATTTATTTGTTAACACTTGAAAAAACATTTAAAAAAATAAACAAAAATAAAACAATGTTTTAAAAACATTATTTTGCAACCATTGCTATTGTTATTGTTATAAAATATTGCTATTTTTTGTTGCAAAACAAAACTTGAAAGATGTATTAAAAACACAAAAAATATAAAAATCCCTTTGCAAGGGCTTTTAAAAAAATTAATTTGTATTATTTTTTCCATGAATACATTTATTTATTATATTTTTTAATATGAATGGGACACTACCCCTTTGTTTATTTTCAAAGAATCTGCCTGTTTATCATTCATTTGTTATTGTGTGCGTTCAAATCAATAAAGCACAGCACTGCTAAAGTCCACTAGAGTAAAACCTGAGCACTCATAAGCCCAGAGCTTCACGGCTCCAGCGCTACAGCACAAATCACTCACGTCCCCTGAGCAGGCAGCAGCTTAATTGCCTGTCAGACAATCATGGTATCAGGGAATTAGAGCTGGAGCCGGTTACAGTTACACAATCCTGTAAAGTGAAAGATTATTGCCAGTGTGCTTAAGGATATTAACTGCCCTGGAGATTAAATTTAAACTTGTTGCACACAGTGGCGGCTCGTCGGGGGAGGCACAGCCTCCCCATAATTTTGAGGTGAAAATGGGAGGAGGACGATTTAATGTTAATAAAATTCACAATTCATTTCAGTTCATGTCTCAGAATGTGTATTTTTTGTTTGTAATTTCACAGTTGTAATATCATAACGTGAAAGCGCCGCTTTTCTATCGCGAATGTGCCGAATCTGCTGATGTAATTGCAACCGCTAGGTGATAGAGAAGGGGAGGGGGAGGCCGAGCGAGCGCTGAGCTCTCGTGCCTCCGTTGGTAAAAAAAAATTAGCCAATCAGCATCGAGTGTTCACTTTCAGCGCTGAGGAGTGTTGAGAAGAGAACCCTTGAAAGGGAGGCTAGCCTCCCTTCTGATATCAACAAATCATCAGAGAGACGTAAATTACGTGATATTAATTTGAACGTCTGCCGCTGCGCTGATAATGTACCTAGTAGTTATGATAAGTAGCGATATTGAATATTTGATCGCCAGCAGATTTACCAAGCTGTCATTCAAACAGTATATATACAAATTTAGGGAAAACAGCCTAAGCTGGATATAGGCTACAGCAGTCGGCTTAATTAAATGGTGCAACAGGCAGCTCTCTTTTAACACAGACTTTTAAGAAGGGATGGATGTTTGCTTCAAGTGATAGGCCAGGTAAGTGAAGTTATATTATCTTGCTTGTATGCATGTCGTTTTCTTTACGTTTTCCGACTAAAAGCAACCAAAAAGCCATTTTAAAGTGGTTAAGCAAATAATATAATAATAATAATCGGCAGGGATCCCAGACCAATACAATTAGTGTGCCTCCTCTATTTTAAAACCCACGAGCCGCCACTGGTTGCACACACATATCTATTGAATTTGGACCAGTCAAGAGTTTGGACACATCCACCCAATCTTATTTTATTACTATTTTCAGCATTTTAGGATAATAGTAAAGCCATCAAAACAAATTGAAGTATAGGAATCATAAAGAGACTTATTTTTGGGTTTCTTATTTGTCTAGATTACAGCTCTGCTCATTTTGGATATTCATTTAACAACTTAATGAAGTGTATCCTGGAAAACAGTATTCAATGAGTTCCCATTTGTTGGCTTTTTTCCATCAATAGCTGGTCCAAATCATTCATTTAAAATAAATAAATAAATCAAATAAAATAAAATTACATAAAAAATTAACAAATAGCAATTTAAATAAATAAATAAAACTTAAATAAAAAAATTAATTAAAAAAATGAATTAAATACAAACAAGCACAATAATAAAATATAAGAAAATGAAAAATAAATTGAACAATACAAAAAAATAAATAAATAAATAAAATAAAGAATAAAACAATAAACAGACAAAATAAAATAAATAAAAAATAAATAAATAATAAATAGAATAAACAAAGCAAACAAATAAATAACAAACAGCTGTTAGATGAAATATGTTTTTCCTTTTTGTTTTCAAAATTTACTCAAGAGTGTCCGAACGTATAGCTTGTAGTGTGAACAAACAGGACGGGTAGAGCACAAGTTGTGCTCTTCACTGTTCCCTCAACAAAAATGGCAGAAACCTTAAAACAGAACAAAAATGGCAAGTGCTCTATGACTAAATGGAAATCGTACTTGGTTCCTCAGACCTGGTGTGAAGAGTCTCTTTCTCTCTCTCTTTACTCCTCCATGACAGTTAATCATGGTAGTAATGATGGTGAGAATAGGAGATCAATGCTGTGTAGAGTTGACTTCTAAACCATTGACCACACACACACACACACACACACACACACGCACGCACACACGCACGCGCACGCGCACGCGCACGCACACACACACACACACACACACACACACACACACACACACACACACACACACAC
>NW_015551075.1:2267900-2269595 GCF_001515605.1 Sinocyclocheilus anshuiensis | reverse complement strand
CACAATCACCCAGGGATTGTATACTGCTAAATGACCTTGGTACAGATACACTCTCAAATAGGCTTGTGTGTAAGATTGCAGATGCACAAACAAACACAGACCTGAATTGTAACCACTGAGAGTTGATAGAAAAGCAGTTACTTCTTTGTCCTTTCTTTCATTCCTTCCTCTTTTGTTTCTCAGGAGGGGTGTTATGGGTTTCATGAAATATACTGTTTATTTCATTTAGCCATAGTTGTTACAGTTTTTTACGACTGCTTACACACTAAAATTAAACTTTTAGTTGTGTATAGTTTTGACAAAAGTGTTCCATTTTGCAAATGATCTGAAGTGTTGTGCTACTTTGGTGTAGGGTTGTGTTAATTGTGTGTAGTGTTTTGACAAACCGGGCCCTGTTTTCAAAATTGTGCTTAAGCAATCGTAAAAAACTGTAAAACCTGAATTTCTGGGTTTTGCATTGGATCAGCTCTTCTGACAATACAGTGTTTACGGCACCACTATTCAACACTGGAAAATATGTTGAATTTATTTTTTATTTGATTTACACAGTCTGAACTGAACGTGATGAGAGAGAAAGACTGAGTGTGACAAAATAATACCAAGAAACAACATGTCTATCTATTTGCTGGCTGCATGCAAAAACAAACAATGCGATCAGTGTAGTCTGATTCTTGAACAAACAACTCATGGGTTGTCAGTTTCAATCAGTCTCACAAATTACTTGTTGAATCTGTCACAGTATGGCATTATTTTAATGACAAATGTCGAGAGCGCATAATTGTAGCGCGAAAGCACATTAATATAATGCGCGCGTGGATTTCCTTTGCTCTCGTACAAAACCGGATGTGCGCGCTCAGATACACGCTGCTCTCGCCCGGAGAGAGTGCGCGCACTTAAAACGTGTCTCTCCTCTACTCAAAGTGCGCGTGCTCAAACTGTGTCCTGTGCACTCGCAAATCTCTCTATGCTCATGCAGATATTAATTCTTTTTGCACCTGAATTAAACGTTGTCAAAAGTTATCATTATGCACTTTTAAAAAGTAGCCTAGTCTCAAAACAGATTTGTGCAGGGTCTTTCCTTGATTTTTTATTGTTGTATTTTTGTTTTAACATAAACTGGTTATTGTAGCTACTTTGTTTTACTATATCTCTTTTATGTTTGTATTTTGATATTTTCTGCGAATGCACATATGCATCTCTTTGTAAAGTAGGCTACTTTGTATACACTGTTTTAAAAGGTGCTATATAAATAAAGCTTAAACCAATCAGACCTCCACAACTGACCGATGAAAATACTACGTGAAATCTAATTGGCTGAATGAACTGAACCTGGAATTCTTTTGACAATCAAAGATGGATCTTTAATTTCTTTCCAGTTTAATAATATTTAGCAATGTTAATGAAATGTAGCCTATAGAAATGGCTAGGAATTGGGTGCTTGGATGATTTGTACATATAACCTCTGTCCAACTGGTTGGTCTCTGAGCAATTTATCTAAAAACAATATTATAGCCTATGGCTCTAAAGACTTCATATAAAACATCAATGTTATGTCATAATATGTCAGATACCTCAACTGAATTTAAAATCATTGCAATAAATTCTCAGTTGATATGATGGCAATAATAAGTAACAACTCCTCAAATCAACATCAAATGCAAAAATAGATGTAAATGATGCAAGATATAACAATAA
>NW_015551075.1:2262416-2267290 GCF_001515605.1 Sinocyclocheilus anshuiensis | reverse complement strand
AGTGAGAGGAGTGAGAGGAGAGACACGTTTTAAGTGCGCGCACTCTCTCCGGGCGAGAGCAGCGTGTATCGCGTCCGGTTTTGTGCGAGAGCAAAGGAAATCCGCGCGTGAGCGAAGAGATTCGCGCTCGTGCATTATATTAATGTGCTTTCGCGCTACAATAATGCGCTCTCGACATTTGTCATTAAAATAATGCCATATCACAGCAGTTACTGAATTAAAGGGGTCATCGGATGCTACATGCACTTTTACAAGTTGTTTGAACTGAAATGTGTGTTGGCAGTAAAAATTCACCCAGTGTTGATTTCCACCCCTTTCTCAAATCGAGCTGATCTCAGATGCCTGTCTGTGTGATGTCACAAAAACAGGCCCCTCCCACGATAGTTTGATTGACAGTAGCATTTCAGCACAGACTGGACTGGCGTCCTACCTTAGACCCGCCCTGAGTGAGCTGTCATCAGTCCGCCATTGTTTCACCGCCGGACCAGATGTAGACAAGAATGGCTCCATAGCGATTGAGATGTTCTGTTATTGGATGTAATAATGAACATAGCAGTCGTCATTTACTCCCGACATCTGAGCCGCTGAAGACGCAGTGGATTACGTTTATTTCTGAAGGGAATGCGCCCCCAATCTACCTAAATGTGTCTATGTTCACGCGAATCATTCGTGATCCAGCCTCATCTACAGAAGAAGTGAGTATAAGGTTTTTTAATGAATCTTTGCAAATCGCCTTTCCTAATAATGTGCTAATTAGCAAGTTTCAGATGAATGCGGCTAAAGTAAACAGTCCCTCAGAGAGCAGCTCGGAAGAGAGGGGCGGGGTCAGCAGAGCTCATTAACATTTAAAGGAAAATGCTACAAAACGGCTTGATCTGAAAAGAGCAGTTTTTGACAGGGTAAAAAAGGTGTTTTTTACACTACCATTGAGAAATTTTAACCAAACTATGTTACAGACTTTTCATTAAGACCCTAAAGAATCATATCAACTTGTGGAATATGGGCATCCGATGACCCCTTTAACATCCAACTCACTCACTGACTGCATGTTTGTTTGATATTATGCAGGTAAAGGTGAAGTGTGTAATTTCTGCACCAGTAGCAGCATTAAACACAAAGGCAAAAATAATGGCTGGTTTCAAACAGGTTTCAAAAATACCCCATCGTCCGCCATTTTAAAAATAAAAATGAAAATGAAATAAAATAAAATAAAATAAAAACTAGCTGAAATAAAATAAGTTTAAGTACTAAAATTACTAAAACTAAAACTTAATACAATTTAAATATTATAAAAATAAATGTAATATAATAAAATAAAAATAAAAATATACATTAAAGCTAAATAGAATATATATCATATATAATAAATAATATAAAAATAAAAGCTAATTCAAAATAATAACACTATAATACAATACTAAATACTAAAATACCAAACTCACACCACTAGTTCAGTCAACATTGCTTGTCAAGATGCTCATCTATCTTCTCATCTTTTTGCATCTTCAAATAATCTTAATTTGGGTGTTTATACTGTAAATAAATACTGATTTGTTTTATTCATTAATTAGCATATCATGTATATTTAATTCAATAAACAATTAACTAATTACCAACTTTCAGTTAACACCTACAACATTTAATTTACATCTTAAGTTTTGAATTTTTAACTGTTTTATTGTAAAGCACTTTGTAACATTGTTTTGAAAGGTGCTATGTAAATAAAAACAAATAAATAAATAAGAGAAGAGCAGACATATGGATAAATCTGACAACTCAATTCGGTTTTCTGAGCGCAGACACTATACACACAAAACGCGTCTCACAGCGTGCGAGTACTCTTTCGCGTCGCATGAACGGAGAATTACACACAAAATTATGTTGAATTGTCCATTTTGACTAGTATTCACGTAAACACAGTTGATTACGTCTTAAGTGAACGTAAACAGTAGAGATGACTAAAATATGACTAAAACTAAATGGCATTTTAGTCAAAAGACTATGACTAAAACTAAATCAAAATTTGCTGTCAAAATTAACACTGCTATTTAGGGACCCCTAAACCAATTAGGGGTCTGAGTGAAGTCTTTCTATCTAAAAAGCATTAATGCAATGCAACATTTTTATAGTCTTGCTATATTTGTGCCTCATAGAATTCAAAGAATGATAAACACTTTTACAAACAAAATACTGATATGATACATGATATGATATAATGCAATACAATTTTTTGAATATATATATGAATGTATATATATGCACCCTCTCTCTGTCACCCTCTTAGAATTTTATAATTAATACAATTGTATTTTAATATAATTTAATATAAATTATGCAAAATACAGTTTCAAAGGGGATAACATATATGCACCCTCTCTCTCAACTTTTTTTGAAAGCCTGACTTCTGTATAATTTTAATCTTATAATATAACCTTATTTGAATTCATATGAAAATAATTTATATAATTCATGCTAAATATAGTGTCATAGAGGGTGAAATATTTGCACCCTCTCTCTCAACCCCTAACTTTAATTGTATTATTAATATAATCTTATTTGAATTAATATAATTAAAGTTATGCAAAATATAGTTTCACAGTAGGGTAAAATATATGCACCCTCTCTTTCTCTCTCTACCCATTTCTTTCTTTCTTTCTTTCTTGAAAGCCAAACTTCAGCTTCAATCACGTTTATTATTATATATTATGGTTTATAATATGGATTATCAAAATAGTCAAGCAATACAGAACCAAAAAACCCAGTCACCCATTACCACCTGTTTACACCCCTGAATCCAGTTCAATATAGTCTTGAGGTCAACACGCGGAGCACATGCATGAAGTAAAATCAACTAATCAACTTGTAGGATGAGCCTCTAAAGACATTATAACAGTGGTAGGAGCAAAACAGCATCATGGGGAAGTCCACTTAGACTGACTAAATAAATGCATTACAGCTTAAAGGTGAAGTGTGTAACTTCACACTTTCTCCAGTCCCAGTTTAGTTTGCAGAGAAAACTTGTGTAGCTCAGTTTGTCTGAGCAACTTCAGACTGCTTTGAAACTCTCGTTATAATTGCAATTCCATTTGATGCCACTAGTGCCGCTAAAATGACAGACTTCACCTTTAAGATCAACATTCGTAATATCCATATAAACTGGCATTTGATACTCACAGGAATGACTTGACGTCCATGCCTCTGTTCCGGATCTGTCCCATCGTGTTGTCCCAGCTTCCAGGATTGGAACGTGAATGCGCCCCTCCACCCGACCTGTAGCGGGACGCCCCTACCCCAGCCGGGCTACCACGCACCCCCCTGCTCCAAGGTGGAGGTGGTGGAAAGAGAGGGGTCCCCAAAACTGGCACCGTATGATACGAATGGGGCCGAGTTGTGGGGAGAGACGAAGACGAGAAACAGGGACAGAAAGGAAGTCACAAGATAAAGGGAAGAAAAGGCATACACAATTAATGAAGACCAGAGAGACCCAAGAGGAAGAGGGAGAGGAAGCCAGACATGAAAAGATGACAGAGTGAGTAAGTGTGTTGGGACACAGAAGAGAAACAAACAAGGCCATAGAGTTGAGGGAGGGTAGGGTAGAGAACGTGAAGGCGAAGACATTTTAAGAAATCCATTGGGGGAGACAAAGGCACAATGAGGGAATGAGGGAAGAAAAAGAAAGCAAAGTTAGCCAGCAATATTAGCAAAATGAAAAACATATACACTACATTCCATCCCCCCCCCTTTCCACCGACAGGGTGACGGTGCTGATACTGGAGCCTATGGCCAATCTGGAACCAGTAGGCAGTTACGTCTTTTTTAAGCTGAAGTCTAATCAAAAATGTTGCACTTTATTGTGATCTTGTTTAGCAGGGCCAACACCAAGATCATGGGTTCGATACCCAGGAATTGACCTATCGGTAAGCCCCGCCCCCCTTAGTTACAGTTGCGAACTCGGACAAACAAACGGAATTGCTAACTGTCTTACTATGACAGCTGTCAGTGTGAAAACCTTGTCCCAAGATGTTTTTGATACATTTTGGACACAGAAGGATTACCATTCAAGTGGGAATTTAATATGCCATAGAGATATATAAAATATTTTAAAATAAATATGGTGGGTAACAAGATTAATTTGGAAGCAAGGGTTTACAGATCACAATGCAAGCGGGAGAAGCCTGATTACGGTCGTCACGATCGCAGATGACAACATCCATGATTCATGTTGTACCGCAGGGTAAGATTAAATTAATTTACATTTAACCAGTTTAATATGGAGAGGCACTGAAATGTAGACCTTCGTTTATGTGTTTTTGACCTACACTGTACATGACGTGAGAACAGTCTGCTATTTAGGTTTGTACGTTAGCATGGACTCACTAGCTTTAACGTTAGCTAGTTTTAGCCAGAGATACCTTGCTGAAGCACAAGATGACATTAACGTTCTGCTTGAGCAGATGAAAATTGTAACTTAATGAGAGACAACCAGAAACGTTTTCGTCTTCATTGGGATTGGGGTTTAATGCTTAGGGACATTTTGCTCCAGTTTGTTTGGGTTTAGGAAATGGAATAAAATAAATTCCATTGCCCATCCTCTCAGGATACCTGCAATCAGTGTTACAAGTACCCCAGGCACTGTAATGTGGGGTTTGGTGTTTGGGTTTTGTTTCATATCATGTTCCCATAGTCTTCATCGTGTATTGAAGTTGTAACCCGCTGTCGGTGAGTCTAGTCTGTTCATGCCTCGTCAAGTCTTTTCATGCCTCGTCAAGTCTGTTCATGCCTCGACAAGTCTGTTCATGCCTCGACAAGTCTGTTCATGCCTCGTCAAGTCTGTTCATGCCTAGTCAAGTCTGTTCATGCCTCGTCAAGTCTGT
>NW_015551075.1:2255562-2260766 GCF_001515605.1 Sinocyclocheilus anshuiensis | reverse complement strand
GTCAAGTCTGTTCATGCCTCGTCAAGTCTGTTCATGCCTCGTCAAGTCTGTTCATGCCTAGTCAAGTCTGTTCATGCCTCGTCAAGTCAAGTCTGTGTTTCAAGTCTTCATTTATTGTTTGGGTGTTTGGATCACATCTGTGAATAAACTGCACATGGGTTCTTCACTATGCTCGCCTTCAGTGGACTGATTCGTTACAGAATACGACCACCCCACAATGAACCCAGCAGTTTCACGCCTCCTCTGCCTTTGTCAAGGAAACCGGGCCATAGAGGATTACGTGGAGGACTTTTGTGGACTTTGTCACCAAGTGGATTTTAATGATGTGGCCCTTAAGGACATATTTCGGGTGGGTCTTAATGAACCCATTCGTTTCCAGCTACCTGGGGGGAAAATAAATTGGTCTCTAGAGCAATATATAGATTTTGCTTTGAGAATGAGTGAGTCTGCTTACACTTTTGGTGTCATGGAGAAGGAACATGACACTTCCCAAAAGTCTGCTCACGTCATGCCTGCCAAGCCACAGCCTTTTCACGTCATGTCTGCCAAGCCACTGCCTTCTCACGTCATGTCTGCCAAGCCACAGCCTTCTCACGTCATGTCTGCCAAGCCACAGCCTTCTCACGTCATGTCTGCCAAGCCACAGCCTTCTCACGTCATGTCTGCCAAGCCACAGCCTTCTCACGTCATGTCTGCCAAGCCACAGCCTTCTCACGTCATGTCTGCCAAGCCACAGCCTGCTCACGTCATGCCTGCTACTCCAGGACCTGCTCACGTCATGCCAGTTAAGTCAAAGTTTACTCATGTCATATCTACCAAGTCAGAACCTGTTCAATTCATGTCTGACAAGCCAGAGTCTGCTAACGTCATGTCTGCCAAGCCAGAGCCTGCTCACATCACGTCTGCCAAGCCAGAGCCTGCTCACATCATGCCGGTCACACAAGAGTCCCCGGCCAAGATGGCCGCCACGCCTGAGGCGGACGCGGAGCTTGGGCCAAGACTGAAAAGACTGATAGCTACCGTGATGGACTTACCACTGATGTCGGTGAGAGCTGCAGGCATCCCAGTGACGTCAGCGCTCTCAAGCCCCGCCGCCTTAGAGGTCCTGCCATACTCTGCTGCCCTTCCTGTAACGGCGGTCGCCATTTTGAGCGTGTGGGCTGCACACTGCCCTCCTGAGGCCTCTTCTGTCCACGAGTCTGCCTCAGAGGCCTCTTCTTTCCACGAGTCTGCCTCAGAGGCCTAAAGGCGCATGTCTTGTAAACCCAACTTCTTTCTGCTAAAGGCCTCTCTGCATATTCCAACATTTCAATTCAATTATCATTTTTATCCGTTCGACCCCTCCCAACATCTTCCTTTGCTCTGTATCATGTCTGATTAGTGCAAAGTCTCGTTGAGCCGTTCTGTTTGATGCTAATGCTCTGCTGGAGGATTTACAGCACCAGGGTTAAGCACCACACACCCCTATAACGGTCCCAGTGCTGTAATTCTGGCATGGCATTCAAGTGAGGTGTCCCTGGTGAAAGTATTTGTGAA
The DNA here is from genome assembly GCF_001515605.1 of Sinocyclocheilus anshuiensis. Lineage (NCBI taxonomy): Eukaryota > Metazoa > Chordata > Actinopteri > Cypriniformes > Cyprinidae > Sinocyclocheilus > Sinocyclocheilus anshuiensis. The sequence continues at coordinate 2,259,230 of NW_015551075.1, read as the reverse complement.
GGGAATGAATGTCAGCAATGACTCAAGCTCTGCTACTACTATGCTTTTTATACACTTGTCAAGATTACAAAAACAATGGCGGCATGTTAATGGACATGAATTCATGTAGATGGGTTAGAGTTGGTTGTAGATGATTATTAGAGTTGGTGAGTAGGCAATTTCTTACTATAGGCCATGACGTGATTTAGCCAAGTAGGACGTGTTCCTGAATCAACATGCTTTGATAAACTATTACACCATCCAACCAGTGGCGTACCGCACATCTGTGAGGCCCCCACGCAAAGAACGAGATGGGGCCCTTCCCACCAGCATATGTATGAAAATGTATTGTGCACTTGCTGCAACATACTACTGAGTCCGTCTCCCCCATTTACATAACTGATTTAACTGATTGAAGTGAGTCATGTGAAAGTGTCTTTAGCTTAACCCTCATGCTAAAATCTGATGGGCTGATAGAAATTTTGTTCCAGGTCTAACAAGGAAGTTGGTCCATGCACACGTCCTATTTTAAATCACGTTATCACGTTATCAGTTTCACACATGACTGTTAGATAAATATCTTTCCATACATGAATCCATATATATACAGTATATATGCATGTATGCAATGCAGTATATCACCCTGCACTTACACCCATTAAGCAGCTTGAGCTGTCATTAAGTAATTTACATTCTCCATCTACCTGTTTTCTCATCTCTGCTTCAGTTCTGTGTGTTATAAATAGGTTTAGAAAGCAAGGAAGAAAAAAAAGTGTGAGGGATGTAGACTCAGTCGAAACAATGATCAAAGCGAGAAAATACAGAAGCAAAAGAAAGCGCCAAAGAATGAAAGAAAAATACAGCTCTCCAAATGAAGTTTCGCTGTCTTTAGAGTAAAAAATGAAAGGTTTTTCTCGTTTTATTCATCTGGCCTCTAGCCCTCACCATACATGAATACTGTGTGAAATTCGACATTAAAGTACAACTGCTTTGTTAAAGGCTGGGCTTGAAAAAACTATTTTAGCCAATTTTATGCCAGTACATCCTCAGATGAATGTTAAATATTCAGTGGCTGACTGAGAAACCGTGCATCACATTACTAATGCTTCTGTCACATCCTCTGTAATGCAGCAGCAATTTCATATTAGAAAGTTATAAAGGATCTTATCCTCTCAGGGCTAAAACTAAGTTTAAGGTGAGACTAGCAAGTGCATTGATTTATTAAAGGAATAGTTCAATAAAAAAAAAAAGAAAGAAAATGCTGTCATTATTTCCGCTTTCATTAAAAAGAAGAGTGGCTATGATATTTATTAAAATAAAATAAAATAAAATATGAATGATAATGGTTTCAACTACAAAATCCTGAGGAAACATGTTTTAAATTAAATGAATTAAATATGTAATAAATGAGTGATAAAGGTCTCAAATACAAAATATTTATACATGTTAAAATAAAATAAAATAAAATAAAATAAAATAAAATAAAATAAAAATCATTCTCTGGACGACTCTCAAAGCAGTCCAGACAAAAACTGACATAATAATCTGCACTTTTCCAAACACGGGCAGAAGGAGAAGAGTTGGCGATTCTCAGAGTCCTCCAGCAAATCCTTGAGCTTTAGCAGAAACCTGTAGCTGCTTGTTATTACAGAGCTTCAAGACATCAGGTGATGGAAACCCTGATGGAGAATGTGTGTATAAGACGGCAGGTGCAGGAGTAGAAAGACATGAGGGGAAGGGTTACAACTCTTACCTACCCAAAAATAGAAACCAATTATAGGTCAAGATGGGAGTGGACGTAAACATGAAATGAGAGAAAGGAAAGTTCTTTGGAGGGCTGAAAGAGATGCAACTAAATAGAAAAAAAGAAATAAATGGATTTAAATGGCATTTATCGGTGAAACAAAATATCTCAATTTTTAAGATGCTTGGCGGCATTTTATCACACAATGAAACCTATCTGATGTCACATTAGGCCTGGATAATATTTCAAATACTCATTATATTCCTGATGATTATGTGCCTGATCAAATTAAGCAACATTGCAAATATAATATTGTGTTTTAATGTGCGTTTAATTTTCCCTTTAAGTTTCTTAAAGACCCTTTTATGTCATTAAAGAGTAAATACATATATATACTGTTCAGTACTTTGTAAACATCTCAGTTCTTGTATTGATTTAGGCTGATCTCTATTATTGCTGATGTTTTCTTTTATGTTGTAGGACTTCTAGTTCATATAAACATTGTTACAATATTTGCAAAAGGAATGTTTGGAAATCTAAAACTGGTATTTCCTGCTTACACAAAAGCAAAAGATGTAAATAACCATCTTGAAATATTTTTTGTGAAGCATTGTTGTCCCAAGGCTGAAAATGTTCATAAATTATATAATTTTCTTAGATTTAGCACCCAGCCTTATCATGTCCATTAAAAGCCTCCATTTATTCTGACAAAATCCCCAGTCAGCTTGCACTGAAAACAATCAAATATTGGTTATTTAATTTTTGTGAGACACAATAATTTTTGTAGTCACAAATCACAGTGTTACACTTTTTCAAATACTTGAAAGCTACGATTGACAGCTTAATGTCAGAACTTCACCACTCAGGGGCTATTCACACAGCTCATAAATGGATAGACAGAGCATAATTCAGTTAAACAGAACGCACGTTTATAGGTGCACACTTGTAATTGTAAACACAATTGTCTAAATATAAATTTAATTATCACAAGCCCAAACTCATCTGATTGGTCCATTATTTCAAAACAGACATTGATTCACTGTGTGTCATTAACATTAAACCATTTTTAATGGTGTGAGACACTGAAAAAAGACCATTGTAATGATGTTTACCTAAATCAACCATTACTATTTAGTGTTATGATTATTTAATATTATTGTACTGTTGATGTTTGTCAATGCAAATATCTCCAAACAATAGTACCTAGGTTTTATTCCATAATTTGCTTTCTACTCAAGTGAAATTACTGTAAGTGACTGTAAAGATATTTATAATGTTATAAAAGACTTATACATAAAAAAAAAGTTCACATTTTCCACAAAATATTAAGCAACTGTTTTCAATATTAGCCTAATATAATGATTTCTGAAGGATCATGTGACACTGAAGACTGGAGTAATGATGCTGAAAATTCAGTTTTGCATCACAGGAATAAATTAAATTTTAAAATATATTAAGATAGAAAACAGTTATTTTAAAATGTAATAATATTTCAGAACATTACTGTTTTTACTGCATTTTTGATCAAATAAATGCAGCCTTGGCGAGCATAAAATACTTCTTTCAAAAACATAAAAAAACCCTCCGAACTTTTAAACGGCACTGTACAACACATGTGGGGGCCAATGATTGAATTTTGTCAAACCTGGTTTTATATGTCAACTAATCTTATGAATTAGGATGACTATGGGCTACGACTGGGTCATAGTCGTTGTATAGAAAAGATCACTATGAAAATGACAAAAGAATAATTCACCCAAAAACTAAACACAGCCGCATTTGGTCATGCTTTTTTGTCCCAAACATCTCAAAGAGACTGACACTCACTTGTTGGGTCTTAAGCTGCCGGAGTGCAGGTGGCTCTGGACAGTTTGCCACCTCCCGGACTTGCTGGTCCCTGCGCCTATGCAGCTGTCACTGCGACTGGGACCCCCCACCGCCCCCC
>NW_015551075.1:2246967-2255453 GCF_001515605.1 Sinocyclocheilus anshuiensis | reverse complement strand
ACTGAAAGAGGGAAGAGAGAGATCAGGAAATATGCAAGAACAAACAACAGGAGAGTTTGAAGAAGAACGAAAGATTCAGGCACAGACTGCTCAGAAGCCTTCAGGCAGAGCAATAATGAGCAGCTCGAGCCCCGGCTGTAAACCAAGCACGTGTGACGGGGCATGTAGAGCGTGCGGGGACCATGTGTAGATGTTTAGCTGCTGGGAGAACAAGCAGGTGGGTCTGATTTACTCGGAACATGGGCGAACAGTAACAGGAAGGCAGATACTGTTGGAATTGGTGCATCCTATTTGTTTGCTATGTCACACACATAAGAAAAGTGATATTGATGTATAGAAGCAAGAAGCCGAATAAACGGCACAGCGAGAACTTGATTAAACGATCAATTTTTCTTGGTCTGAAATAAATCAAAATAACGTATACCTCAGTGTAGCTGTCATTTCTTCTATATAGGGCTGCACGATTTGGGCTTGAGTGATTATTAAACAGCTTAAGGCTACAATTTAATAAAATATAATAAAATATAGCTACAGGCGTTTTTTTTAGCTGTTTGCAACCACTAAAAATGGCCATGTAAAAGCTTTAAGACCAAGCCTCTGCCAAACGACTCAAGCGGCAATCCTACTAGAGTAAATGCCTTTTTACCATCATCTTGCTTTCAGTGAATCAGGCAGGACAACTGGGTCTACTGAATATGAATTTTATGACTCCATGTAATTAATATTCATAAGCAAGGGTGAAACATTTTATAAGTGTGTCCTACTCCAATTTTATTTATTTATTATTTTATTCAATTAAAAACTTTAGTGGACTGCCCGATGCATGCTTAATGCAATGCTTAAACCAGCCTAAGCTAGTTTGCTGGTCTTGTCTGGTTTGAGCTAGACTATTAGCATAGTTAAGCCAGTGTTGTTAACTACACTCTAAAAAATGCTGGGTTGCTTCAACCCAATTTTGGGTCAATTATGGACTAACCCAACTATTGGGTTACATTTTTAAAGGTGACATATCATGAAAATCTGACTTTTCCAGGTTTTAAGTGCTATAATCAGGTCCCTGGTGCATCTACCAACCAAGGAAACGTGAAAAAGATTAACACAGTAACTTTGTTTAGGTAAGCCTCTTTTTGCAAGCATCTGATAAAACGAGCGCGTCTGATTTTGCTCCCTTGGTGACGTGGCAAACATGATAATCAGAACCAAAACAGATGTTTTTAGCAGGTACGAGCTGTAAAGGCGCAGCTCTATTCTGGAAAGGGGGCAGGGAGCAGCAGCTCATTTGCATTTAAAGAGACATTCCCAAAAAACAGCGTGTTTCTGCATCCACTCACAATAGGCATTTTCAAAATTATATAATAAATGATCTGTGGAGTATTTAAGTCAGCAGGGCTAATTCTTTCTTACACTCTAAAAAATGCTGGGTTATTTCAACCCAACCTTGGGTCAAATATGGACTAAATTTTTAAATTAAAGTTTTAACCCAAAAGTTGGGTTAGTCCATATTTGACCCAAGGTTGGGTTGAAACAACCCAGCATTTTTTAGAGTGTACACTAAAAATTATTTTAAATCAAATAAATTCTAAATTGAAATAAAGCTGAAATAAACTAAAATAGTATTGTAATAGTAATAGTAAAAATAGATAAAAATTTTAACTTAATTTCCGTTCCATAAGTTTTTTAAAGTTTAAAACTAAAACTGAAATGAAGCTAAATATAATAAATAAATAAAATTTATATAAAAAATAAATAAAATAAAAATAAATATGACAGGCACATAACAAAATTACTAAAATGTAAATTAAAATGAAAACTGAAAATATAAAAATGAAAGCTAATTCAAACATTAATAAATATTATAATCAAATTCAATTCAATTCAAGTTTATTTGTATAGCGCTTTTCACGATACAAATTGTTGCAAAGCAACTTTACAGAAAATGTGGTAGCTTATTAGTGGTGACTGTCAGTTTATGTACATATGGCAGAAATGTACGGAAAAATAAATTAAAGACGTAATCAAACAGACGATGAACACTATTAACAGCAATTATTATATGATGTAATCAAACTTATAGCAAAATAACACTAATATAACTGGACAGCCATTTGGTCTGACCATCTGAAAAGCTCCCAAAAACCTTTTAAAACCTGTCAAGAGACCAGACTAACCAGGCTGGTTCAAGATGTCTTTTGTTTTGTTTTTTTCCCGGCAGGGTGGGTTCCTATCAAATTGTGTGAATGCTAAGAGAGCTGAGTGGGATTTCATTCAATGCACTTTTAGGTCAGCTGAAAGAGAGAAGAGGAGAACTTCAGCATGGAGAGTAATTAACATCAGCAGAGCGTGGTTAATACACAACTTCATTTACAGCCTTCATGTGCTAGTTTGCAGTTAGCACACGCAGTTCAACATGAGAGCTGCTGCTTCAACGAGATTTCATGTCTTTTTCTTTTGGCTTCCAAATCACAGCATTTGTCAAAATAGTCACAATATGATTATATATTTAGTTTACCAAATTGTGCAGCCCTACTTCTACAAGCCCTACTTCTAGCATTCAAAAATGTGGGGTCAGTAAAAGTTTTTCTTTTTTTCTTTTAAAGTAATACTTTTATCTAGCAACGATGCATTAAGCTGTTCAAAAGTGAAAGTAAAGACATTTATAATCTTATAAAAGATTTTTATTTCGTTCTTTTGAACTTTCTATTCTGATGGATCATGTGACACTGAAGACTGGCGTAATGATGCTTAAAATTCAGCTTTGCATCACAGGAATAAATTACATTTTTACATAGAAATCAAACAGAAAAACGTTATTTTAAATTGTAATAATATTTCACAATATTACAGTTTTTACTGTATTTTTTTTTTTTGGATCAAATAAATGCAGCCTTCATAAGATAATATTGAATAGGCTATTACAAAATATTGAAAAATCTTACCAACCACAAACTTTTGAAAGATAGTGTATATGTATAACATTTAATCAAATACAAATTTTGATATCAGCTATTTCTATCAGAACATACTATAAAAGAGATACCAGCCACCAGGTCATATCATGCATTAATGCTTTCCCTTCAAGTGAGACAAGGACTGACGTACACTAAATCTGCACTGTGCAGTGACAGAAGAATCGCTTACACAGAGACTAAACACAGACCAAAGGTTAAGGCTTCAAAAACAGGTGTCGTGACTAGCATAGACGGCAACAGATCCACAACGGCTATTCAAGACACAGATGACCCAGAACGCAACATTTGTGCATCGAGCTCAGGGGGTGAACAGGATCAGAGGGTGCTTGACATTTGTTAAAGCAGATGGCAAGGTTGCTGACCGATGTAAGTCGTGTCTTAATCTCTGTACCTTTTATGCTCTAGTCTTTACATACAGTATCTCTCTATTAAAGGTGTTCACACTGATGGCGATTTGCAGCGACTGGTGAATACGACCTTTATTTCCACCATGTTTGTTATTGTTTACTAAATCAAAAACGATTAAATAGAATTTTCATGAACTGAATTACCGCTGAAATAAAATAAAAAATACTAGATTAAGAACTGAAGAAACTAACTGAAATAAAATAAGTTTAAGCTGAATTGTTAAAATTACTAAAACTGAAATGGAAATAAAGTGAATTACAGCTAAACAGAAATATATAAAAAAAAAAGAGTAAAAAGTGAATTAAACTAAACATTTAATTAAGTCATTTTCTATGAATTAATGCTAAACAGAAATATTTTTAAAATAATTTACAATAATTAAAAATAATTTAAAAAATAAATAAACAAATATTAATTTAATTGTTATCAGTGTGAGTGCACCTTTATGTACAAAATAGCATAATAATAGACATGGAAATACTTCTGCTAATAGATTTGGTTATATGGTTAAAATTAAGCAAATACAAAGTGACTATGATGAGTAAGAAATAAAATAAATTATATCAATTAACTAAACGGCATCTATGAAAAAAGAATAATGAAAAACAAAATCAAAAATTAAGAAGCCATCAGAAGCAGATCTCAAATGTGAAGATGTTTTGGAATTTCCTGAAACTGTGTCTCACTGGTATATAAGAGTACGGTACATACTGAAAGCCAAGCTACAAAGGGGAAGTGACAGGTGACTGGAGAGACGAAATACAACAACTACCATAAAGACACAGCAACATAGCAGCACTGCTAACGGTCAACCCTCTGCATTCAATCAGGACCAGATGAGATGGCGAGACACCAGTGCACCTCCAATCAAGATGTTCTTGAATGCATCTAAACCTTTAGGGTCAAAGGTCAGAGATTTTGAGGGTTGTCCATCTCCATGGAAACCAAATAAAATAATAAAATAATAAAATAAAATAATAAAATAAAATAAAATATGGGCATGTGCACGAGAAGTGGGCAGGAGACTGAAGTCTGTATCCGTCTCCTATCAATTAGATTCTGATTTAGCCCGGGAATTAAACCAGAAAGACGACTTCCCCTCGAAGATAATGTCTTCAATTAAGCAATTAAAACTCAAGGAAATGGCGAACCTCACAACCCTCTGTGGAACTCAAGCCACGTCTCGCTGAGAGCGATGGGCTGACCTAAAGTTTGGACATTTCATCTCGTTTCAGGCTGGATTGTGGTGTACACTGAATGATAAAAAGCCAACTAGAATACTAGAAAATGACGCGGACTGCCCTAGATATAGTTCTTTCAGATGGGGTCAATGGAAAATTTGACTGGCTCGCTCACAGGCTTTGGGCATGTATTGTGGGTCATGCAAATTGACCTTGAAGAATTAAGATATCGAAGTCAACTTTTTCAGCCTAATTTTAAGTATGAGATAACAGGCGAAATTCACAAAACCTGGAGAACAAATAGTTTACTCCAAAAATCTAAACAAATCATAAGAAATAATATATTGCATGAAAAAATTAAGTCTTTTCTAGGCCCCTAGGGATATTATTTAAATTACACTTAATTCCACACAAATTCCACACCAATTCTCATTACAGATTTTTTAATATAGGCTATATTTTGTATTATAGTAACAGGAATTTAAAAAAGGTTGTTGACATTTTTGCTTAATTGTCATGAAAATAATGCAAAATGTCTGAACTCACCTAAAAACAGGTTTCATTTTCTTCATGCGAAATATAATTTCCCCATTTTTTTCATTTCGATTTTTAGGGTGAAACATGACTTGGAGACTGCTTTGTGACATTCACCTTTGTAGGTTTCATGAGACACAGGTAAGTCCCTGTAAGCTAAAGAGGATCGCTGGAATGGAAGGCCAGAACAGAGAAGACTGAATGGACTTCCCCTTTCAGTACAGCCCTGCGCAGAGAGAAGGGGTCCCTTACCAGCCGTAACCAAGACTCACTTGGGCGTGAGGCGAGGGTCTCCGTAGGGGGCGTAAGGGGACATGTTGAGGAGGAACTCCTTGGGTGGGTAAGAGCTCCAGCGCTGCTGCACAGTGCTGCTGTCATTGTTATTCCAAAAGTCCCTGTCGAGATCACTGCTGACAGACAGAAAGACAGCAGAAAGAGCAACACAATGTATCTTCAGGAAGAGTCAAACAGGAAAAAAAACTGCAGAAACAGAGTTCAGATAGACAAGACAGTCCAGGGAGAGAGAGAAAACACTGGTGTAAAACTACAGTAACTGGCTGAGTGGAACGATCAGGCCACACAGAGACTTTTTCAGAAAAGCTTTCTCTTGTCTAACAACATTCCAGAGCTCCTGTGTTTTTAAGTGGCACGAGGTCTTGGAAAAGTAAAAGATTTCTGAACACAAGAGCTGATGTAAAAATAGCTCTAAGGGTGAGATTAAATGGGTTTAGAGATGGATATTTTGCACAAACAAATTAAAGTCATATTTATTCTGTGCTGTCAGTACACTGGATCTGAGTCTTTCATAGCCTACTGTAGTTTCAAACTTCTAATCTCTATAAAAACAACAGAAGCAACGAATACAGAAAGGAGAAGACATATCAGAGGTAAGACACCCAATTAGTGGTGAGGAGCATTAACAAAATCATATATAATAACAGTATATCAAACTATATAGTTGTTTTCATTTAAATTAGGCAAAAAACATAGTACTCTCGGTGCATCATCTCATTTCATTGTTTTATAATTTCATCTGAAACATAATGGATGGCCAAAAACCACAAGAAAAGATATTAATAACAAATAAAGAACTGAATGAAATCTCACATTATGTAACATACATAAAATATTTTTCCAAACTCCAGCATATTATCCATATTAGAAAGAAATTAAGTTAGAGATAAAGTATATTTTCAAATGGACTGGACTGTGACTTAAACACTGCCAGCTGTGATGTTTAGTGGATTCATCTGTTCAGACAATGTCTGAATCTCCCATTTAATATTTAATTTGGGTCGATGCAGGTATTTAATATGATAATAAAAGTCTGAACATATTGGAGTTGGTCCAGGTGCTAATCCATTTACAACAGACACACACACACACACACACACACACACACACACGCACGCACGCACGCACGCACACATGCACACACGCACACACACACGCACGCACGCACGCACGCACACATGCACACACGCGCGCGCACGCACACACACACACACACAGGGGTACAGGGACACATGCAAACATAAGAGACACATAAAATAACTTATTTCTGCACAGAAGGTTAACAATAAACACTCGTCAAGCTCGAAATAGAAGTAAAACTTGGCAATTCTTGAAAAATTTTCACACCAACTGGCTAGTAACTTGTTTACTTATTTACTCACCATCTGGTTGGTAATACTTTTAGTAACTGTCACATAATACATGATTTAAATCTTATTTTTCAAACGATTTAATGCTGCAAAGTAGCAAATCTATATGGTATCATTTTTCTGGCAGTCACTGACTGGTTAATTTCTGGTAGGGATGCACCGATACCGATACTGGTATCGGTATCGGGCCTGATACTGGTCTCCTGTACTCGTACTCGTTAAAATGCCCCGATACCAAACGCCGATACCACACAGCATGTGATAAGCGCCATATTCAAACAAAGAAACACCGACAACAGAGCAACAGACAGCAGAAAGGAGTTAAGGATGTCTACTACGAAGTATATGTATGCAATGAATATAATGTTAAACATTCAGTATTAACGCCTGTATAGCTGGTGTGCGCGAGCTGATCAACAAAGCACGCTGAGTGGATTGAGCGCGTGGCGGCGCAGATGCACGAGCTTGTCGAGTGAATATACCTTTCTCACAGACATCACTGGAAAGTTTGTAGTTCGGTCGGATATGTCAAAAACAAGTAAGTAAAACAATGCACAAGTCACTTAACGGTAGGGAGAGAGAGCGAGAGAGAGAGAGAGAGCGCGTACCAAAAATAAAAGTATCGGTATCGGGCGAGTACTGGAAAAAGTGGTATCGGTGCATCCCTAATTTCTGGTGTTGCAAATGACCTGTGCAAATTGTTGTATGCAAATAAAAAAACACCTAAATAAATTATTTGCCCTGGAGAAATAAACAATTAATTTTTTTTTAACCTTAAATTAATTATGATGGTGTATTAATGGCACTTAAAAATGTATTTGGTGTTTTAGTGCCACTTAAAAAACTACTTTGAGAATAAAGTTAGGTAAGTCAAATGTTTTGAGAATAATCTCAAAATAGACCTTTGAGTTTCATAATATTCTCAAAATATTAATATTTTAATCTCAAAACTGTTATGTTATTAGTTATTAGTTGTACAGTAAATCATACATTTATATATAATGTATGATAATGTGTATATATATATATATATATATATATATATATAATTCATATATTCATAAATAAATATATATAAAAAGTTTTTTAGGGTACTGAGAAATAGGGAGTTTAAATGTGCAAATAAATAAATACACACATTTTATGGTTTGCAAAATACAACCAAAAATGACAAACCATTTATTATATGACAATAATGGCAATAAAATATAATGACATATAATGACAATAATAATGAAATATAATCATTAATAATTTAATAATTTTAAATATAAAAAATTCTCAGCATTTAACCTAGTTTTTGGTACTGTTATGACTTCATTCTCGAAATCATAGATTTTTGTTTTATTTTAACATGACATTAAAACTCTATCATACAGTTAAGTATCATAATGCATGTAAACGTTCCACACTGGTGTTGTGGGCTCCTCTCCTCCTTCAGTAAAAGAAATCTAAATGTCTCATTCGAGTTTGAGAAACACAATGAAATGTGTGACGGAACGGCTCTTCCTGCCCTTGTGCGGTCACAGGTGATTAGCTGTCTGGCCTCCTGTACTGACATAAAAACAGTATCCATCTGCTGCGAGCTGCAATGGTGTCTAATTAGAGCATTGCCTGATTAATATTCCGGCTGCAGTAGTTACCAGAGCAAGTGCTCCAAGTGGATTATTGCTGGAAGTGTGCTGCTTCACACTGCTGACCTAATAAACATCATCAAGTGTGTGAAAGCC
>NW_015551075.1:2244679-2246926 GCF_001515605.1 Sinocyclocheilus anshuiensis | reverse complement strand
CACACACACACACACACACACACACACACACACACACACACACACACACACACACACACACACACACTATTTTTAAAGTGCGTTGAGGTTATTCCTGTGGTTTGCTCAGAATCTATCTATCTATCTATCCATCCATCCATCCATCCATCCATCCATCTATCTATCTTTAAATCTTTGAATTTTAACAATAATAACCCTGGTATAAACCAATTTAAATCCACTGTAACTGTTTTGTACCAATTTACTGCACAACCCTATATAATTACAGACTAAGTATTACAAAAAGTGCAAAAATAAACATTTCAAATGGTAGTATGCTACATTGTTGTCAACTAATCTTACTACATTACATGATTGACAGAAATAAAAATGGCTATTTTGCTAATTTAAATCAATTGTTTGTTTGTTTTTTGTCTAAAAAATATTTTTAAAAACCTAACAAAAATGGCTTAATTTTAAATAGAAAATAAAAATGACTTCTGCTTCATTCATAACTTGGAAAATTCAAGGTCAAGTCAAATGTATTTCCATATTGTGATTCTGTCCATACTGAAAATTTGCATACTGTGCACAGCATAGAAAGGGCAAACTGCAAATAGGACAGAACATGAGAACATAGGCGGTTTCTGATATTTGCAAACAACAAGCCAGTGTTGTCCATAGTACTGACCACAACACATGCCACAGCTGGTGTGAGAATTGAATATAACACTACTGAAGCTATAAATACCAATTAACACTCCTGAATAAATGACAAATAAGGAGGGAATATGAAACATGTTTAAAACATATGTGTATTAATAACACAGTTAGGAATGACACATTTGCGTATGCGTATGCGATGCTTGGAATAGCATGCTACTCCAAATATTTCTGTGCACAGTATGTGAATTTGTGTTGATATGTAAAATAACAATTACAAATGTAAACCAACGCTGTATTTGTTCGGTACACATGCATACCGAAATTAAAGTATATCGAAGTATATACTGTGCAGTATGCAGGATTCCATTCTGAACACAGACTTTTGGATTTTCAGTTCTACGTACAACTCTGAGTAGCACAAGAATGCATATTTTCTTCTCATTATTGAGACATTAACCGCTATAGTTAAGCCCTACAGGAGGCACCTACTTGATGGCTTTATTTTCTCCTCGGCCTCTCCCCGACACAGACACCGAGTCTGGGGTCCCCGCGGTCTCCACCCCTGGCTTATTCCTCATCCCCTTCAGAAAGAAAGAAAGAAAAGTGAGAGAACAACACATGGATGAGAAATGGAAGATTGCCTGATGTAATATCTCCAAGTGCCATATTTCAGCAAATCCTGTGCAACCGCTGCAAGCCACACGGTTTAATTAATCAGTACAGCTAGACAGATGCAGTGATAGAGCTAACACACAGCATCAACAGCCAAAGAGGGGTTTTACACAGATATTAATGACAAGTCTGAGACCCTTGGGGTGTTTACACACTAGAGAAGCTCTAATGGAGTGTTTGATGGATTGGAAGGCATAAGATGCACTTTGAAGATGTCGAAAGAGCAGGTCAATCTGCAATCAAGCGGGAACACAGTGAATTGGATCTGCGAAAGCACAAGCGGATGCCTACATCAGAATGCATTGCAAAAGTTTACATTTTCTCCATTCTTGAGAAGCTCTAGTAGACACGCTTTCCAAGTAGGAGTGAAGAAATATAGAAACTTTATATTTTATTTCACTTAACACTTATTTCAAGTAAGGAAAATGGTTTTAATTATATATATATTTATAATAACTACTAACTATAATAACTCTAGTTTACAGATAAATATTAATATTAAACATTTATTAGAAAAAAATATTTAAAAAATTATTAAAATTTAATAAGCAAATTTAATATATCTATATTTAATATATCTTTTTATATCTCTTTTATACTATATAATTTATTGAATAAATTAGAGCAATAAAGTGCTCAACCACCATGACCAAATTCAAAATAAAATAAAATAGACGTCTAGGAACACTGTCTAGATAGTAAAATATAATAAAACATTTTAAAAAAAGAGTCAGGCTAAAGTGGTCAAACAGTGTTAACGCTAATTTATTTCAATTAATGAAAATGTAGATTTAGTTAACTATAATAACCCTGGTTTACAAATACATTTTAATATCTAAAATAATATTTATTTAAAAAAACTGATGAAAAATAATACATTAGGTGTATGTGTGTGTATATATATATATATATATTTTTTTTTTTTTTTTT
>NW_015551075.1:2237878-2244393 GCF_001515605.1 Sinocyclocheilus anshuiensis | reverse complement strand
TTTTTTTTTTTTTACTATATCATTTATTAATTAAATTAGCAATAAATGCTAATTTACCATGACCCATGAAATAACATTTATTATGAACTGAATAATTATGAACTCTTGAATGTGCCCGTGATGCCTAGGAACACTGTCTAGGTTGGAAAATATACAAAGAACATTAAATAGAGACTCTGAGAAAATGATAGAGAAAATGTGGTCAAATACTGTGTAAACACACATTCAGAGAAAGTCACGCATGCATAATTAGCCCTGAAACTGAAAAATATAATTTCAATGGACATTCAAGCCAAAGGACTACAGTTCAGCTTGAGAAAACACTCATATGCTTCCATAATGCACCATATGCAAACAGTCGTGCTATTGGCAGACAACTGAGACAACTCTACTGATCGATGCAACCAATTACATAAAGGCTAATTACATCATTTCCTGTCTGTCAAAGATGCACTCCTCCCCACCATCTCTTGATTGGCCAATCCATCTCAAAGTGATTCTGCAGGTGGAGTATTCATTACAAAGTCCTCTGAAAGCCATCAGCCGCCAGCAGTTGTGTAAGAGATGATAAATGATACGAACGGGAGGAAGAGAGAGCAGTGTCTTGGCCTGGGTGCAGCAATAGCCTGCCAGTTTCGAGCATTTAAATTACGTCGCCTGCCAACATGCAATCGCTCCTCTGCCATGATCTGTCTACCGATGTAATGAATGGTAACAAAAGAGGAAGCAAAACAAGCGTGTTCATACACAGGTACAAACATCTTGTGATTTGCGACACAAGTGTGCTCATTTGCATTAGGAGACATGAGTTAGAACTGGAATTTTTGCCATGCCCCACAGGAAGTGGAATTAGAATTTGAACTGGAATGACAGGAAAAGGAATTTAGAAAAGGAAATTCAACAGTCACAGAAGAGAGATTAAAAAAAAAAACTGTTATTGCACCATTCATTTTGACTAATTATGAATATTTTTTCCAGATATGTAACACAGTCAACAATTTTTTCAACTATTTTTTCATATTAATTTTTTGAATTAGTTTTAATTTTTATATTCTCTTTTCATTTTAAGTTAAAATTGTACTACTTTTGTTGCATGTTTTAAAACTAGGTTTATAGAGTTTTTAATTTTGATTTCAGTTTAGTGCAAGAAAATGTTGCTTTTTGATGATTTGCAACTAGCTGAAATAAGTTTATTTTTTTCATTACTTGAAATTAACATTAACATTACCTGAAATGAACATTAACAAAAAATGTAAAAACAAATAAATATAAAACAATATTACAATATAAAAAAATAAAAAATAAAATGATATATATATATATATATATATATATATATATAAGAAATCATGCATCCACTGACATGAAAATCTCTATACTACCATCTAGTATATATATATATATATATATATATATATATATAATAAGTCATACTTCCCGCACCTCCTCTCACACGGACACAGTTGTTTAAGATAAGAAATGCTAGTGTAGATCTCTGACATGCACGCAGTACGCTATCAAGTGTGGAAAAAAAGCAAAGGGAAAGAAAAAAACATCAAGGAGAAAAACAGCAAAGGCAGACTAGGAGTGGGTTTTCAAACAGAATTTACAATCACAAAAGAAAGGCGAATGAGCATGGGGAAATATGACATCATCGGCTAATAGAGAGAGCGAGACTGTCTGTAAGAGAAAGCCAGAGAGAAGGAGGTAGATCTTTCACAGGTGGTCGTCACAACAGATCCAGAGAGAGAGCGCTGCATCCTCAGATCTCCTCACTGACACTCCTTCACCTGCATTTCTCTCCATCATCTTTTGTTACAAGATTTACTTGTGAAAAGGATTCCTAACAGTCACATCAGAAAGAAAAGTGTTAGACAAAGAGAGATGGAATGAGTGATGAGCTGAGACAGAACGAATGATGTGAGACAGAATGACAGACAATAACAGAATGATACACAGATAGATAGATAGATAGATAGATAGACAGACAGACAGACAGACAGATAGATAGATAGATAGATAGATAGATAGATAGATAGATAGATAGATAGATAGATAGATAGAAATAATAAATAATAAATAATAAATAATAAATAATAAATAATAATAAAAATAATAAGCACAAACCGAAAACAAGTCATCACAAGTCATGGATGTGAACATTGATGGATGGGTTGAAAGGCTGGAAATAAATAAAAACAGAAAGAAGAAGAAGAAGAAGAAGAAGAAAAAAACAGACAAAAATTTTGTGAAAAAACAAACCTTTTCACAGTATGAATGTACAGCATTTGAAATGAAATGAAATGAAATGATTCCAGACATCAACTTCAGCAAGCTTTCTATACATTTCAACATGCTGATCTCTAATCTCTCAACAGAGCTTCAGCTTCTCCAGAGTCAGAACTGGATCAGACAGAGAGAAACTTTGGAGTCTTGACCTGAAACCGCCCTGCACTGTCAAATCTATTTGGGAGGAGAAGGAGAATGCATGCAGTCTGTCGGCACGGAGCAGAGCGTGGGGTGTTGTGGGCAAAAAAAACATATGAATCATTAGTGAGCCCTGCGGCGTGGCAGTATGAGGTATGAGAAACAAAGGCCAGGGAGACTCTCACTGTACAGCCTTACATAACAGATCCCAGCTTATTCACTCATTAAGATCAGTTCTGCTTCTGCTGATCAAAAGACTGACCACAGACGCTTTAATTAAACAAAAAACGCTAATCCTTATTTACAACAACAGTCAAAGTCCGTTTGTAAAGGAGTTTGGGTCATGATGACTCATGGCTGATGTTGGCACAGGTGAATCTCATGAAAGAAAAAATTACTTTTTGTTTGAACCAAGGAAATCTGTCTACGTTTTTTGGATTGTGATATTATTTACTTGAAAATCAAGCACATTTTACCCTCAAATTGTCATTATTCTTATGCAAAAAATGTCAATAATAAATAAATCAATGTAATGTGTGAATTTAAATAAATAAATAAGATGTAGAATTCATACATACCTTTGTAATGCCTTTAATTTAGTTGATTTGAATAAAACTGGGTGTTTCTTCAAACAGGACTTTTATTTCCCAGGACTTTTTTTTTTTAATTAAAACTATCAGATAAATTTTTTTCCATTTACAAAAATTTGAAATGTTGTCTTGGTAACTAAAAATACAATATTTATGAAATATATTTTAAATATATATAAATATATACAATTTATATTTTATAAATATAGTTCATGAAATAAATCATTTAAGTTCAAGTACTAAAATGACCAACATTCAAACTGAAATAAAAATACACTAGATAGAAAAAATATATAAAAATATCAAATAATACAAATATAATACAAATATACAAATAAAAGTTCATTCCAAATTTTTTTAAATAAATTTTATAACAATATATAAACCATACAAAATTAAACAATCAGATTCAAAACAGAAACATGGCTTCATAACATGCCTTCATGCATTTTTCCTACTTTTCGAACATGTTATTTATAGATTGTATTGTTTCACTCAGACTTACAATCTTAAAATATTCAAATATAAGCAATATGACATTTAACTTGTTTACCAAAGAGACAAGATGTACTATGAAAGCAGTAAATGTCAATTATGCAAAAAGTGTGTTATTAGAATAAATAGAATTCTAGCAAAGAAATTAACCTTAGCAAGACAAAAAAAAAAAAGACAGACTGTTCCTGAGACATTCATGTCCACTGTCAAACACTGTTAGAAAATAAAATAAACAAGTGATGTGAGAAATGCACCAAAGCGACTGAGAAAAACTGTAAGTTGAAGAGACACCCAATTTTTTCTCAAAATGTTTTCATGAGGTTCACACTTCTAGAAATCAGTCACATATATAATTTTGCATTAATAAACGGCTTTGAGTTTGGCAGAATCACAGTTCCCAGGACAACATTCCCAGTTGCTCCCCAATGATGGGCCTGCTCCACACCAAAAGCTCTAGTGTGAAAACACCATTCTTCTGATGCCAAAACTATTTTGCTAATCATTTTATGGTCACCAAACAGCAATAAAGAACAGCCTATGAAAACAGAGGACGGGAGAACAATCACATTCTGATTTAGATTGAAAAGTACCACGTCTGAAAATGGCAAAAGAGGATGAGCAAAAAAATGCACCAGAAAATGAGCCGAATAGCATGAACGAATAAAACGAGAAGCGAGTTTGTAATCCCTCATTGTAATAACATTAAGACGGTAGATGCCCGCAGGCCGTGCACGTGGTGGGAAAGCCATTACTGAGTGTAATTAAAGCTTGAAATTTCTTTTTAGCCACCCTGCAGTCTTCCCGTCTGCCTCTCACTCCTCCTCTCATTTCCTCCATTTCTCTTCCTCCGTCTGGCCTCCTCTCAAATGATGAATGGAAAACATAGGCGGAGGGTGAACCAACTCCAGGGTAAGGCTAAAAGCAGCCAAATGTATTAAACATCATAAACCCATCTTTTTAGGCAAGAACCAGACATGGGTGTCATGTAGGCTAAACAAATGTTTAATGGGACTGAATTTGTATTTAACGTGATTACAATTTAATAAAAACATTAGAAATTGATAATTAGCCTATATAACGTTTCCTTTCCACGGCTATTCAAACAGTGAATAAATTATATATAGAAAGTGACATTATCACTAACATTGATCTATCGCGAGTTTAAGCACTCTCTAAAAAAAAAAAAAACTATCGTTATAATCACTGACGCTGTATACACGTGTGTTTATTAGTCACGTTGAATCAATAAAAGCAGTTAAATCTTCTGTTTATCCAGCTACCGGTATAGGCATTTCCTGGACTACTTCAGAGCGCCCTCTGGCCTTTGGATGGAGATTTACTGCTGATCACAGAACCGTGCTTCATGGAAAGATACGCATGACAATCGCAGTTTCTGTCGAATCGCGATCTCGATTCCATTTCGATTTATCGTGCAGCCCTAATACACTGTGAAATGAATCTCTTACTTACATTGTACGTACATCTGCGCTTTGTTGTTTATGATGAGAGAATTCGCAAGAGTCTGGAATTCAGTCAGCGAACGCGCGCGCACTCAACAAAACTGATGAGTTTGATGACTCATCTGAACGCTTCTGATTGGCCATTGCATTCCTAAGCTCAACAGATATGTGTGTGATTGATTAAAATACGCAACACTGTTAAAACGCCTAAAATGAAATATGGTGCAACATGAGCAGATCTTAATTTAATGCCGCAATCGACACTGTCCATTAATATTCACTTTGTTAGCAACAGACGTAATAGATTTAATTTGTTTGTGCAGGGGCATTTTGGTCCAATTTAGTGGCATTTTTGCCCCAAGTCCCCGTGGCCAGGGGAAGGCTTACACACGCTCCGCCTATGATGGAAAACATGGATTTTGTATTACGCATGGTTGTGAAACGATGCCTCCACATTCGGCTACTCTTCTAGGCAAAAAGCAAGTGACACATTAAATGTGTTAAAGGTAATTAATTTTGAATAATAGGTGATCCGTTTGGGAAGAGGGTAATTCAATTAAAGTGAGCCCAGGTGATTAATTTTGTTTGTGGATTCTATTTATCAACTGGCTATTAATCAAAAAGTGGGTGTAATCACATTTTCATGTTTATATATAAATCATTTAGCCTAATTATTATTTTTCCTTAATACATGTTCTTTCCTCCCTCACGATTCGGTCTCATTTGGCTGCCTTGCGCTGAATCGCTTTACACGAGTTGAATGGCAAACCTTGTTTTGCAGATGCTGAGGCTGAGCAGAAAACTACAGGCTCAACAGCTAATTATCCAGACAGAAAATAAGATTTACAACTGTTGAAAGGCAATCTGGATCGAGGTCTGATGTAAACACAAACGAGGGCACATCATGCCCCCCTCCTCCTGCAATACTAACAATACGCTGTTAAATCCTTCCATTGCGTTTTTAGTTTTTCATCAATCTGTTTGTGTGCAGAACATCAATTTGTGGAAATGGCAAACAAAAATAATTAGATGACCCCAAGGCAACTCCTTATTTTCTTCTATTTTACAACTGAGCACCCAACACAGTTATAGTAGGTTTCAATTTCAAACTTGATGACATGATGGCTCTGCTCCAAAACCTGAGCTGCCTAAATATGTAGCTGTCTTCTAAGACATGATTATAAAACACGTCAAGTGAGTAAGGCTCAACACTCTTTACCATGTCCACAAACAAATTTGATGAAAAAGACAATCGTGGCTCTGTTGCTTGGAATATGGTTCCATATAAATATACGAAAGAGTAATTGCACATATGTGTTTCGAAGAAAATGTAAAGATATGCAGGTATGTGTTATGTGCTGCTATTGCTAATGTGTATAGGTATAGTTCTGTGATGTGATTAGTGTCATTTTATTTTTGTTCTTATTTTAAATGTGTATGATTTTTGCTATTTAGTACAGATTTGTGGACCCCAGGAAGATTAGCAACCACTTTGTGGAATCCTAACTGAAACAGAGTCGGGAGTTAAAGGGGTGGTTCAGTG
>NW_015551075.1:2226147-2237850 GCF_001515605.1 Sinocyclocheilus anshuiensis | reverse complement strand
CTGTTTTTTTTTCTAGGCTTGATTGTGTTTATGGGGTGCAGTCTAACATGTATTAATGCTTCGTTTTTTAAAAAACGCATTATTTTTCAGATAATTTACCTTTATTCCACATAGCTCTGTCCCTTCTCTGAGAAACACGCTGATCATTTCCTGATTGGTTAGCTAGCCCAGTGTGTTGTGATTGGCTAAACCGCCTCTAGTGCGCGTCTAAACGTCCCGCCCTTCACCTCAGCGGCATGTGCTCCGGTTGTATTGTAAACAAGGCGTTGTTAATATCTCTTATCAGTTTGAGCCCGATTGAGAAACAGAGGATATTTTAGAAGAGGATCGTGCAAGCATGGCTTTTAATGGCAGGTCTATGTTTTTTGTTTGTTGTTGTCTCATACTTTTAGATACGCTGTTATTTGTAAATGCTACTGCTTATGTTAGCTTTTAATATGGTTTTATCCTGATTAAAGCTTTAATACAGTACAATACAGTACAGCAACTGCATAGATATATATAAAAAAAAAAACTTAAAATATTGAATTGTGAATTTCAGCAGACATTACTCCAGTCAGTTCTGGTGGTAATTATAAAAAAAAAATCTAAAAAATTATTAGGCATGCCAACTGTTTCCAACATTGATAAATCGTCATATTAAAATGATTTCTGAAAGATCATGTGACACTGAAGACTGTAGCAACGGCTGATGAAAATTCAGCTTTGCATCACAAGAATAAATTATATTTAAAAGTATATTAAAATAGAAAACTGTTATTTTAAATTGTAATAATATTTCACAATATTATGTTTTTTTCTGTATTTTTCATCACAAAAATGCAGCCTCGATGAGCTTAAGAGACTTCTTTAAAAAACATTAAGTAGTATATGCAAATAAAAATCATTCATTTTTACTTAGATTAACTAATTAGAACTGTTATCAGTACAATTGAGGTTAATTTAATGCTTTATTCATTTTTTTTTTTTTTTTTTTTTACTGAGCTTGTTGCAGTGCATTCTGAGACTGCATTCTCTGCAAGACATACTTGCAAAGACTCCCTGCCTTTCTTTGCTAAATGCTAGGATCATGCTTACAATGCCATGAAAATGTTGCCTACATGGTCAGCCTGTTAGGTTTTGGAACAGAGCACATGCATCTATCTATCTTTCAGATGTTGGTACACTGCTGTCAGAGTGTAATAGACAAACAGCCATGAAACAGAAGACACTATGAAACCACACTACAAAAGCCTATTAACTCTTACATAACTGATTGAATATTCAATCTTACACACTAACAGATATCAATGTCTATTATCACATCTGTTTAAGACACTGTAAACTTCCTGTGCAGGAAGTGACATCACTCACCAATTTGCGTTGACACCATCCACAGACCCCGCATAGCGCCACCAGCCACACGACACACACCGTTAAACCCACCGATACCAGGAACACACTCAGAGACAAAGAACCTGCAGAGAGATGATTGCTTAACATTAGAGCTGTCAAAGTTAATGCATTAACACTGCATGTTGCTGTTAACTTTTCGTTAACACGTTTATTCAATCTGAGTCATGTCACTAGCTTACCAACAAGCTAATGTCAAACTCTATTGGAATCAATTGAGAGTGCATGGTGCTATTTATGTGGCACACAGAGTTGCTGCCTATGTAGAGTGTTCCAAATCAGTCACTGGTGAGGATCTATCTTGATTAGGATGCTGCAGCAAGGCAGCTCACTAGGACTATGCTTATACTTCAAAATAGCAAGGAAAATGTTTTCATTTTTTTATGAAATGTCATGAGGCTGTTTCGATCATTTAGCATTTCAAAGGGGGCACATATTTAACAGTTTATGCACACATTTTTAACTAAATGAAATGCTGCTAAAATGAGTGGTTGTGTCATCTGAAGGACAAAGTGACACAGCTTTCTCAGGCACGTATATCCTAAAAAAACATACCAAACTCTAAAAAAAAAAAAACAAGTAAAAATCCTGAAGAAACATGTTTAAAACAATAAAATAAACTAATTTAGAAATAAATACAAAAATAAATATTGAAATATAACAAATCTGTCAAATAATTGCTTATGAGTGATAATGGTCTCAAGTGTTTTATAATGATTTATAATAAAATAATATAAAACTTAAATGAAATAAAAACATTAAATAGTATGAGTGAGGTACTACATCATGAAGAAATATGCTCTAAAAATAAAATAAATATGAAAATAGTGTATGCGTGATGAAGTACATAGAAGAAACATGCTCTAAAAACAATATATATAAAAATAATAAAATAGCATTTGAGTGAAGGTCTCAAATAAAATTCTGAAGAAATATGCTCTATAATAAAATAATAAAACAAATAAAATTCAATATTGTATGAGTGATGGAGGCCTCAAGTACGAAATCCTGAAGCATGCTTAATAAAAGAATAATTAAAAGAATAAAAATAATAAATAAAAGAATACAATTGAAAACTAGCATATGAGTGAAGTACATAATGAAGAAACATGGTTAAAAAAAATATTGCATGAATGATGAAGGTCTCATGTACAAAATCCTGAATACACATATTTAATAATAAAAGAATATAAAGTATAAAAACTAAAAGAATAATAATAAAAATAATTATAAGAATAAAATGCATGTGAGTGATACATGCCTTAAATAAAAATCCTAAAAAAACATGCTTTATAATAAAATAAAAATAATCTATGCTAATAAATGTTTATTAGGCAAGGGGGCACATCTAATTCATTATTTGATTAAGCTGACCTGTACTAAACTGCCCCATTGGCATTTTTTAATTAGGTAAAGAAACTTTTTTTGAAGGACAGAAATTGATTTATCTGGTGCAGCAGTGAAGTGAGAGGGGGCGGTGAAATAAAACGCAAGCAAGCTGCTCAGAAAAGTGATTCATTTTCACTGAGCAGCCGTGTAATCCAGTTAAAATGACTAAAACACATGTGAAATATATTACAGTCTGGTCGAATACAACCGAACTGACCCCGTCATGAGAGTTTAGGTGAGGTCTAAGTCACAGCACGTCCGTGAGACTTTCAGAGCCGAGGAGATTTAGGTGGGAGGTGAGGAGATGTGGTGTTGAAGACCAGCAAAATGGAAAAGCTCTGAAAGAAAGCGATCGCCTCTTTCTTATTTCCTTTTGAAACTGGTGTTTAGAAGCAGAGTTGAAACGTTTGGAAGGGTAATACTTTAGATCAAAAAAGTGAGAGAAAATCTGACAGTAATTTGGTAACTGAGAAGGCGAGGAAAAGAGGAAATAATATATATTGTAGAACAAAAAAAGAAAAAGAACCGTAGAGGTTCTGTCAGAAAGGGGGCGGAAGGGAGCAGGATAAATGATTTTATAATGCCTCTAAGAAATATAAAAATGAGGAAAATTACAGTGAGAGGAGAAAGAGGAGATAAATGTGTGCGAGAGAGAGAGCGTGTGCTGAGGTTATGGGAATTTTTCTATCCTTTTATTTAATGGTATCAGATTATTAGTCTTGTGTAGCCAGACGTCTGACTAACGGCATAAAGTCTGATTCACATCCTAGCTAAGAACCGCCCACTTAAACGAGAAGAAACTGAAAAAAAAAAAAAAAAAGATAATAAAAAAGCTTTAGTAATTAGTATTTATTTCTTGAGTTAAAAACTTCTCAACATCCTTAAACAAGATACATTTCGAAGTTAAATTGTGTAATATAACAGACTTAAGGTAAGAAAAATTTACTTATTTCAAGATTTATTCTCTTAAAACAAGTCTCAATATCTTATAGCTATTTTATGCAAGTAAATAAAGTTACCCTTTTTAGGTATTTTTTCTTTGAAATGAAGAAACATGCTTTGAAAATTAAAATACTAATTTTTTAAATTTTAAATAGTGTATAAGTGATAACGGTCTCAATACAAATCCTAAAGGAATATGCTTTACAAAAACAATAAAACAAAAAGAAAAGAAAAGAAAAAACTATGATGCAATGAAGCAATGAAGGTCTAGTACAAAATCATGAAGAAACATGCTTTATAAAAAAAAAAAAAATTAAAACCAGCGTATGAGTGATGAAGAAAATGGTTAAAAAATAAAATAAAACATAAAAAATTAAATAATAAAAGTGTATTAGTGATAAAGGCCTCAGATAAAATCCTAAAGAAACATACTTTAAAATACTGATTAAGAATATGATTTGCAGTGCAATGAGCACTTTTTAATTGTATTTATTCATTCATTCAGTCATTCATTTACTGATTTGGGAAGCATTTGATCTGAAATGGATCACACCACAATGAAAAACCTGAAAATATGGGGAAAATAAATTATTAATTATTTTTAAATAATAGTGTGACATTGAAAGAAAGCTTTGGGGAAAAACCACAGATATGTATTAGTGATCATAGTGAATTTCAACTTCATTCCTGTGGACATTTGTATTCACCTGTGGATGTCTTCACTTGTGTTGTACTGTGAAAGACGAAAAGCCCCTTCTGGTCTAAAGTGTCTCTGAGGGGTGATATCTGAAATTCACTCTCCATTGACTGCACCATTAGCAACTTTATAAAGCATTTCTGGCCTTTCCAAAGCAGAAGCAATGAGAGGGAAGAAAGGAAGCAATACGGAGAAGATGAGAGAATAGGATCAGAAAATGACCCGAGACAGACAGACTCAAATGTGAATGATTACTCTGACAGGGCAAAATTCAGAGCTGAAAAACTGGCTCCTGTTTAATTAATAAGTGTGAATTTGAAGTAAATCGGCCACACTGTAAAAGAAGTTAAACTGGAATTACAGGAAAAGGAATGTAGACTAATAAACACTTAAAAATTTTTGTTTTTCAAAACTTTCAAACAAGGCTTTTTGACTCGCTTTTTGTCCAAATTTGAATTTCTGGTTAGAAATTAGAGTCAGGGGCCGTTCACACAGAACACGTCTTTGCATCTAAAAACACAAGAGGCAGCACTCAGGAATGAAAAAAAAGCGCACTGCCCAGAACGCCTCTTCCGTTATGTTGCTAACAAAGACCCGCAACGCTTGCCGGAGTTTTCTGATTGGTCCACTGATTTGGAACTGACATTGATGAGCAATGCTGCGTGTAAAAGTTTAAATTCTTTTAGGCCATGTGCACACGTACATGGTATTTTTATAAATGGAATTTTTCCTTCTTCCGTTTTAAAAAAATCTCCATCCACATGAAACCGCAAACGCATGCTATGAAGCAGTCAAGAGCATGCCAAACCAACAGGCGGCGATATAATCTCAACCGTAAAGCCATGTTGGCCAATCAGAAGCCTGAAAAAGTTTCCAGTAGGTGGAGATAACAGTGCAGGCTCCGACGTCACAAGCCAAAAACTGTCTGTCTACACGATAACACTGCAACCGGAGTTTTTGAAAATCTTCACCCTGTCAGGCGTTTTCAAAAATGTTCGGTTTCAGTGACCTGGTGCTGCGTTTGTGTGTGGACGAACGGCCAAACCATGCAGAAAAAGCTGCGGTTTTAAAAATAACTCCATTCGTGTGGACAGGGCATTATAAAGGGGACATCGGATGCAAAATTCACTTTTATATGGTGTTTGCATATAAATAAGTCTTAGCAGTGTGTGGACACAACCACCCAATGATAAAAATCCATTCACTCCTTTTTTTAATTCCCAAAAAAACTAAACAGTCTCAATTATCCGTTTTGATTTTCTGAGCAATATGACGTCATACTGCTCAGGCCCCGCCCACGACCGCAGACGGACTGTCCTGTATTAGCATATCTCCACCCTCAGCCAGTTGTACGCTGTTCGCCATTTTCTCCACGTTTGAGCAGCTGTAGCGACAACTGTCTCGTAGGCAATGCAGGTGTTTTGTATTTTGTTTTGTTGAATATAAAAGTGAACATAAGAGTTTTCATTTTCTCCTGACATCAGTGCCACTGAGGACGCAGTGGATTAGTTTTGTTTTTGATGGTAATGCGCCCCTGAATACACAGAAAACAGAAGAGAGGGGCGCGATGAGCAGTAGCTAATTATCATTTAAAGAGACATGCACCGAAACGGGTCGCTGTGATCAGAGCTGTTTTTGACAAGGTAAAAAGGGTGATGTTTTACACGATAATTGAGGAATTTTAAACAAAGTATGTTGCAGATATTTCATGAAGACCCTAAAGAATCATGTGCGAGTGGCGCTCATGTGTGCGAGACACTGCAAAAGACACGAGACACAAGCGCTACGGTTATATGTGTCCGTCTTGTGCATGTTTACATAGAAAAACAATAGAAAAGTAGCGCATTGGGATGGAAAAACGCGTTCTTTGTGAACGGCTTCTAACACTATACCTTTCAAGAGTTTGGCATCTGTAAGATTTGTGATGTTTTTAAAAGAAAAGAACACACCAAGACTTAATTTGTTTGATCAAAATACAGTAAAAATGGTAATAATATTATATAACTTAAAATAACTGTTGTCTATGTGAATATATTTTAAAATTTAATTTATTCCTGTGATCAAAGCTGAATTTTCAGCATCATTACTCCAGTCTTCAGTGTCACATGATCCTTCAGAAATCATTCTAATATTTATGTTGCCCAAGAAACATTTATTATTATTATTAATGTTGAAAACAGTTAAAAAATTTTGTGTAAACTGATATAATTCTTCGATGAATAGAAACAGTATTTATTTGAAATATAATTTTTTTGTACCATTATAAATGTCTTTACTGACACTTTTAATTATGTTTTTGCATCCTTGCTGAAAAAAAAAATACTCACCGTAAACTTCTGAATAAGAATTTCTTCGAATTTCAGTTTGTTTTAATTCTACTTTACATACAAATTCAAATGTACAAACTGAATGGGAAATTAAAAGTCATTCTCAGTTAAGTTCTGAGTCCCGGTCCCTAATCTGTGTTTTGGGATCAGGGTCAAACGATATGACACTACATATATACCACATATATAAGCCAATTAGTGCCTGAATGAAAATCGCTCCTCACCTGTAAACAATGTTGAGAAAATCCTCTTGATAAAGTCTGTTATGAGACACTGGCCCAAATAATAACATCCCTGCGGCCCGGTGCATTTTGGGTCATGGCACTGTGTGACAAATGGGGCCGTGCCATGTCTCATCAGACATT
Source organism: Sinocyclocheilus anshuiensis (assembly GCF_001515605.1). NCBI lineage: Eukaryota > Metazoa > Chordata > Actinopteri > Cypriniformes > Cyprinidae > Sinocyclocheilus > Sinocyclocheilus anshuiensis. Next base: position 2,230,738 of record NW_015551075.1, on the reverse strand, counting down.
TCTCAAGCAGCGGCGGGAAAGATTCTGACAGGGTTGTGCCAAATAACTGACAAGATTATTTGTGGGTCAGATCCAAAGCAAAGGCATGAGAGCAGATCCTTCACTCGTGTGTGATGGGACGTCTGAACGGGCATAATGGCACTGAGTGATAGACAGCGACGGATTTCAGTTGAGCTTTCACAGCTGATGATGTACAGTAGACGCATGATTGTATACTTAAAGTGATTTAAAGGAATAGTTCACCCAAAAATTAGAATTATGTCATTTACAACTGTTTGTCTATCAGGATCTATCTAGTGCACCTCACTCCCTCAGCCTCAGATACCCCCTGGGTGGAAGTAGACCCACGTGATGTGCAGCACCTTTTCAGGTGCTTGCGCACCATCAAGGCTACTGGGCCAGATTACCAGCTTTTTTGTTAAAAAAACTGCGCTGAAGAGCTTGAAATAGCATGGTGTTCCTTATTTCAGCGATCTCTTGATACCCACACTCTGCCAGCTCTGTGGAAAATGTCCTACATAACACCAATTCCTAAAAAACCTGGTGCTAGAGCAAATAATGATCTTTGTCCTGTGGCTTTGACTTCAAGTGTCATGAAGTGTTTTGAGAAATTTGTAATCTCAATGCTGGAAAAAGAAGTAGAGTCACTATTAGACACCTGTCAATTTGCCTATAAGCAGAACAGGAGTACTGAGGATGCTGTTCTTAGCATTGTTCATCTTGTGTCTAAGCATCTTGAGAACACTAAAGCCTATGCTCGTATTTTATTTGTTGATTTTAGTTCAGCATTTAATACAGTGCAGACACATCTGCTTTTAGAGAAGCTGTATAGCATGGGTGTCAGTGCTCTTTTAATTAAATGGTTTTATTCTTTTTTTAAATAATAGAACTCAGCAGGTTAGGGTCAATGGGACACTTTCTGAGGTCAGATACAGTAACACAGGAGTGCCACAAGGTTGTGTGTTATCACCTGTGCTTTTTGCTTTGTACACAAATGACTGCAGGAGCACATATATTAATAATTATATCCTGAAATATGCTGATGACACTGCCATTTTGAGTCTCTTACACAAAGACATGGATCTATCATCCTACCACAGTGAAATAGATACTTTCATTCAGTGGTGTGACAAGAACTGTCTTGCGTTAAATGTAAAAAAGACAAGAAATGGTCCTTGACCCAAGAAGTGTATCTGAACACAAGCCTGTGATCATTAAAGACACAGTGATACAGCAAGTGACATCTTATAGATACCTGGGGTTTTATATGGACAATGTTCTTTGTTGGAAGACACACATTGACAGTCTGTGCACACGACTACAACAGAGGCTTTATTTTTTAAGAAGGCTGAGACTGTATGGGGTGGGTAGCAACATCTTGCTTGTTTTTTACCGAGCCACACTTGAAAGTCTTATTCGCTACGGAATCACAGTCTGGTTTGGAAATTTGTCTGTTCAACTGAAAAACAAATTGGCCCATATTCACAAAACAGCCATGAAAATCATAGGAATAAAGCAATATGAGCCCATACAGACTTTATATGAACAGGCAGTGATAAGAAGAGCAATAAGCATCAGTACTGATTCCGAACATCCTCTTTTTAGCGAATACCAGCCGCTGCCATTGGGAAAGAGACTGAGAATGCCAGTATGTAAAACTAATAGACTGAAGCTTTCATTTCACTGCTGAATTTTACCAAGAATAACGCACCTATATCACATTAGCACTTTACATATCTTGCATTTTATGTTTAGACACTGTTGTATTCTAATGTATGTTCTTACTTGTTTTACTTGGCATTTTAGCTCCCCTGCCGTGGAAAACCAATCGTCTAGACGCTTGTCTGAGAGCCTCCTATGGACGTCTCATTGAATATCTCAGATTACTACAGGAGAGAGTTCAGGTAATCAAACAAGAAGGTTCTTGGTATCATTACAGAAACAAAAGGAGGAGTTTCTTTTAAAACGAGGAATGTGGGCAATGTTGAAACGGTTTTGAATCTGATATTGCACATGATATTGCATATTGCACATTCAGCTAGAGCTATCTGCCAGTTTCAAAGGATAGATTGAATATACTGAATATGAGATTACACATCTTTATACACTGTAAAAAATGATTTTTCGAAGTTGTAAATAAAGCAAAGATTATTAGAGTGTTTTACAAGAAAATAACATTTCAGCCTTTCTACTTCAGAATTTCATGTTTAATTCACTGTTACTTGCAGTATCATTTTTTAAATTTACTACCAATTTGAAAACTATTTCAAAGTAAATCCTACACCATTTTTTTCTAGTGTATTGTATCATATCACACTGTAAAAAAACAAACAAACAACAACAACAAAAAAAATTTCTGACATTTGTGACCAAAACCAGTCTTAAGTCGCTGGGGTATATTTGTAGCAATAGCCAACAATACAGTGTATGGGTCAAATTATTGATTTTTCTTTTGTCAAAAATCATTAGGATATTAAGTAAAGATCATGTTCCATGAAGATATTTTGTAAATGTCCTACCGTAAATGTATCAACAATGTATTATCATTAGTAATATGCATTGCTAAAGACTTAATTTGGACAACTTTAAAGGCAATTTTCTCAATAATTTGAATTTTTTGCACCCTCAGATTCCAGATTTTCAAACAGTTGTCTCTCGGCCAAATATTTTCCTATCCTAACAAACCATACATCAATGGAAAGCTTATTTATTCAGCATTTAGATGTATAAATCTCAATTTCAATAAATTGACCCTTATGGCTGGTTTTGTGGCCCAGGGTCACATTTATGGTAAAATACCAACAGCTGTGGTTGCCAGAATTTTATGGTAAAAAATATGGTAGCAATATTTTAGGTTTTACAGACTTAAATTCACAGCAAAAAAAAAAACAAGTATTTTATTAACTGATACAATGTTAACAAACCAACATATTGAAGTACTAATATTTGTTTTGTACCACTGTAATACACTGATTGCAATACACTGAGTAAGTGAGAAAGAAATGTTTCTTCAGATCAGCATATTAGAATGATTTCTGAAGGATCATGTGACACTGAAGACTGGAGTAATGATGCTGAAAATTCAGCTTTGATCACAGCAATAAATTACATTTTTTAAATATATTCCCATAGAAAGCAGTTATTTTAAATAATATTTCACAATGTTACTGTCTTTACTGTATTTTTGATTCTAAATGCAGCCTTGGTAAGCTGAAGACATTTCTTTTAAAACATTTAAAAAAAAAAACCTGATTAAACACTGTTGATTACAGACCACAAACTTGAACAAGAGTGGTATCTATCTATCTATCTATCTATCTATCTATCTATCTATCTATCTATCTATCTGTCTATCTATCTGTCTGTCTGTCTGTCCATCCGTCTATCTGTCCGTGTGTCTGTCTGTCTGTCCATCCCTCTATCTATCTATCTATCTATCTATCTATCTATCTATCTATCTGTCTGTCCGTCCGTCCGTCCGTCCGTCCGTCCGTCCGTCCGTCCGTCCGTCCGTCCGTCCGTCCGTCCGTCCGTCCGTCCGTCCGTCCGTCCGTCCGTCCGTCCGTCCGTCCGTCCGTCCGTCCGTCCGTCCGTCCGTCCGTCCGTCCGTCCGTCCGTCCGTCCGTCCGTCCGTCCGTCCGTCCGTCCGTCCGTCCGTCCATCTATCTATCTATCTATCTATCGTTCTATCGTTCTATCTATTTTCACATGCAAAAGTCATTTCAGATAGTATTGTATCATTGTATCGCACCATACTGTATCATATCCAAATGGCTTCACTTATTATTAATATGATTTATTAAGATCTAATCAACCTTCAAATGCCGTGGTTGAAATGCATTAGTACATTCTAGAGCAACGCTTTCAGATTGCGCACCGGTTTCAGGTCCACAGGGAAGCTATTAGTAAACCATGTATCAACAAATGATGTGGGTGCCCTTAAAGCAGCTAAATTGCAGCGAGAACTGGGGCCTCTTTGATCTGATCAAAGAAAAAGTGCAGACTGTGGACAAAACAGGATAAAAGCCAGAGGTGGGGGATACTTCTTTAACGGCTGCTAAAGATCAGGAAGAATCACAGGGCAAAGGACCAGGTCCAAAACACGAACCCTGACAGTGTGTCAGAAGCGAGCGCCGCCCAAACAGCAGGAGACGGCAGCGTTCAGGCGCTCTGGGTCTCCAGCAACCTACTTACAGACGGGCCGGCAGAGGCTGGAGCCGATTCACAGTCCTTCATGTCTGCACAGCACGACAAGAGGCTTATTTAGGCTAACTCCGGCCCCGGTGCGGTCCCCAAAGATCCAGCTGTCTGCTGGTGTCATCAACTCAGTGTCTATATGAGGAACTGCATTTCTCGTCATTGGGAGATGGAAAAAACTGGAGCAAATGAATGTGTTTTTTTCATTCATATTGGAAAAAATTGACAAAAATGGATAGAAAAAAAAACAGGAGCAACCAAATTTTTTTTTGTGACAGTGTACAGCACTGCTATTTTTTACTATTTTATTTATTCACCCTTTATTTGCCTTAATAACAACTGGCTAGCAATCTGAAACAATAATTAAACGGGTTGTTCAGTGTTTTTTTTTCTA
>NW_015551075.1:2225192-2225775 GCF_001515605.1 Sinocyclocheilus anshuiensis | reverse complement strand
GCCGTTTAACATGTGTTAATGCTTCGTTTAAAAAAAAAACACATTATTTTTCACATAATTGACCTTTATTTCACACCTCTCTGTCCCTTCTCTGAGAAACGCACTGATCAATTTCCTGCATTTATGAAGCCCCTCCCTCAGAAATAGGCGATAGGCTCTGATTGGTTAGCTAGCCCAGTGTGTTGTGATTGGTTAAACCGCCTCTAGTGCGTGTCTAAATGTCCCGTCCCCTCACCTCAGCTGCATGTGCTCCGGTTGTATTGTAAACAACAGCGTCGTTAATATCGCTTATCAGTTTGAGCCCGATTAAGAAGTAGAGGATATTATTGAAGAGGATTGTGCAGAACCTGTGCAAGCACGGCTTTTAATGGTAGGCCTATGTTTGTTGTTGTCTCATACTTTTAGATACGCTGTTATTTGTAAATGCTACTGCTTATGTTAGCTTTTAATATACAGTTTTATCCTGATTAAAGCTTTAATACAGTACGGACAACTGCACGCGTGTCCATGTTTAACGCTTCTCATAGCTATGTGAAAATAAGTGTATAATTGTAACAGTTCATTGCTGGAGCTGAGCTCAATG
>NW_015551075.1:2217005-2225155 GCF_001515605.1 Sinocyclocheilus anshuiensis | reverse complement strand
TCCCGAGGGCGGGGTTTATCTGGGTTTGTGATGTCACGAACCCGGGAAGTAACTTGTTGTAGTCCCACCCAGCCGTATAATTATCATAATTTTTTAATTATGTAGTTTCACTCATTTTTATTTCCGTTTTAGTTGTAGTTATTTTAGCACATCAAATGAATAAACTAAATGAAAATGAGAAATGTTGCTTTGGCAACCTCTTGGCAAATACAACATTTCGGTTAACATTTATTTGATTTCACGTAATTTTTTTAAAAAGTAAAATGATTTTATGGTATTTTCATGAAAAAACTGTTGATGAAAATGTGATTAGGAAAAATTATTTGAGAAAAAAAGTAAAAAATAAAAATGTTTTATGGAGTTTTAGTTTATTATTATTTAGTTAGTCAGGTTTACTTATTTTTGTACATTAAGTTGTTTTGGCAACCTCTTGGACAATAAAATAAGCTTTTTATAATATTTTATTTTAGTTACTGTTTATTTTCTTTCAAGTAACATTTTTTTATGGTTTTAGTTTAAGTTAACTATAATAAGCCTAAATAAAAATACAGTTGATAAAAATCTGATTAGGAAAAAGTATTTGAGAGAGAAAAAAAAGTGAAAAATAAAAATGTTTTGTAAGAAGAAAAAAGAAAAAAAAAAAAAGAAAAAGCACATTCTATCTCCATCATTGGGAGATAGAAACCGAATGTTTGTTTTTTTCTTTCATATTTGACAAAGACAGTGTACAACAGCCTGCTATTTTTACTATTTTATTTATTCACCGTTTCTTTGTCCTGACAGGTTATTGGGAACACATTGCCTTTATAAATTATAATAACAACCTGGCTTGCAATCTGAAACTCTCTCGGCGGTGATGAAATAGATGTAATTTGCCACATGCTTCAGCCGGGCGTCTTAGCGAGAAACGTCTGACCCAATAAAGACAATCAGGATGAGCCAATCAGAGATTATGTAATATGGAGCTATGATGCCAGACAGTGGCCCGGACAATCAGGCTTTCCATTACAAGATACTTTCCATCTAAAGATGATCATATTACGCCGAAGAACTTCTATTTTTAAAGCAAAATGTCCTGCTGGGATTTCAGCAGTCACAGGTGCATTGCTTGAGCCTGGATGCTCTTGCTACATTTGGAATTATTATTGTTATGATTCCCAAACACTTTCCCCTGTCTGCCACTGGTCGAACAAACAGACAGTCTCATCCCAAACTCATTCCATTAAATCTCATTATACAAGAAAATCACTGACAAAAATGCTAATTGACAAAGAGTTTTTTTTTGACTGTGTCAATGATAACAGGTGGGACATAAAAGATGCACCATGACTTCAATTACACAATTTGAATTAAAATCAGTGTTATTTGATTAAAGTAATATTATAGTTTATTTATCATTTTTATTTTTATATTTTGTGTTTGTATTTTAATTTAGTTAAAATGTACTTTTTTTGTGTTTTGTGATTTTTATTCGTTTTTTTTTTTTATTTATATAATTTTTATTCATTTTTATTTCAGTCTTAGTTTTAGTTATTTCAGCACATCAAGTTAAAATAAATGAAAATTAGAAATTTTGACTTGGCAACATCTTGAAAAATAAAATGTTGAGTTTGATATAAATCAGTCAACATTTATTTTATTTCAAGTTAATTTTGTCAATTATGTCAAGTAATTTTTCAAGTTAATTATGTCAAGTAATTTTTTTTATGGTTTTAGTTTTAGTTAACTATAATAACCCTGATTAAAACACATTGTTGATGGAAATCTGATATTTTATTTTGGTGGTTTTTATGTTAAATTTATTAATATTAATTTCATATTTTTCTAATTTAATTATAAGATTCTACATTTAAATACTTACATTTAGAAGCTAATAATTAATTACTAGATTTAATTACTTGCTTCTAAAAGTATCAAAATATATGCTATTTTAGTACATTTTCATGAAAAAAAACCCCTGTAAATATATAATATATGAATACCACTCACAGCATTAATTGAGTGTTTGGCTGCTCACAAAAACAAAACAAAAAAAACAACAAAAAAAGGCTGACCTGAAATCGCTTCCTTTCTTTTTTCCTCTCTGAGCGAGACCCAGAAACACAGATTCTCACAGCTTGTACTCAAAGATGAATCAATGAATCCAAAACAAGTTAAAAACTGGATCTTTTTAACTGATTTCAAAACACAACTCAACACAAAAGACAAAGCAACTTGTTCTCAAAGTTTGCTTATGGAACGCAATGGAATACAACAAGCGATTCGTTTTGAGGAAGCAGTAACACGAGAAGTGCTAGCAATATAGGGTGGCCATATGTGCCGTTCATATGGGACACGTCCTGGCCAGGATTTTTATATTGCCTAAAACATCCAAAGTAGTTTGACCAATAACATGCAGGTATTGTATATAATCGACCAATCGTGGCGCGTGAGAAGGTGAGATCTACAGAGAACGATCAAAGCGTCGCTGCGCACCGATCATTGAATGACACCAAAGTACCACGAGAGCGATTCGAAAGCATAAGGAGCCGTCTGCTCTGCTCTCTATAGCTCTCGTGAATGTCATACAACGATCGATCTGCACAGTGCCAACAGCCAAAACCTGCATATTTTAGGCAATATAGAAATCCTGGCAAGGACGCGTCCCGTAAAAATGGCCCGTATGGTCAGCCTATAGCAATACAAACTTTCAAACATCGTCCAGAATAGTACAAGCTAGAACAGGGAGAGATTAAGAAATAGTAAAAGCATGGAAATAGTCACAGGATGCAGTAAAAATGCTCTCATCAACTGTGCTTTTCTCATGCAGTGTATGTGGTAGAGTCCAGCACAGCTATGCTACATGGGTTCAACTCCCAGGAAACATACTGACACATAAACACCCTGAATTGAATAAACGCGTCTTCCAAACAGAGTATGAATGGAATATAGAGGACTGACAGCTGTGTGAATGCAGCTATAGAGCAAAAGCACTGCTAGATTATAAGCTGGAGGCGACCTGCCAGCCCCTCTCTGCGTACAGGACCCCTGAAGAGGCCAGATGGGAGCCCTGCTGCGCCCCCCTGCAGTCACGACACACACAGCCAGAATATTCCAGCATTAATGTCTTGAGATCCCAGTAAAATACCTTACAGATAAAACATACTTAATCTCAGTTACTTATTTTATCTTTTAACTTGATGGACACCAGGGTTATTGTCCACAACTAAAACTAAGACCATGAAAACACATTTTCTTTACCTTAAATAAATGTTAACTGAAATATTTATTGATCATTTTACACCATATCAGCATTAAAGGCTATATTCATGGCAAACGCAAAAATAATAATATTTAACATAGTCTTAACAACAATAATTCAATGAATAGTACACAATAATTTAACAATATTATTTTTACAAACAAACAACAAGAATAATAAAATAAAAATAAAAATAACATATAAATACAATTATAAAACGGATAGTTCCGGTCCTTGATTCTGATTGGCTGAGCCAAGTTCAAAGCTGTTGTAAATGACTCTACAAACATACACCTTTGTTTACGTTTGTGTGTTGCTTGGCAACCACTTTGTTGCAACCACAACTGATTCTGAGGAACTACATTGTTTGGTGGAAGAATACTGTTTTTATTAATATCATTACACTTTATTTGCTCTGTTTTATTTTGTAAAACCTAACTACGTATATGGAATAACCATTTTATAAAAGCAATAAGCCCCGTGAAGCCGTGGTTTACAGTGAATTTATAACAGCTAAGGCGGTTTTTCTCCGCTTCGCGTCGTGCCTAACAACGCCCCTTAGCTGTTATAAATTCACTGTAAACCACAGCTTCACGGGGCTTATTGCTTTTTTCTTCAAACTGATATTTGATAAATATTCAAAATTTTCAAAGAGAATCTAAAACAAGTAAAAACAAGTTAGCTGAAATAAAATATAACAAATAAATAAATACATACATACATAAAATAAATAAATCTCAACAAAACTCAACAAAAATGATAAATGTTGCCTTGGCAACTAGTTCAAATAAAAGCAAGTTTAAGTACTAAAATAAGAAACTAAAACCACTGAATAAAAATTAATAACTGCTAGACAGACATAAACTGGTAAAAATGACAAAACACAACAAAAAATAACTAAAATTGTAAAAAATAAAAATCGAATTCACAATATGAACAAAAGCGGTAATAATATATCAAGGATACTAAAATAACACTGATGGACACAAACCCAAAGATTAAGTTAAGTTTTACCAGATTCAAAACATTACAATTATTACTCTGCAAAAAAACAGCTTAAACCAGGGTAAAATGGTTTACAGGTATTAGCTGTATTTAATACAGTCTCACAGCTTGTCCGAGTGGTTTTCAGGTTGGCCAGTTGTGAGACCAATTTAGGCTGGTTTAAGATGTTTAAACTTTTCTTTTTTTAGCTGGGTAGTTGGTCTAAGCTGGCTGTTAGCTTGTGCAAGCTGTTGGACCATCTTATGCAACAATAACCAGCTACCAGCTAGTTAAACAACCTACTTGGACCATTTAATGACCATCTCAGACCAGCTAGAAACCAGTGTCCAGGTTTAAAAAGACAGCGATATGAGAGTAAAGGGATAGTTCACTGAAAAAATAAAATTCTGTCATCATTTACTCGTTCCAAACCTGTTTGACTTTCTTTTTTCTGTGTAACACAAAAGAAGATATTTTGAGAAATGTCTCAGTGTTTCATGGATAGAATGATGGAACTCTGAAAATGGAACAGAATGTATAAAGCAGAATATCATAGAATTTGAATAAATGAATAAATCAGAAGTAGGGCTGTACACTTAAAACAAATCGTGAAATGAACTAGTGTCTTAATATTAGACCACAAAAAGATTGCTATTTAATTATGAAGTTTGCATGTCCTGTGTGTCCACATTAACTTCATTTCACAGGGGGATTTCATAGGGCCCTACTTTTCTCAGGAGAAGCAGGTCGCTATTGACTTTTCATTGAACCTCACTGCCGGTTGGGACATTTAACATGTGATTATTCTTTCCTATGGGGTTTATCTTCCCAGTGTAAGTATAAAAAACTTAATTCAGAAATGATTAATAACATTCACCCTATGGAAACCTACACACCTCTGCATTTCCCTCCATCCAATTCATTCCATCATCCTTCTGCAATGCTTGCACTCATCCTCAATCAGTCTCCATTTATTCCCTGTGTGTTATCCACCAATAGGACAAAACCGACATTAGATTTAGTGCTTCAAGGTACAGTCACATTGACATTTATTTACTGCAATACTTGCAAAGCTTTCCCTGTCTTTATGCATAAGCAAAACTTGATACATATGATGCTGAATCCTCTCAGTTTCTCCACACTGCATTTTACACATCAGGCGACTCACTCGGCTGCCTTATTCATGCGCTTGTGACGGTCTGTGTTTCAGAGCGGCCCGTTCATTCAGACAAAGTGAGCTAATCAAACACAGCCCAGCGTTAGGAGAGTGAAATAAAAATAGCCACAAATTGTCTGTCAACAATGTTTCAGTAACATATTTCAAATTATATTTCAGAAATATTTAAATGTCAGATGAATATGAATTTTGGCTTTTCAGACTAATTAACACAAACACAAAAATGTTAATAAGTTTAATTATTTTAATTTATTTGATATTATTTTGATGTTATATTATTTTAATAAATAAATAAAATAAAATAAATAATAAAATAAAATAAAATAATATATAATATAAAACAAAATACAAAATGTATATTATTTGAATATAAAATAATGTATATTTCATCTATATATTATATTATTTTAATTTATTTTATATTATTGTATATTGGTTTTATTTATTCTATATTCAAATAAATAAAATAAGATGAAATAAATAAAATACAACTCTAACATACAATATAAATTAATTCAAATGATATAAATTATAAAATGTATATTATTTGAATATAATATCAATTAAAAATAATTAATTTTATTTTATATTCAAATAATACAAATTTTGTTTTATTTGATTTTATTGTCATTTTTATGTTATAAAATAAATTCAAAGAATATCATGCAAAATAAATTAAATATAATAAAATAAAAAAATCATTCTAATACACAATATAAAATTAATTCAAATTGTAATTTATTAATTGCATTAATTGTATATTATTTGAATATAAAATAAATTAAAATTATTTTATATTCAAATCATATAAAATTTATATTATTTTAAATAATTCAAATATTATATACATATTCAAATATTATAAAATAAATGTGAATAATATAATGTAAAATAAATTAATTAATTAATTAATTAAAAAACAAACAAACAAATAAATAACTTTGGCAAATCCAGTGATTAGTTCTTCCTAATCACTGTACATTATAAACACCACCTGCATGCCGTTACACCTGGAAGTTCCATAAAGCCAGTCAATCAGAACCGGTCATGTCAGTCAGAGCCTACTAATTTTATGGACTGAGAGTGTATGGCCTGGAGCTGAGACTAACTCTATACTGATCCACCAGCTAGACCAGCACCAAACCAGCCTGGACCTGCTTTTGTTTGAAAGAGGGAGAGAAACATCACATCTTCAGAAGTAGAAGGAAGTGAGTGAGAATATCATGAGGAAAGGTAGAGAGAGATGAGTTAAAACAGCCAGATGCAGGATGGAAGATGAGATGAAAAGGCCTGAAGTTAAGACAGTAAGTGCTGTTGAGGATGGAGGAGGGTGGGAAGGTCAGCTGGAAGTGAAGGATGAAGAGGAAGAGGGGATGAAAGAGAAAGAGAGTGAATTAATGTGGGTAGAGGACACACAGGAGCGAGAGAAAGAGAGAGTGATGGCAGCTCATGAAGGAGTATGACAGATGAGACACTGAGTGCCACTTGAGTGACAGAATACAGAATGAGAATGAAGGATGGAGGAAATAAATTAGTGGGAAAGGAAAGTCTGACGACTTTGGTCTGCTGTGTGATGGAAACACTTGCTTCTGTAGAATATCATGCGTGTGTTTGAGTTTATATGCCCTACTGCAGTTTAGTCACCATGAGATGCTCATTAAGAGTGTCAATAGGGTTGGGATGTATAACATGATGGTAGAAATGTGCTATACTACAGTTGATATACAGTATTTGAGCAGCTTTCAGTGGACAGGACTCATTTAATAACATGTGAAAGTCACTGCAAGAATCACAGAGTACAGTACAAATACAGCTAAGCACAGCTTTAGTCAATGAGATGCTCATTAAGAGTGTCAATAGGGCTGGGATGTATAACATGATGGTAGAAATGTGCTATACTACAGTTGATATACAGTATTTGAGCAGCTTTCAGTGGACAGGACTGATTTAATAACATGTGAAAGTCACTAAGAATCACAGAGTACAGTAAAAAATACAGCTAAGGACAGCTTTAGTCAGGATAAGTAAGAACCTCTTCACACTTTTAAGAGCCTTCAAAACTAAAAAAATCTCTCAAATAAAATATAAAATAAAATACCGTTAAAACATCACATGATGAAATATGTTGCATTTATTTAGACTTAGAAACATGCAGTAAAGTGAAAATTCAACAAAGGACACGTCTTGAGTCAAGATAAGTAAGAACAATTTCACACTTTTAAGAGGCTTCAAAGCTACTCAAATATCTAAAATATTTTAAAAACATAAAATACAATAAAGAAACATTTGCGTTGCATGCAGAAAAATTTATTTTTATTTACTCTGAATATACCGCTGCTTAAAATGGATGCAAGTTTTAATGAACGTATATTGAATGTGCACGATGGGAACACATGCTAGCAATGGTCAAGCATTCGTATCAGTGCTTCTCAATTACTTTTACTTTAGGACTCTTTTTATCAGGTCACAACCTAACACAATACCAGAATAACACAAAATAAACAAAAATGTCTTATAAATGTTTGATAAAACAAATAAAATAAAATTATATATATATATATATATATATATCATGATATTTTCTAAAATAAAATAAAAATAAACATTAAGTGTGCATGATGGTCAAGCATTTATATTTGCATTTGTTTAAAACATCAGTAGTTCCCAATTAGATTTGTTTCAGGATTTTACATCAAGTTACAACCCAACGTAATTCCAGAATAAGACAAAATAAACAAAAGTGTCTTA
>NW_015551075.1:2214169-2215574 GCF_001515605.1 Sinocyclocheilus anshuiensis | reverse complement strand
ACAAAAAAAAAAAAAACCTGTGGATCCTCCAGGTAGCAAAAACAAAGTAAAGTTCACTACATTTTTCCATAGCACTTTGAATGTTTAATGGGATGTGTTCAATAAAGACATCACCATATATATATATATATATATATATATATTATTTGCTGTTTTTTTCGTTTTTTTCTCCTGATTTCCCAATTCAGTCATAACAGACCAATTAAGAATCAGTGATTTATAGAAGATACATATATATATATATATTATTTGCATCTAACATTGTTTTTTTCTCCTGATTTCCCAATTCAGTCATAACAGACCAATTAAGAATCAGTGATTTATAACACACTTAGAAGATACTGTATAACTTGGTAGCATCAACCTGCCATATTATTACAGAAAATAATCAGTTCTGACATTTCACCATCTTCATATAATGGCTAGTGGCTCAATAACAGCTGAAGCGGGACGTTCTTGTAATTTGAGGAAATAACACAAGCAGTGCTGTACTGGGAGAATCCGAGCCTGTCACGAGCAGTTTAAGAGATGTCGTGATGATGCATTGCATGTTGAATTTGAGGACACATCCTTTGAACTGATTGGAATTGAATGAGACAGACTGGAATGTTTACAAATGCCATTTCACAGTCGACTCGAATGGCTGTTGAGAGGAAAATGCCGCTCGTTTATCACCGCCGCAGCTGAACGGACGACTCGAAACAACAGCACATCCCTGAGACAGACAATTCGGAAAGTGACGTAAAGATGGTTGTTAGCTATTCATAACAGAAATCTGAGAAGCAGTCAGTGTTTTCAGAAGGGCTTTAAGTCACATCTGCTCCCTCAGAGCACCGTGAACACAACTGTAAAGCATACGTTGACAGAGCATTTAGTGAACACATGAGCCCACATCTGCCTCATAAGCTTCAGCAAAAACAAAAACAATCTCCCCGAGGGTGTGAGAGTGTTACCACTGGATGTTAAATTGTCTGTAGAAAATGTGAATGGTGTTTGCCAGCGCAGAACTCACTGCCATGATGCCAGAGTGTTGCTATGCGGTTGCTAGGGTGTTCTGGATGGCTGCTAAGTGGTTGTTTATTGGAATGGCAATCGGTCATGGCAGTTGAACAGAAAACACGCGGAAAAATATCGGAAAATATGTATAGTGTCATTTATCAGAATTTCTGTCCATCTGACAGGAGTAATGCAAGTTATGTAAAAGGAGAAAGTTGGGCTTTAATATCACAGGCAAAACTTTAAAAAATGCAAAAAAATGTAAAATAATAAAAAAATAATAATAATAAATCAATAAAAAAGGCACAATATTAGGGTACAATATCAATGTTTTTGATTCGTTTTTTTATTTTATTTTATTTTTTTATAAAAGCTACATTGGTGACCAGAAGCATACATTTCCTGTACA
>NW_015551075.1:2210856-2214159 GCF_001515605.1 Sinocyclocheilus anshuiensis | reverse complement strand
ACACACACACATAAATAAATATAATATAGTCTCAGTTATCAGAATTTCTGTCCACCCAAAAGTTGTAATTGCTGATTATTTAACAGGCAAACAAAGCAGAATAAGCAGTTATGCTAATTAAAAAAGTCTAGTTTGCTTGCTACCTCAAATAAAACTCTGGATCTTTCAAAGATTTAACCTGGAAAATGTCTTCAAAATTATATGTAAACATGATTTTCATGCAAACAGATGAAGTTTTAGAAAGTAACACTTATATGTTGTCTACAGTGGAAGCTCTTTAGCTCTGTATATTTCTGTTTGTGTCAGATCTTTAAAATCACACCTTGTATAAACTGGTAAAAGTAGTACAGAAAAATCTCAACTGCATAAAACTTTTTTTCCTGTCACTGTTTTATGGTTTCAATACTGGCATGGTGTCCAGTGGGAATGTGTGTATTTGTGTGCGTGTGTCTAGCAGCAGGTTGATTGAGTGTTTGTGATGGCTGAGTCCATTGCAAAGAGATTGAAACACAAATACATCTGAGATGACCATCCTATGGCTCTCTGCTTCCTACAGTATGTGTCCTCTAGCTGTCTGTCTGTGCTCCTCACACTGGGCCCCAGAGGGCCTTACAGTGCCTGAAGACTAGAAGTAAACCTACAGATCTAAAGCCAGCTGCTTCTACCAACATCCACTGAACATCCGCATAGAATGGGGGGAAAAAATGGAATAAATCTGAAACTTGTGAGGAATCAATGCACCAAGCATTTAACAACGCAAAAGTGAGATGGTGCAAGGAGAAGCTCTCAGACAGGTCAGTTTTAACACAATAAGTGCAATAAATATTAATGCATTTTATGTGCATTTATAGCAAAGAAGGATTTCCTCTGGAAAGAGGTCAAACTTTGAAAAGTGACAGACAATATGTGATTCTGCTTAAAGGGGCAGTTCAATCAAAAATCACAATTTCATTACCATTTACTCACCCTCATGTTGTTTAAACCATTTATATACTATGGAATTTACTGATGATAAAATTATATGATAGCTGATTTAAGCTCAAACAGGACAAAAAATCACCATAAAAACTGTCCGTTTGGGTCATGCACTATTCTCCAATTCTTCTGAAGTTATACAATGGCCTTGTGTGAGAAACAGATCGAAATAAGGCATAAGATGTGATTGACTGATAATTTCCCTCTCCGCCAGAGCTCACAAATGTTATGGTTCATTGCAATCATAACTGAATGTTTTATAATATTAGCCTTGCTGTTTTAAACTGATGCCAGACTTTTTTTAATTACTGCTTTCTTCTACCAAAACAGAACTCCATGGAATAGCCTTCATCTTCATCAAAATAACATTAGACTGAGTTTCTAGAAACAATATTTTAAAAACGTAAAAAACAAAAAAAAACATTTGAACCAAAATTTTAATTGAAAGTGTACATTGATTTGAGAAACGCAAGAGTACTCAATACTTCAGCAACTGAAAAAAAAACAAGCTGTTTCCAGACTACATTGAGCAAAACAACCTTTTCAGCTGTGCTAATGATTAAAAAAGCTTTACTAAATGAGCACATTAGATTGCTTTCTTAAGGATGATCAACACTTTTTTTTTGGCAGCATCATTTTCTTAGTAGACAGGAGTGATGTGTGTGGAAAATTGGGCTTTAACATCACAGGTAAATTTTAAAATGTTTATATAAACACACACATATATATATACAGTATACACACACACACACACACACTCACACACACACAGGAAAAGTTATTTTTACATCTCATTAATACTGTTTTTGACTGTGTTATATATATATATATATATAATTTCAAAATATATGTTGTATATATTCAATGTCATATAAATATAACAGCGCAAATCGCCTATAAACTCCTTAATGCTAAAGCTATGAACGTCTTTTCATAATGCAGTATGGCTGATTATCATGGTGTATCACATACAAAAGGAACAAATAAACGTATATGTTATGGTAACCAGCTTGCAGCACAAGCTTCTATTAGACTGAGCAATGGTGACGGTGAGACCAGCGAGTGCGCAACCCACTGCAAATGATATATTATTAACATGATAAAACGCCTGATATCATACCTCTGAATCTTGAAGAGGACATTTCTCTAGTCTCAGAAATGATTGTAATAAACACTCAAATCAACGTCATTCTGCACCCGCCACATGGTGCATCAATTATCATAACCATTCGGCAAAACACACAGCGTGAAATGATAATAATAAACCATGTGGGCATGGATAATCACGTCTTTCTGTGATGTAAGAAACTCTCTGAACACTAAATTGCTTCTAAATTGGCCCAGATACCGCATGCGAAACAACAGAGAGGTGAGTTAGCTTAGCATGGCTAACAGAATGAATGAACATGCAGGTATCATAGAGAACAAATTCAGACACAAATCAGAGCTGAACACGGGATCTAACAGAGAATGCTATAGTAGCACATAAGCTCTACATAAGACAATATTTTAATGCTACGCTAACCCTGTCTACAACTGGAGAAAATGGTAATGATTTTAACACAATTTAAAGTCATCATATCAGTTGCTGAAAGGTAAAACGTCTTATACACATGCCACAGCAACCTGACTACAAACAGTTAAACTTAATGTACAATGTGAACAATAAGGGTCTGCTCCAAAAACTTAGTGAGCTGCCTACATTGGTCACATCCTAACAGAAATGGCTGTATATAATAATAACAAAACCAACCAAACTGAATCTAACCAATGTCTAACTTGCATTGGACAAAGTTATTCTTTTCTAGAATGGGAATGGGACGTGATGAAATTTTTCAGTACTGATATATGGGTCATTCCTGTTCTGCAGTACCTACTGAACTCTAAATTATTAAACTAAATTAGTAAATTAAGTATTAACAACAAAAAAAATTACTTTGAAAAAAATGAATATGCAGAAACTATTAATCATATCTTGATATATCTATTTATGCAACAAGTAAATGAACAGGATTCGGAACAGAATTGTAATAGTTGCCCATGCAGGTTAAATAGTTATCTCATTTTTTTTTTTATATATATTTTTAAATGTACATTTCTGTTATTTTAGCAAACCATCTAATACCACAAGACATTACAGAACTCATCTAATCCAAGGAAAATACTTACTAATGTTTGTTTGTTGTTTTCGCTCCAAAACTCCATCACTTCCCAGAGGATAATGTCATTAAGGAACTGTTTTATTCTTAAAGGGGTCATATGATGCTTTTTTAAAGATCATTATTTTGTGTATTTGGTGTAACAGAATATGTTGACATGCTTTAATGT
>NW_015551075.1:2200287-2210202 GCF_001515605.1 Sinocyclocheilus anshuiensis | reverse complement strand
TTTGCGTGCACATTTGGGCGGCATTATGCTAATATTTCCACATAGTGAGGTAGATATGTGGGGGCGTGTTAGAACGAGCCGTTTTAGGGGGGCGTGGCAGAGTCTTAACTTTGATAAAGAATATCTCTTTGGTTTTGAGACTTTAGTCTTTGCAACTTCAGGGATCTTATCTATGCACTATCAGCTTGTAACACTCCAAAGAGAAAGGAAAACTTGAAATCACATCATATGACCCCTTTAAAGAGACAGTACGAAAGACTAACATGATGGAATGCCAAATAAATAATATTTCTCAGAACACTTAAATTAGAAAAATATTACGAAATTCCTGGAATATTAAGTCAAGTCAAGTCACCTTTATTTGTATAGCGCTTTAAACAATACTGATTGTGTCAAAGCAGCTTTACAGTGTCAAACAGGAAAATATCTGTGTATATAAGACTGATGGAACATGCTGGAAAGTCATATTGATTTGCAAATAAATAATACTCTGTTTGAAGCATTTCAATAAGAACATATTAAGAAATGCCTGGAATATTTCTAAATAAATCACCAGTTTTTCAGTTATCCTGAGAAAAAAAAGGCAAAAATGGCATGAAAAAAAGTTTCATATTTTATCCAATGCATTAAAATATGATGAGGACATGAAAATGTACTGCACAGTATGAGTGACCCATATAGCTCTAGGTTTTCATTCATATGATCATAAAAGCACAGCTAGATTTTTAGTCAAAACTACACCAAGATATTTCTAACCAAACTTTATCCAGACATAGCATAGCCTTTTAAACAAAGGGTGAATTACTCACCCTTTGAGATGGATGTGTCATTTATTCATGGCTTACATTATATACATTTCTGCACATAAACTGTCTGGTCCACTTTTACGAAGCGATATGGGTTGTAAATGAACAACGGTGTAAAAACACTGTAAATGTTCTGCAGCTCTCAGCATATTGTTGTACACCTGAACTGGGAATTTTTAATAAAGAGATGCAAAACACCTGCTACCTACACAAGCCTCTTTGGTCTTCAAAATTATTTTAAATTGGAGGCAGTTTAGGACAGTTGCATTTTATGAGGCATAACGTCACTGAAGATGCTTCAATTATGTTTCATGCAAATGTTACAACATCATAATGCTTGAGGATATTTATATTATCCTGAGTCATAAAATTAGTTCAATTATGAGCACATTAAAGCCTCACCTGGAGCTAAGCATCATTTTTTGGTATTTATCTAACTTCATTACCCCGTTTCTGTTAGAACACAAGTCTCAGGAAATGAAGCCCCTGAGCTAAGCGCACACACACAAAACAACAGAAAAGCCAACTAAAAAACTCGGAAACAAAAGATTTAGCTAGAGATTCCTAAATGAATGGGTAGCGTTTCAACCAGAGTCCATCCACACTTCTATTGATTTTCAGTATGAAACTAAAGCCATGTGAGAAATCTTGTGCTGAAATACACAATGCTGATTCATTTGTCAAACAAGGAGAGAACAACTTACAATAGCAGAGAGATTGTTTGACCTAGCCCAAGTATAGGTATCATTAGACCTCTCTCTCTCTCTTTCTCTCTCTCTATATATACTAGGGCTGTTGCTTTAGTGTGTTAATTAATTAGTTACAGAAAAATATTGTGATTCAAATATTTTAACGCAATTAACGCATCCACCCCACCCCAGACCTGCATGTCATATATATTACATTTCATACAATTGACTGTTGACAAACATGATGCAAGGCAACAACTCACTGCGTGATTTAGTCCATAAATGCAGTTATATGCCCTTAAAGATTAAGACATTGGGGCAAAAATACCCTTGTATGAGTTTTTGTCTCATATTGAAATCAAATTTGCCAACGAAAACATTACGTATAAAGCCACAGCAGCACTGTTCTCATTGTTGTGCATCTCCGAGCAACGCACAGCGGTGATTCGTTTCTGAATGAATCTGCATTTAGAACGAACCGTGTGAACCAATGATTCAATGGTCCATTCATAAAGAGCCATTTAAAAAAAAACATTTACTTCATTCTTAAATGAATCAGCAGTTTGAATGAAACAAATGAATGAATGACTCAATGACTTACTCATATAAAATGGAAGGTGTGCGGCACAATAATTGTTTTATCTTGATTATATTGTTTTCATAATCATTAGAAGACAAAATGGTCAAATAAAATTAAATTAATCGCCCAGCTCCAGTGTATAGAGTGTAGACAGATAAAATACTGCTTCCTCTCTATAATAAGCGCGTGGCTTCTCTTCGGCAGCCAGCTGATCCACTCTGACTCCAGGGCTGGAACAGCCATGCCGGAGGCTACCATGGAACAGCACTGGCATTTGAATTCTCCCTGTGAATCACTGCTGAGTAATCACAAACCCAAGAAAACATCCACAAACAACAGCCAATGAATCAGTGTCCATCCGCTGAGAGATGCACTGGAGCTGTCATTCGCTAAAGGACAGAAGTGCTGACGACTAACCTCAGATACATGCTCACATAAATGGGATATAAAAACACTACTGCACATGAACTTGAGTCTGATTTGGGTCAGAATTTTAAGGGTGTTAGCTATGACTTAGCAAAGGCTCAGAATCAGAAAGAGCTTTATTGTCAAGTATGTTTGCATATACAAGAAATGTGTTGTGGTGACAGAAGCTTCCAATACACAGAGACAACAACACACAGATAATAAAAAATAAAGAAATGTGAATAAAATATACATATGTGTATACAGTGGGTACAGGAAAGAATCACCCCCCTTTAAAATAATCACATTTTGTTGCTTTGCAGCCTGAAATGAAGACGGACACAGTTTTTGTTTTATCCAGCTGTATTTACTCAGTGCAACTTATAACATCCAAGTGAAAGATATAACACCAACATGTCAAAACAATCACTGGGTTGGAAAAAGGATCACCCCCCTCCTAAAAATGACTTGTAAACTCAATCAGGTTTAGCTAATCACCTTCTTAATGGCACACAAAGCCATTTGACTTTCAACTGAGATCAGCTGTTGTCATTTTGATCGGCTCAGCATGAAAAGAGCTTTCCTGGAGCATTTCAGGCCCTGTCCACACGAACGCGGTTATTTTTAAAACCGCAGCTTTTTCTACGTGGTTTGGCTGTTCGTCCACACGCAAACGCAGCACCAGGTCACTGAAACCGAACAAGTTATCGTGTAGACGTATTGCAGTGTTATAGTGTAAACAGCTGAGTTTTTGGCTTGTGACATCGGAGGCTGCACTGTTATCTCCGCCTACTGGAAACTTTTTCAGGCTTCTGATTGGCCAACATGGCTTTACAGTTGAGATTATATCGCCACCTGTTGGTTTGGCATGCTCTTGACAGTGCTTCATAGCATGCGTTTGCAGTTTCATGTGGACAGAGATTTTTTTTAAAACGGAAGAAGGAAAAACTCTGTTTATAAAAATACCCGTGTACATGTGGACATAGCCTCAGTCCTTGGTAGTGCAACTGAAGCAAACAATCAACTATGGGTGGCAAGGCACTGTCAAAAGATCTCCGGGATAAAGTTAGGAGATGGATACAAAAAAAATTCTAAGACTTTATCAATGCCTAGAAGAACAGTGAAGTCTATTATTAAGAAGTGGAAGGCATTTGGTACAACACAGAGCCTCTCTGGATCAGGACGTCGCTCCAAACTGGATGAAAGAGCCGAAGGAAACTGGTCAGAGAGGCGACCAAGAGGCCGACAGCAACTCTGAAGCAGCTGCAGGAATTTATGACAAAGAGTGGTCATTGTGTGCATGTGACAACAATATCACAGATTCTCCATAAATGTGGCTTGTATGGCAGGGTTGCGAGATAAAAAGCCACTCCTCAAGAAAGGCCACATGCAGTCAGACTGAGGTTTGCCAAAACACACCTTGAAGATTCTGAGGCAGATGAGACTAAAATTTAATTATTTGGCCTTAACAGAGACAAATCCCAACAGACTAAAGGCTGTAATTAAAGCAAAAGGTGGTTCAATAAAATCCAGACACAAGGGGGAGATCCTTTTTCCAACTTAGTGATTCTTGATTCTGTTTTTTTATTTTATTTTATTTTTTCTGACATTTTGGTGTTATATCTTTCATAAATAGAGCTGGATAAAACAAAAACTGTGTCCATCTTCATTTCAGACTGCAAAGCAACAAAATGTGATTGGTGAACAGTAGATCAGTGGGCAAGATGAGAACTTGGATAAGGTTTGTGTCTATCTGGAACAAAATCACTTTTTAAATTAGTATTTATGTCTTGTTTTCCAAGAATAAAACAACTAAACATCTTTCAAACAGATACATTTATTGGAGAAATAAAACTGTGTAAAATAGTACGTTTTTTTTTGTAAGCATTCAAGTTTTTTTTTGTCCCATTTTTTTTGTACCCTGCAGCATAAAATTTTTTTAAGAAAAAAAAATTGTCAATGGGGTAAAAAATTATAATAAAATTATCTTAATTAAAAATGTATTCTATCTATTATGAACTTGCTGTATTTTAAGCTATTTAAACTAGTAAATCTATCAATTTAAAGAATCGCCTTCAGGAAGAGGAATTTACAGGTAATACATTCTGGGGAAAAGTTCATTTATTAAATACTAATAAATATATAAACCAAATACAATTTTCTAAAGGCATTTTAAACATGTATGTATGGGTAATGCCAAAGCAATCTCTTGGTAATGCCTTAGGGGTCAATACGATTTTTAAAATGTTTTTAAAAGAAGTATCTTATGCTCCCCAAGGCTGCATTTATTTTATCAAAAATACAGTAAATGTAAAAACAGTAATATTGTGCAATATTATTACAATTGAACAGTTTTCTATTTCAGTATATTTTAACATGTAATTTATTCCTGTGATCAAAGCTGAAAAGTCTTCAGTGTTACATGATCCTTCAGAAATCATTCTAATATGCTGATTTGCTCAAGAAATATTTATTATTATTATCAATGTTGAAAACAACTGTGCTGTTTAATATTTTTGCAAAACCTTTTATTTTTCAGAGTTCTTTGATAAATTTTTTTGATTTATAAAAGTCTTTACTGTCGCTTTTGGTCAATTAAATGTGTCCTTGCTAAATAAATGTATTAATTTTGTTAAAAAGAAAAATTACTGACCCCAAACATTTGAACGGTAATGTACCTACCAATTGTTTCCATCATACTAATGGTTGAACACCATTAAAACTACCCATAGGAAAATGAAACCACAAATGTGACCCTGGAGCACTAAACCAGTCTTAAGTCGCTGGGGTATATTTGTAGCAATAGCCAACAATACATTGTATGGGTCAAAATTATCTTTTTTTTTTTATGCCAAATATCATTAGGATATTAAGTAAAGATCATGTTCCATGAAGATATTTAGTAAATTTCTTACTGTAAATATATCAAAACTTAATTTTTGATTAGTAATATGCATTGTTAAGAACTTCATTTGGACAACTTTAAAGGCGATTTTCTCAATATTTAGATTTTTTTGCACCCTCAGATTCCAGATTTTCAAATAGTTGTATCTCAGCCAATATCTCAGTCCTATCCTAACAAACCATACATCAATGGAAAGCTTATTTATTCAGCTTTCAGATTATGTATAAATCTCAATTTCAAAAAAATGACCCTTATGACTGGTTTTGTGGTCCAGGGTCACATATTACATTTTATTATCTCTAATTGTTTCTTCAGCCTCTACCTCTAAGCAATAACATTTTCACCTCTGCATTTATAACCTTTTTGGAGTTAAGACAGTCCTGAAGGCCATGAACACTGTGAGTTTGACTGACTCGAATACACATTTATTTTTCTATTACAATGGAGACTTTCCAAATTGTTTTTATATGGAGCTAATGATATTTTCTTTCTCCTAACCCTACACTTCACGCTCACAAGCCTGTCTGCATTTTTACATTTTCATTAAGCCACTAATTAGCATGTTTATTATGAAGTTTCTCATGGGGACTGTTAAGGTTGTCCACACAATGTAGGCAAATTTATTAGCAATGTAGACAAACCTGACCTACACAAACACACACACACACACAATCAGGCAATAATGAATTCAGGTAACATCAGTGAGTGATTGTTCATTTTTATGATAATACAATTAGATATTAATGTGTGTATGTGTGTGCAAGCATTTGTCTTGTACTTTCACAGTCTGCGTTTGTATACCTTTCCAGCCTGTCTGAGAATAGATGTGTCTCACCATCTGTTTCTTGACAAGGGTGAGTGTGTGTATCTGTCTCTCAGTGTATGTGTGTGAATTGATCAGAGCTCCTGTCCACTGTACCAGCTTGTCACAGGAGCAGGTGGCATGACCAAAATATCACAGTATTAATTTAATATCCCCACAATGGCATGTAACAATTTTTTTTTTGTTTATATATTTTCATAAACATATGTGGTAAATGCCTATTGTTGTATCATCCAGTGAAATAAATCATCTGTTCAAAGATTCAGAGGTCAGTATGATTTTTTTTTTTGTTGAAAAAAATAAAAATGTAATTTTAATTTAGCAAATATGCATTAAGTTGATCAAAAGTGACAGTAAACACATTTAAAATGTTACAAAAGTTTTCTATTTAAATTTCTATTTAAAAAAAATGCTGTTCTTTTGAACTTGCTATTCATCAAAGAATCCTGAAATAAAAACCTATCATGTTTTCAACAGAACATAAAGCAGCACAACTGTTCTCAACATTGATAATCATCAGAAATGTTTCTTTAAATCAGCCTATTAGAATGATTTCAGAAGGATCATGTGACTGGAGCAATGATGCTAAAAATTCAGCTTTGCATCAAATGAATAAATTACATTTCAATATAAACTAAAATACAAAACAGTTATTTTAAATTTAAATAATATTATTTCACAATAGTACTGTTTTTACTGTATTTTTGATCAAATAAATGCAGCTTTAGTGAGCATAAGAGGGTCTTTCACAAATATAAATCAATTCTGCTGGCCTAAACTTTTGAACAGTAGGATACATACTTTACAAATGAAAATAACTTAATTTCAAATTAATATTTTGTGGTTTTATTTTGAATTTTTATGCAAACTAAAAGATTTAACCTAACAATACCAATTAAAAATGGTATTATAACACTTTTGCTTTATTTTAAATGCATGTTTTGATATGTATTTCCATGAGCTGGATTCTGAATCCTCCTTGTGTCAATGCCATTTGTCACTTTCCACTATTTGTGTGAAATGTACAAAGTGCCCACAATTTCAAGCTGCCCAAACTGTGCTACTGACCTCTACTCGGGTGCTTTCTCCTTTTCTCTCCTGCTCTCACTCCTCCTGCCTGGGTTTCAGATAAGCGCTTGCTTGACCGGGTTAATTTCCATTCAGAGGATTTTACACATACTTTAAAGCCCATAGCTGGAATCCTTACAAACGTTACAGACATCAGAATGGATTACGTTTAAAGGAATAATTTCCCTCCAAAATGAAATTTCTGTCTTCATTTAATCACCCTCATGTCACTCCAAACTCGTATGACTTACTTTCTTCTGGGGTACACAAGAGCAGAAATTAAAAAAAGAAAAAAAGCTGCTTGAATAATGAAAGCATATAGTGATCAGAAGCTGTCAAAAAAAAAAGCCCCAGAAAAGTAGTCCAAATTATCCAAATCTTATTCACATTGTATGCATCCCATTCAGTTGGACTACCGCTCAAATGTTTGAGGTCAGTATGATTTCTAAGAAATTAATACTTTTATTCTGCAAGGACACATTCAATTAATAAAAAAATCAATACATTAAATACATTTAGAATGTTACAAAAGATTTTTCTTTACAAGAAAATTGCTGTCCCTTTGACCTTTCTAATCATCAATGAATCCTGAAAATTTTTTTATCATGGTTTCCACAAAAATCAATGGCTTAAATTCTGTTTTGTTCCTCACCAAAAGGAACTTGGTGCTTGAAAGTGTATGCTTTCACTGTATGGAAAAAGAGCAGCATAAACATTATTTTAGACATCTAATCTCATGTTCCACAAAAGAATGTAAACTATACAGGTTTAAGGGTTTATAACAGATTTTTTTTTTAATTATTTTTTGATGATGTATTCCTTTAAAGGTGATGTGTATCTCTTTTTTATTTTAAAATACTTTTGTTATATAAACGGTTTAAAGTCGGCATGAAACGGAAGTTGCGATTGTCTTTTCTTCTCTACTGTGACGTATATCTGAGTGAAACAGCATCTGAAATGAGAGGGCGGGACTTGATTTCGTCCTTCGGGAATTGATTGGATCGTTGGAAGTTGGGGCAAAAAAAAATGGGGGCCGATCTGAATGCTAGTTTGCAGTTAGCTGTGGGTGGATTTCTCTCCACTGGATTCACCGCTGACGCCCTTGCGCCATAGCTCGTGACCGGAAGAGAAGATGAGTCGTTTTGAGGGGGAGGGGAGGTTAACATTTTTGATTAAAGATTACGAGGGCACATGAATTAAAAAAAAAATAGTGAAGTGCACGGATAAATTATTTATAATAAACACTACAGCATTCCATCAAAAAATAAGAATTTACCATTTTGATTTCATGCCAAATTTAAAGGGGTCATCGGATGCCCATTTTCCACAAGTTGATATGATTCGTACTGAAACGTCTATCACATACTTTGGTTAAAATTTCTCAATGGTAGTGTAAAACAACACCCTTTTTACCCTGACAAAATCATTTGTGTTCACACAAGCCGTTTCTGTGCATGTCTCTTTAAATGCTAATGAGCTCTGCTGACCCCACCCCTCTCTTCTGTGGGGTGACCACAGTCTATGGGGGTGACGAGCTGTTCTCTGAGAGACTGTAAACTTTAGGCGCGGAACTTGCTAACTAGCACATTAGGAAAGGCGATTTGCAAAGATTCATAAAAAAACCTTATACTCGCTTCTTCTGTGATCACGAATGATTCGCACAAACATAAGATGCATTTATGTAGATCGTGGGGTGCATACCTTTCAAAAACAAAGCTAATCCACTGTGTCTTCAGCGGCTCAGATGTCGGGAGTAAATTACTACAGCTATGTTCATTATTACATCCAACAACAGAACACCTCAATCGCTTAATCGGTGTCATTCTTGTCTACATCTGCTCCGGCGGTGAAACAATGGCGGACTGATGACAGCTCACACAGGGCGGGTCTAAGGTAAAACGCTAGTGTCAGTCAACAGTCGTGGGAGGAGCCTGGGTCTGTGTGATATCTCACAGCCAAGAAGCTGAGAATGGCTTGATATGATATTATTTATATGGATTAAAACAATACCACTGGGTGGATTTTTATCATTTTAGGGTGGTTGTGTACGCACTGCCAACACACATTTATGTTCAAACAACATGTAAAAGTGAACTTTGCATCCGACGACCCCTTTAAAATATTGCTTCTGGCCAAAATACAAGTCTATAATCCATAAAAAGGCTTCCTTCAGTCTAAAAGTCAATCTGTTCTCCTCTCACATCAAAATCTACCAACATTATTTGTTTAGAACGGTTTTGGACTGTTTCCACTCGTGCTTGATCTGTGCATATTTCTCACCTGATTCAGACGAGACGAAAGGCTGGAGAATGCAATAATATTGAACAGAGGACTTATATTTTAGCCAGAAGCAACGGTTTGAAGTTAAAAACATCTTAATGATGGATTTGTTTCCTACAAACATGCAGCTTTTCACTTCACTGATGGATTGAAGTTGTGTGGGCTACTTGTGGATTATTGTGATGTTTTTATCAACTGTCTGGACTCTCATTCTGACGGCACCCATTCACTGCAGAGCATCCACTGATGAACAAGTGATGTAATGCTACATTTTCCAAAGAAACAAACTCATCTACGTCTTGGATGGCCTGAGGGTGAGTACATTTCCAGCACATTTTTATCTTTGGGTAAACGTTTGC
>NW_015551075.1:2195660-2196342 GCF_001515605.1 Sinocyclocheilus anshuiensis | reverse complement strand
TTGCTCTTTTAACAAAAAACACCTTATTCTCAAGTTGTTTCACTTCTCTGAGCAAGGACTAGACTTAAAAAAACAGCTCAGATGCATGCACAAAATAACCCACAATTTATAATCCCTCACTATACGCAAAGTACAGCATTTTTATTCTATAATACTGTATAAACTATTGCTTGATGTGTTATCTAACTGATAACGGTTAAAAGTTTGGGATGATTTGTTTTAAAGATTTTATTCTGTTTATTCTGCAAGGACACATTCAATTAATAAAAAAATCAATACATTAATTACATTTAGAAAGATTTTTCTAAAAAAATCAATACATTAAATACATTTAGAATGTTACAAAAGATTTTTCTTTACAAGAAAATTGCTGTCCCTTTGACCTTTCTAATCATCAATGAATCCTGAAAATTTTTTTATCATGGTTTCCACAAAAATCAATGGCTTAAATTCTGTTTTGTTCCTCACCAAAAGGAACTTGGTGCTTGAAAGTGTATGTGTATGGAGTATGGAAAAAGAGCAGCATAAACATTATTTTAGACATCTAATCTCATGTTCCACAAAAGACTATACAGGATACAGGTTTAAGGGTTTATAACAGATTTTTTTTTTAATTATTTTTTGATGATGTATTCCTTTAAAGGTGATGTGTATCTCTTTTTTATTTTAAAATACTTTTGTC
>NW_015551075.1:2184767-2195571 GCF_001515605.1 Sinocyclocheilus anshuiensis | reverse complement strand
TTGCCAACAAAATGGAGGCAGATCTGAATGCCAGTTTGCAGTTAGTGGTGGGGGATTTCTCTCCACTGGATTCACTGCTGAAACCCAAGCATGAATAAATGCCTTTTTAAATTATCATTATTGAGGATGGTGATGACGATCAACAGCACAAAACATGCCTAAACAGCGTGCGCGTACTTTAGCTGCATTCATCGTGAAACTTGCTAATTAGCACATTATTAGGAAAGGCGATTTGTAAAGATTCATTAAAAAACCTTATACTCACTTCCTCTTCAGGAACTCGAGCTGCGTCGGAAGACACTTAAGGAACGCCCTTCAGCGTGACCAGCTCTGAACCTCGTGTGTAATCAACCTACCTGTACCACTCAAATTAGAAAACATTATTATAAGCTAACCGTTGTGAATCGGGCTAAAGTAAGGCGATAGTTTTGAACACTGGCTGGTTATGTACTTGCTCAAATACTGATTTCGGATCATTTTTAACCAAAAAAAGTTATGGACTGCAGCTTTAATAAATGACTGTCATGTCGATCTAAAATTCTTTTTCCACTCATCGTTTGTGAAGTACTGCAGGATAATGTTGTTCCAGTGCTTGCTTCGAACTCTCATCTGCAGACATCTTGTTTTGGGCGCGAGAATGGCTGTTTTTACCACTTGATTAATATAAGCATCATTGATTGCACAAAGCTTCATGTGCTTGTCGTCTCCTAATTAGGACCCAAACTTGATAAATGTTAAGTCTGCTTTTCAAAACAAAGTAAAGGAGGATGGTTAGTATGCAAAAACAGAGGGAAACTCTGAATATTCGTGCAGTGCGTGCATGTCAAAAGATTAAATCTGATTTGAAGCTTGTGACATAAACGCACACATCAACCTGATTACTTTATTTAGCGTTCATGTAAACACTATGTTCGGATTCATCAGTCGGAATGATTTTATTCTGATTAAAACGAAAAGTGTCCATGTAAACGTGTCTACTGGCTCAACCAATAACATTCATTTGGGGGCGGAGCTATCTATTTGTCAGATCAATGAGAAATGTGGGGAGTGTTAAGGGTGAAGTGTGTAATATCTGTGCAGATTTCCTTTAGACAAGCACATGTGAATTGTCTTAATGTGTTAGCACAACCTGTAAAGATAAACCTTCTGCACTCACAGCCACATGTATTAGTTCCCTCATTCTGACAGACGTCCGTTCGTGTTAGAATCTCATCAAATATTTACCGCTACTGACATGACAAATGACATAAAAAACTGACAGATATTACAGCATGCAGAATTCTGACACTGAATTCACTGGGTGACAGTACAGCCTCATTTCTCTCCAAAACAAATGCAATTCAGCGATTCTCCCTCCATCTCACATGATGCCTCGAAACATCATCAATCCCTTTTTCAGAGTCCCACTTCTCGAATTTCCTTCATTCCCTCCAAAATTCTTGACATGAAGACAAAAAGCCACTCATATGGCTTGAAGCTTTGAACAATAATTTTCACGTTTTCAATTCCATTTATCACTATATTTGTTTTTCTTCAGTATTCCCATCTGATCTCTCCTTTTATTTGACTCCTAATTTCAATCATCACGGTTTCTGAAGACTGCGTCATTAGACAAATATTGCAATCAGACTTTTTTCTAAAGATTTAGCAATTATGAAAGCTTAAGGCAGATGTTATGACAGCAAAAATGGCATTACAGCTGTTTGGTTCATTTCCATAAATGAATTGATTCGAATCTCTGATTCAGTGATTCATTTATGTCACTGCTCACAGTTCAAGTCTATGTGTGGCCTTTTTCATTTATATAAATGTTATCATAAAAAAAATAATAATAAAAAAAACTATTTATAAAGATAGACACGCACACATACACACACACATATATGTGTGTGTATCTTTATATATTATTATATATATTATTGGTGGATATATCATAAAAATGATACATTTATTGAGTCGAAACTGTGTTGAAAACATGCCTTGATTATTTTTTTACAGATTTTTTTTACTGTTTTAGATTACCTTTCTGGTAACAGCTGCTGTTAAAAAAATAATCAGTCAATATTTATTTCAAAGCAAATACACGCATAATTATTAATTGGCATTTGCTAAAACAAGCATTATTGCTGTGTAAGCCTAAACTTCGTCACAAAACTTATCCCGCACCGTTTCTGCTACAAACATGAATGATACATAGAATCAACTTACAAAAAAATACAACGGGCGAAAAACATGAACACCCTTGTGACCACAAACAAACAGCCCTCACATTTGCTTCAGGACATATGAACTGTCTCTTTTTCCATACTGCCTTTCTCTATGCTATCATTATTCATTCATGCTCTAAAAAATTATGATTTTTATTTTCACCATAAAATCTTGAAATAAACATAGACAAAAGGAGGGTGACAGACGTGCTTGCTTATGTAACGGAGGCCAGCGGTAGGTGCTGTGCAGGTAAACCTCACTCCCCTGATCTCAAGAGATCAGGGCACTCCCAATGGCTGCAGTGAGTGAGTGGCTGCTAGTGGCTGCAGTCTTTAGTCTCTTTGTTAGTGCGTCCGCCTCCCATGCCGGAGACCCGGGTTCGAGACCCAATCGGAGCGAGAACGAGGTGTGGCGGTGAGGACCCGGGAGAGAGGGGATACATTGGTGCCGTGACCCGGATGGGAGTGAGGCTTAGGGGGGTGAGGGCAACGGGGGCCAGCGGTAGGTGCTGTGCAGGTAAACCTCACTCCCCTGATCTCAAGAGACGCACTAGCTAGTGGATGCAGTCTTTAGCCTCCTTGTTAGTGCGTCCGCCTCCCATGCCGGAGACCCGGGTTCGAGACCCACTCGGAGCGAGAACGAGATGTGGTGGTGAGGACCCGGGAGAGAGGGGTTACACTTAGAAGATAAAGAGATCAACAAAGCAGAAGGAAACTGGGCTGTGCCGACGTACGGAAACGTATCCCAGACTCCCAGTGTGACTGAACTGATCTAGAGACGGTTAAGTAATAGGACCAACACACACAGATGCACACACTCAGCCTGAAATCGCTCTCTCTTTCTCGTCCTCTTCATCCTAGGATCCAGAGGCCCAGCTCTTGGATAATAAATGATATGAATGTAGTGAACTGTATCGGACCGCTGTGTCCTTTGGAGAACATCTTATTAAATGGATTGGTATGGGAAGAAGGTTACCAATGTCAAAGTTTATTCTAAAAGTGTTGATGCCCTGAAAAGGTCCATTCACCAAAAATAACTGAACAGGAGTCACACTTTTCTGCTTTGGTTCCAATTCTGATTCAACGTTTGTACTTTTGAGGAAGCAACTATACACAAAACCAGGAATTTCCAAACTCCTTTGACCAAAAATTTAAGTAGTTCATATTTCAATAATTTAACAATGTATTCTCATGTTCACGAATCTCTGATGTCGGTTAATGGTCACATGCCATGCAGATATTGTTGTTATTGTTAACTAAAACTAAAACTAAATCATTTTCATTGATAGAAATAAAGCTGAAATAAAATATAAATATTACATGGGAAACTTAGAATTTTTGTAAAATAGAAATACTTTTGGAAAATGACAACAGCACATAAAATTACAAAAACCAACTAAAATTAAATTGAAAACTAAAAATATAAAAAGTACAAAAAATATTAATTCTATATAAATAATACGCAAATATACATAATACTAAAATAACACTGCATGCAGGTAAACAAAAATAAAATATTGTATCACAGTGATTTGTCGTTGTGTTTTCTGACTTGTTCTGAATTGTTGTTGTGTTTTCTGAATTGTTATTTTGTTTTTTAGACTTGCATTTGCGTTTGTAATTTGTTATTTTGTTTTCAGAATTGTGATTTGTTTTGCACTTCTCGGCCACCGTACATAAAACTAGATTGCTCCAATTATAATCAACAAACAGTCTACATTGGAAGCGGATGATCTGACAAGTCCCGCGTTCAGATGAGGGACACCATGTTTTTATTTCCGTCATGCTTCTCTAGTCACTTTAATTTCCATCTGAAATAAAATGATTGGTCCCACTTTATATTAAGTGGCCTTAACTACTATGTACTTACATCAAAAATTAAGTACAATGTATTTATTGTGTTCATATTGTAATGCAAAACACTTTTGCTGCTATTGAGGTGGGATACGGGTAAGGTTAGGGACAGGTTTGTTGGTATGGGTAGGTTTAAGGGTGGGTTAAGGTGTAAGGGATGGGTCAACAGTGTAATTATAAATGTAATTACAGAAATTAATTACAGATGTAATTACATGCAGGTATGTTTTAAATATAAATACAATGTAAAAACATGTATGTACACAATAAGTTCATTGTACCAAATTATTAATTTAAATGTAAGTATATAGTTGTTAAGGCCACTTAATGTAAAGTGGGTCCAAATGATTTTATTTACAAATATGAATCAATCGCTATGTAATTAAATAACATCTGATTGTTGCTTCAAATAATGGCATACAGTATACTTCACAATGGCATAATGATGCTTAATTAAATTATTTACGCTAAACTGGATGGGTCTTTTCAAAACTAGTATTAAGACTCATAAATAAAATACCTATAGGCTCTTCCATCTTTTTATTTAAAAAAAAAAAATATATATATATATATATGTGAGGGCAGTCTGTAAACATCGATGTAAAAGAGATAAAAGATATTTACAGATCAAGTAATAGACAAGAAAAAGAAGAATGAATGAAAGTGCTTTCATAAAATTATAAACTTAACTTTTCTGCTTTTGAATCCTTAAAATGATAATTACAAGAAGTAATATTTATAAAACAACATGGATATGAAAACAAAAACTTGATCTGAACTGAGCTAAAAAAAAAAGACGCTCTAGTCTTCTGTAGAGCTGCCTTTAAAGACATGTTTGATGAACTTTGCAATAATGACACTGTTATTTTCCTGTTTATTACTGTAAAGCTGCTTTGAAACAGTGCTAATTTTAAGTTTTAGACTTTTTTGTGTTTTTACCATTTTTAAGGTTTTTTTATGTCTATATAGATTTTAAGTACTAGTTTTTAGCTTGAGTTTATTTAGTTTGATTTTTTTTAGTACGTCAGCTTACACTAAACAAAAATGAGAAATGTTGCCTTGCAACTAGCTAAAATAAAAAGGTTTACGATTTTTATATTTTATTTCAGTTAATATATTTTTAATATATTATTTATATATAAAAATGTAGAGGTTAACAATAATAACCCTGCTCTAAAACAATCTGTATTGTATAAAATTGCTATATAAATAAATAAACGTGGCTTGACTTGACTTTAAATCTACCAAAAGTTTTCCCCATTTCTTCCATTGTACATGCTTCACTGCATGCAACCTCTATTTTTGCTTTAAAAAAAAAACTAAAACGAGGATGGGTCAACATTTTTTGTGGTAATGTTTTCGATTGTGTTTGTGTTGAACTTAGAATATCCTTCAAGTCAGAAAAGCAATCGTTCAGTTTTCAAAGTCATGGGCTGGAAGTCAGTTCTCAAATGGGTCTGGCGATCAGTTTGGCTGAGCTGATCATTTCGGTGCAAAAGGAGTAACATAGCTCTCACACTGGCAACTTTCATTAAACTCCGATATTCTGAAGAAATTGAAAAATTCAGAAATTCATACAGGAAGCATCTAAATGCAGAAGCATCATCTGATCCCTCACTGGCCATCAGCGATCATTGACGCGAGCTAAGAGCATTACAAACTCACAATGCCACTCCAATCTGAGTGGAAGTGATTGGCGAGCCTCCAAATGCACCTGTACGTCCGTTGCATCTCTCCACATTCTCCTTGCTCCGTCCAGAGGTGTCCTTCGTCAAACCCTCCACCATCCACTTTGCGGATACCACTTGACCTTCTCGCTGTGTTTGTCTTATCACGCCGCTGCTACAACATCAGAACATGCCAGGAATTCCAATGACATTAAGATCCTATCCAGGAAACAACCCCTCATCCAGTTTCGACTCAACAATATGTCAAAGCTCTTCTGCTATCAGAGGTTTGAAACAACTGTTGTTATCATCTGCAAACTTCAAACGCTGTGCTTGGGCTGAGAGTACATGAAACGATTTCTAAATAACAGATACAGAGCAATATCACAGTTTCCGTGGTGAATTAGAGGCGAGGCAGACGCTTCGTCACATGTGAGGACGTCTGAACGCGGAGACAGACAAGATGGCTTAAGGGGTGTGAAATTATCTGATGTGATTGAAATCTTGCCTCTGTCAAAGATTAACCCCTGTCAGTGTCTCATATATACATTCTTATCGTTCATCGCGCAGCGGCAATGCAAAACCACCACTGGGCAGGTCTCAGTGAGAAGTATCCTTGAGCTGTCAGTTTGATCTTCAGCTGTCCTTAAAGAAACAGTTCACCCAAAAATGAACATTTGCTGAAACTTTACTCACCCTCAGGCCATCCAAGATGTAGATGAGTTTGTTTCTTTATCAGAACAGAATTGGAGAAATGTAGCATTGCATCACTTGCTCACCAGTGGATCCTCTGCAGTGAATGGGTGCCATCAGAATGAGAGTCCAAACAGCTGATAAAAACATCACAATAATCGACATGACTCCAGTCCATCAATTAACATCTTGTAAAGTGAAAAGCTGCATGTTTGTAAGAAACAAATCCAACATTAAGGAGTTTTCTGGCCAAAATACGAGTCCATGATCCACTTCCTCCAGTGTAAAAGTCCACCCCCTGTTGTCCTCAGGCATCAAAATCCACTGACATACTTGTTTAGAACTGTTTTGGACCATTTTCACTTGTAGATGGTGCTTGATTTGTGCATATTTCTCTCCTGATTCAGACAAGATGACTTTTTCACTGGAGAAAACAATATTATGGATAGAGGAGTCATATTTTTGTCAGTAGCAATGGTTTAAAGCTAAAAATGTCTTGATGAATTTATTACATATATGCAGCTTTTCACTTCACGAGATGTTAACTGATGGACTGGAGTGGTGTGGATTACTTGTGGATTATTGTGATGTTTTTATCAGCTGTTTGGACTCTCATTCTGACGGCACCCATTCACTGCAGAGCATCCATTGGTGAGCAAGTGATGCTAGATTTGAAGTAACAATCTCATCTACAGTCATCTAACTATTCATTTAAACATGTCATTATGATCATAAGCCTATCAGTCCAGTTTAGCTCAGTGTTTCAAAGCCAAATATCAACATTTCAGCAAAAAAAAAAATGGAGGAAATGCTTCTCTGTTCAGCTGACTGGGCTAAGCATTTCTTCAACTGGATATTCCCAAATCCGTGCTTACAAAATGTGCTTTTGTCTAGTACAGCATGAAATCTCTGGCAATACATTCAGCTTGAGATTCCCAGC
The DNA here is from genome assembly GCF_001515605.1 of Sinocyclocheilus anshuiensis. Taxonomy (NCBI): domain Eukaryota; kingdom Metazoa; phylum Chordata; class Actinopteri; order Cypriniformes; family Cyprinidae; genus Sinocyclocheilus; species Sinocyclocheilus anshuiensis. The sequence continues at coordinate 2,188,210 of NW_015551075.1, read as the reverse complement.
TGAATTCACATTAAGACCAACTAAAGCCGATTACATCCACAACGCTAATAAAACATCCAAATTTGCATGCCTCACAAAAAAATTTCCACGGTAGTGCAAATAGCTGTTACTACAGTTATTTTTACTACAATGTGGGAACATGACATTATCCGCCAAAAAAAAGAAGAAAATTCATTAATCACAGAATGCACATTTTTTTGTTTGTTTTATTTCTGCTCTAAATGTAGCCATAAATGACAATTAATCCAAAAAAAATTATAACTAAACATTTTTTTTTTACAAATATTATTTTTAAGTACATTTTATTTAGAAATTGTACATGATATTTAATAAGTAAATAAATATATATTTTTAAAATTCTTATTAAATTGTTTATTGTAAAAACCCACAAGAAATTCCCAAGGGTAGCCTACTCAAGACGAATTAGCCTTCAGGGTTGGTCTACAAATTGACGTCATGACTAAATTGGCATATAGCCATAAATTAAGATATTTTATGTTCCTGACAGTCAAGGGTTAAAAGTAAAGGATTTCTGCACTGGCACCTCGCATCAAAATTTAGTGCTTAGTTATTATATGACGTCTTGCAAAAACACGTTTGTTTTTCTGCCACAGTGGCTCTTACAAATAAATCATATGACAGGACTCTGTCTGTGCGCACACATCACAACTGAGCATTGTAATTTTACCACCTGACAAATCTCGTGGCGCGCAACAGGAGGAGGCAGAGGCCAACGCATGTCCGTTTCCCTTCGTCCTCATAATGACCCATCCTCACTTCTCTCACTATTGCATATGAAAAGTGAGCTTTTGGTTCATTTGTCAGATGCAAGACAAGACGAGTCCACGCACACACACATACACACGCAGGCACAAATAAACGCACGCGCAGACACCCTATCTATCATGACTATGTGATGAGAGATGATGACCTTGCGCGTGCATAGATGACAACTCCCTCAAAGGCACCAGGGTAAACGCATTCAGCCTCACGGCACACAACACAACAGGTGCTGTAAATGTGTGAAAACGCGAAGTGCATGCTTATAGAGAAACCTGGCTGCACCTGTTTGCACGTTCGGCAAGTGACAGTTTGCAGTTGAGGACAAATTGAAGCGAAATCCAATCGAAATGACACGGTACTGACCCGTACGCGAGGGGTACCGGGTGCCGCCACAACGTCTGCCATTCAAGGGTGGGCGTTCTCGCTGAAAACAAACGAGAGGAATTCACCAAAGTAGCTCACCTTTTCCGTCCTCGTCCTCCCGATTCAGGTGCATGGCTGTTCGCCTTTGGCACGCCAACAAACGCTTGTCTCTTCTCTCAAGTCCCCTCCAAGAAAAAGTCGAATCCAAAAGGTGCTCTCGGGCTTCCAATGGGCGAGTGACCATGGAGCACTCTTCTCTCCTTCCCTGTTTATTTCTTTCTTTCACTCACTTGGCTTTTCTTTCCCAGTCCCCTCATTCGGCTGATGTCGGGAGATGGCAGTGAGAGGGTTTGAAGGGAGGGATGAGGGCGAGGAGTGGTGAGTTGTGTGTCCGTGTCACCGCCAGCTGATGGCTCGAGCACTAACATCTCAGTTCATGCGGGTGAAGTCGAGTAACACGGGACGCGTCTTGATCATTCACCGAGAGCGCCGTTAAAACAGCTCTGGAGGCTGCTCTCAGGTTTATTTTTGCATTATATGTTGAAAATGTCAAAAAAAAAAAAAAAACTATTTAAGCCCGAGCCATTTAAATGTCAAGGGGTTGAGATAAAACGAGCCAGTGATTTTGTACCGCAAAATCATAGTTGTAAGTAAATAAAAAGTCATAAAGGTAAGTAAATACACTTATTTCTAATATGGCATCGAAATAAATGTTAACATGTTTGTGTATGTGCATATATTTGGATACTGCATTCATGCGATATAAACACGACACGTGCAATCTTGAATTTTCAAGTTTTATTAATCCAAAATATCTTTTATAAGTTCATTCATAAGTGTTCCATTTTAAATTATAAAATTGAACAGCAACTAAAAGTTTTACCATCCAGCCTCTGTAAGTCATCATTAGCCCTGCCTACTTTAGCAAACTCAGACCAATCAAATCAAATCATACATGTCAAGCATTAATTGGCAAATAAGCAACAGTAATGACATGTTTTTATAGGCCATCACTTGTTCCCTCGACGAAAACCCAACAGGATTTTTCCATCGGCTTTTGGATTATTGAAGAAAATAAGCTCTGGGACCAAAAAAAGGTTCATGATTCTTGCATGTTTTGTTCATCATGATAATCTTCACAAATGAACCCTGAATTTTGAAACCTCAATACAGCCAGATGTAAAAAGCTAACATAGGCTATAATCGAACTACACCACAGATGCATGACTTCAGCGTCACCATCAATAACCTTCAGCCAACTCTTTCAGTCTTTATTAAAAAAAAAAAAATTCCCCTGGAAATGAGTTAGAATAGTTTGCAAGAGTGTGATTATAAATACAATGAGGCTGTAAAAGCGACTAGTGAGTAGATGAGTTTACCTGTTTGGCATGATTACGTTTAAGGTCCCTGACAAACTCTGTAGTCCCAATTAGACACTTGTTAGCAGCCACCCTTTTCAAGACAATAAAAGCTTTTAAAAAAATCACAAGGGGGTATTACTTGTGTATTTTATGTTGTAAATGAAAAACCTGAAAATATATTGAGCTTGTGTTCACCACAGATCTTATTCCAGGCATTTAACCAAAAAAAAAAAAAACTTTGTGATAATTTAACCAGAAGTGCTGAATGCTTACTCATTTCCAGGTTTTGACCTACGAAAATACATCATCCCTGCAGCAGTCCATGACTGGAAAATGAATCTTAAAGAGCTCCAACCCTCCAACCTTTACATCACACTACATTTAAACATTTTTGTCTTAAAGTTTTGTCTTTTGCACATGATCAGTTACTCTTAGGCCTGGTTTCACAGACAGGGCTTAAACTAAGCCAGGATTAGGCCATAGTTCAATTAGGACATTTAAGTAATTTTTTATAAACGTGCCTTAGAAAAAACATTACTGGTGTGCATTTTGAGGCAAAATAAAGGCACTGATATATTTTAAGATCAGTCAGTGCAAGTTTCTTTCAGTTGAAGGTGTGCAGCTTGAGACAAAACAAAGGCACTGATATATTTTAAGATCAGTCAGTGCAAGTTTCTTTCAGTTGAAACAGCTCAGACTTACATTTTAGTCTAGGATTAGGCTTAAGCCTTTTCTGTGAAACCGAGGGTAAATCTCTTATTGGCTGCATGTGGGTTGCCTCTATATTTTCGGCATATCTGAAGAAGTTGACGAGGAACTTCTTGGCTTCATTTGATGAAGTGTGTTCTTTTGGAATGCAAGTGTGTTGTAAGAATACGTTTCTGGAAATACTACACATATACAGTGGGCACGGAAAGTATTCAGACCCCCTTCAAT
>NW_015551075.1:2177072-2184720 GCF_001515605.1 Sinocyclocheilus anshuiensis | reverse complement strand
CAAATGGCTGCAATATAACAAAGAGTGAAAAATTGAAGGGGGTCTGAATACTTTCCGTACCCACTGTACCTTTGACCCATCTATTATTTGAACTGTAATATGACATTTATGCATTTGGCAGAATACATTGCATTGAAGATTTTTCTTCCAGTTCCCTCAGAATCAGGCCCATGACCTTGATGCTGCCAGACTCACAGTTCTTCATGTTATATTTTCCAATCTGAGTGCTTTTCAGCCGGGTCGGTCGCTGTTTTGTCTTCATTCATGATGTATCTCTCTTTTTATATTTCAGGCTTGTAGCTGAACCATATTTTATGCTATTTAAAGGAGTTTTATAAAAATCGTTCATGTGTAGTTGTAGCCTTGATTTAAGACACTTGGACTCTTTTTATATTTGTCAATTTTATTGCACTTAAAGGAATAGTTCACCCAAAAATGAAATTTTTTGAAAATGTCGTCAGCCTCAGGGCTTTCAAGATGTAGATGACTTTGTTTCTTCGTAACATATTTATCATTACCTCACTTGCTCACCAATGGATCCTCTGCAGTGAATGGGTGCCGTCAGAATGGTTTAGAGTCAGCAACTTTCTCTAATCCATAATAACGCTTCCTCCAGTGAAAAAGTCCACCAACATGTTTGTTTAGAAATGTTTTGGCTTGTAAACAGTGCTTGATCTGGGCATATTTCTCTCCTGATTCAGACGAGATTTTACACAGGAGAAAGCAATATTAAGGACAGAGGACCCATATTTTAGAAGAAACAGTTTGAAGTAAAAAATGTCTTGATGGATTTGTGTCTTACAAACATTCAGCTTTTCGCTTCACAAGATGTTAACTGATGGACTGGAGTGGTGTGGATTGCTTGTGGATTATTGTGATGTTTTTATCAGCTGTTTGGACTCTCATTCTGACGGCACCCATTCACTGCAGAGCATCCACTGGTGAGCAAGTTCGATAATTATTTTGCATTTATTAATATAAATCAGAATAAACCATTCTGAATTAGCCAAATAATATAGATTACAGATTTGAGTTTGTCTGCATTTAGAAGTGGCTTTGAGCCGGTTTGTACGTGGTTTGACAGAATAGTCAGTTTTATGAGGCCAATATTATTCGAGATACCTTGAAAGCTTATCAATTTGGTCTTCGCTGTGTGTAATTAGCAGTGTTTTGCCTTTCCTGCTGATTTTTGCAAGCTATTTAGCATCTGTACTTGACGTTGGATGATTGACAGCTGCTTATGCTAATTATACCTTCTGATGCGTTGATGACAACATTTCCTTCACCCCCCACCAAGTGCCATCAAACTCAGTGTGTTCTCTAAACATGCAGAAATGTCTGCTTTTATTAAGTCAGACTCATCTGGGATCACACTACATTGTGTGTCTCCTGAGACAATCTGTTTTCCCAGCTGGTGGAACAGCACAACAACCCAATTGCGACTCAGCTCATGGCTGCAGGTTCAGATCCACCAATGAAACCCAGCGATACTGACGCCCCCTAGAGGATCTTCACTAGAGATGCATTGCATTCTAATGGAGAGGAAACAGCAGCCTATCAAGCAGCTTCCATGCTGCAGAGTCTGTCAGAGTGTTTTTGTATGAAGGTACTGCCTAAAGAAACCTGTTTCAGACTGGCTTCCAAAACAGTATAACATTGTGTCTAATGGTCTAGACAAAAATCAAGTAAGCTTTAGACATATTATATGATTACAAGAATTATTTTTGCAGTAAAAATGGAATCATGCCTTAAAAAAACTTAAAAAGTGTGAATCAGTGTTATTTTAGTTTAGTTAGACACTATTATAGTTTTTATTTTATTTTTACTTTTTTATTAAATATTTAAAATTGATTTTCATTTTTATATTATAAGTTTTAGTAATTTTGTTGTTTTTGTATTTATTATTATTATTTTAGTTTTTTATAATGTCTGTATAGTTTTTTTTATTAATTTCATGCCTTAAAAATTAAAAAGGACATTTATGCTGGGTTTGAATCGGTGTTCGTTTATCATTGAGATACTATTATCATTTTTATTAATATTTTAAATTAGTATTTACATTTTCTATTGTCATTTTAAATGTTAAAGTTTTAGTAATTTTGTCGTTTTGTATTTTTTAATGTTTATATTTTATAAATTTTATGCCTTAAACAATAACATTTATATAATTTGTGAATCTGTATTTAGTATCACTGAGATACTATTATACTTTTTATTAATATTTGAATTAGTTTTTATATATTTTTCATTTTAATTTGAATGATTTTGTTTGTTTTTGTAATTTTTTTCAAGTTTTTTTAATTACTTTGACTAATTTTCACTAATTTAATGCTTAAAAATTAAAAATGGTATAATATTGCCATGTTTTTGTTGTTTTTGTCATTCTTGTTAATATGTTCATATTGTTTATATTAATTTTCAGTATTAGTTTTACTTATTTTAGTATATCAAGTTAAACTAAATGCAAATGAGAATGCTGCCTTGGCATGCAGCTGCTATTTAAAAAACATATTTCATTTCAGTGAACTTCAAATTAAATTACAATTTCATTTCAAGTTACTTAATTATAAATATACATTTAATAATATGACAAAAATGGTAATTAATTAATTGTTTTATTTTATTTATTTGTTTTTATTTATTTAATTTTTTTGATGGTTAAGACAATTTGTGTTCTGTAAGATGGACCTCAACAGATTGCACTCCTAAAATGATGTAAAAATCCTTCAAAATCCACCTAAAAGTCATTTTATATTTAGCACATTTCTTTTACTATATAAATTAATTTTCTTTTTTTTTGAACCACTGCATCATCAGATGCCATTTCTGTTCTTTTAATCAGCTGCCAAACTCTATGCGGGATTGTGGGAGATCACAGATGCAGCGATGCTGCTTTCAAAAACCGTCCGGTTAAGGCAGAATGTGTTAGTAGACAGAACGTTACACAAACACTGGACTCAGACGTGCCTTACAGCACTTCTACCTGCGAAGGCAGTATTTTTCTGGTTTCAGACACAGTCTGTCTAGATCAGATGAAACAAAATGTTATAATTTATGTGGAGTCTGAGATTCTTGTGCAAAAACACAAACTCAATAAGAAGAATGCTGAACATCCTTCAAAGGCCTTGTGAATAATGTTTACCCTGCTAACTTTAAATATTTTCCTTTTTAATTTTAGTTAGTTTTAGTCCAGGGGTCTCCAAACTCGGTCCTGGAGGGCCGGTGTCCTGCAGAGTTTAGCTCCAACCCTAATCAAACACACCTGCCTGGGAGTTTGTAAGTATACATAGTAAGACCTTGATTAGCTGGTTCAGGTGTGTTTAATTAGGGTTGAAGCTAAACTCTGCAGGTCATCGGCCCTCCAGGACAGAGTTTGGTGACCCATTGTTGTTGTGTTTTTGTTTTTTTTTTCTTATGTCTATATAGTTTTTCATAATAAAAATTAAAAAGACATTTATAAAGTGTGTGAATCAGTGTTATTTTAGTATCATTACTATTTTAGTAGTTATAGTTTTTTAGTTATTTGAATGAGTTTATTTTTATATTTTCCATTTTCATTTTAACTTTTAAGTTTTTGTAATTTTGTCTTGTTTTTGTATTTAATTAGTTTTTCTTTTTTTAATGTTTATATAGTTTTTCATGCCTTAAAAAATTAAAAAGGTCATTTATGCTTGGTGTAAATTAATGTTATTTTTGTATAACTGTTATATATTTTGAATAAGTGTTTATTTTTATATTTTCGATTTTCTTTTTTACTTTTAGGTTTTTGTAATTTTGTCCTGTTTTTGTCTTTAATTAGTTCCCTTTCGATACTACACTCGTACTGCATCTGCTAAGATGCTTCGGGAAAAAGCCTTTTTTCTCCTGAACTGAAGCCTTTTTTCAATCACGCAGTGAAACTGCACGGCCATTGGTTCGTGCAGTGTATAAAAACGAACCAATTGCTCGGCAGCGGAGCTGCATGAGCCTATGGCGACAAAGCCCGCCAGAATGGGCGGGGCATCTGACTATATAAGCGGGCGTTCGCCACAGGATTCTCAGATAAAATGTAAAATATATGAAAAAGAAAGGTTAAAACTCATTAAGGAAGTAAGAAACATGGGTGTTGAATCATTTAATTTGTCAAACCTCTTGAAAGAGCATGCAGAACAAGGTAAAATATATGGTGCTATTGTTAAATACATTAAAGGAATAGGATTAATCAGGAGAATTTAGGAATGTGTGTGTTTTGGTTTTTATTTATTTTTTATTTTTATTTTTTATATAAAATATAGATAAATATAAATATGTATTTATTAGTGCTCCACACTCCAGTCCAGTTGGTGGCGGTAAATGCACCAGAAGTTGGTTTGCCATCCGCCATAAAACGTTATTAGAAGAAGAAGAAGGATTCTCAGATTTCTTCTCCTTCAGCGACGACTACTACTACGTCTCTACGCTGATCCGAAGCCTGCTCGCCGTTGACACGCCTTCCCAGCTGGAATCGGGACCTCTCAGCACGGCTTACCTGCTGCTGGAATCAGCACCTCTCAGCACGGCTGACCTGCTTCTCCGCCGCTTCAGCGACGCAGCAGTTCCGGTCCTTTTCCCCTGCCGCCATCCGGCGATTCTAAAAAGAGCTTACTAAAAGAGCTTGGCGTTGTTGCTAATGCCGCGCCGTCTGAATAAAACTTTGTAGCATTTCTAACTGCATTTGGGTCCTTCCTTTCAGTGAATCCTGACACCGTTACTGCGGTTCGTGCGGGTCTCCCTGCAGGCCGATGACGGCTACACGGAGTGCGTTTCCTGCTTGGGGAAATCCCATGCGGAAGATGCGCTCACGGGAACTGATTGTTCTCACTGCGAGACCTTCAGTCTCGCCTCTCCCCGCTCGCGGATTGCTTTCTTTTCAGAGAGCGGCTCTGCCCCTCGCGCCCTCCCGTTTTCTTCCTCCCAGGGACCTGAGCGACCAGCTGCGAGCGAGCTCACGTTGGCCCAGATCGCACGTGCCTCGCCCTCGCCCCAGAGAGAGAGTTCTCCCGTCCTTTTCTCCCAGTCTGATCAGCGTCACTCTGCTGTCGCGAGCAACCTGATCTCATTTGGGGGAATCGAGGACGAGCTGCTTGATGACAGCATGTCATTAACAGCCTCGGATGCAGAGGAGCTGTTGGGCTCGGTGACTGACCCCACCCCCTCGCCATCGTCCGCGCCCAGCACCGCCAAAGACGGGATGGATGCCGAGCTTCTCCGTATCCTCTCGAAAGCGGTCGAAGAGCTGGGGTTAGAGTGGTCTCCGCCAGAGGAGCCCTCCCGCAGACGTCTGGATGATTGGTTCCTGCCGGGGCGCCGCCAAGCCCCTCGTCAGCGTTCCTCTCCGTTCTTCCCGGAGGTCCATGACGAGCTCACCAGATCGTGGCGCACTCCCCTACTCTGCCCGCCTTCGTACTTCTACTTCATCCGCCCTCACTTCCATCGACGGCGCTGAAGAGAAGGGGTACGATAAGCTGCCTCCTCAGCATGAGTCTGTGGCCTCATGCACAGCTCTGCGCGCCACCAAGACCACCGCTCAGGCGATCGGGAGATCGATGGCCAGTCTTGTGGTGCTTGAGTGCCAGTTATGGCTGACGTTAACAGAGATCAAGGACGCGGATAAAATCCCCTTCCTCGAAGCTCCAGTCTCTCCCAAAGGTCTCTTCGGACCGGCGGTCGAAGGATTCGCCGAGTGCTTCACGGAGGCACGGAAATCGCCAGGGACCCCGACCCAAGATTGCGTTGGACCCGGCGCCTCAGGCGTCCTCCTGATCTGCGAGACAGGAAGAGGATGGGGTCAGATCTCGCTACGGCCGGACCGCCCCACAAGCAGCCTCTCTTAGACCTCCTGACATAGGGAAATGTGTTTTTTGCAAACAACGGGTCCGTTTATGCGCCCAAGCAATCAGCCACTGTTATAGCGGGAAAAATAAAACACAAACATTTTCAAAAAGAGAGCAAACTTCCTCTTCCATTACTCACGGGTGTTCTGCCCCCGTGCGGCCAGTCACTCGAGTTAATTCAACCCCTCACCACGCAGGCCATCCCCAGAGTGTCGAGATGGGTTATGGGGATAATAAAACTAGGATATTCACTCCAATTCGCTCGAAGACCCCCGCGCTTCAGCGGCGTGGTCCCCACCTTAGTGCAAAGCAAGAGCGCTCACGTCCTGCGCTCAGAGGTGATGAATCTGATGGCAAAATGAGCTGTAGAAAAGGTTCCTCCAGCCCAGAGCGAGTCAGGCTTCTACACCCGTTTCTTCCTCGTCCCCAAAAAAGATGGTGGCCTCCAGCCCATCCTCGATCTCAGACGCCTGAATCACGCCCTCATGAAAAGGTTGTTCAGGATGACTACACTGAAACAGATCCTTGCGAAAATTCGCTCAGGAGACTGGTTCTTTTCTCTGGACCTGAAGGATGCATACTTTCACATCCAGATAGTCCCCCGTCACAGGCGATTCTTGAGATTCGCGTTCGAGTGAGTGGCTTATCAATACATGGTCCTTCCCTTCAGGCTGTCCCTGGCCCCCCACACTTTTACGAAGTGCATGGCCGTGGCTCTCTCCCCTCTGAGACAGATGGGAATCCGCATTCTCAACTATCTCGACGACTGGCTCGTTCTGGCCCAGTCGGAGGCAGAGCTAATATCACACAGGACCCTCCTCCTCAGCCATCTGGAGTGCCTGGGACTCAGGATCAATTTTGCCAAGAGAACGGGCTCTGGCCATACGGAGGCTGGTGACCTCCTTCGAGATTGGTACCGCTCGCCCTCTCAAAACGTTTCAGAGGATGCTGGGCCTCATGGCGGCGGCATCGCCTGTAGTCACGCCGGACTTTCGGCCACTGGTCGAACTGTCATCAACTGCCTGGAAATGCTAGCAGTATGTCGAGCCTGTCAGTTCTTCCTGCCAGTCCTAAAGGGGCACCATGTGCTAATCCGATCGGACAACATGTCTGTGGTGTCCTACATAAATCGCCAAGGAGGCCTCTCCTCGAAGCGTCTCTTTATTCTGGTAGAGCGCCTCCTGGAATGGGCTCAGCTCAACCTGCACTCGCTGAGAGCAGTGCATATACCGGGCAAATTGAACCAAGGAGCAGACATGTTATCAAGGAGCAATGTCCCCTCAGGGGAGTGGACGCTCCATCCGCAGACGGTTCAGAGGATCTGGGAGATCTTCGGCGAGGCCACCAGACAGGTGTGTTGAGGCAAGCTGGAGCTAAACTCTGCAGGAGCAGGCCAGGGTCCTTTCCTCTTGAAGTGACATGCGCTGCGTAAACAGATCTGGCAGAGAGCCCTTGGCCGTATCACGCTCAAGCTCTCTGGCATTAGTTCACCTGTTAACTCTCGACCCCTGGGTGTCGAAATTACAGGAGAACTCTGGAACGATTAACCAGGCCAGGTGTGACCTCAGGAAGCTCAGCCCGTCTTAGCCTTGGGTTGTTGTTAACTTCTCTATGGGCATTGGTTGCTTATGGAAGTTATGATACTTTTAGTCGTTACACTTCATTAGCACGGCGTGATTGTACTGTGTTCCCAAAGCGTCTTAGCAGACGCAGTACGAGTGTAGTATCGAAAGGGAACGTACTCGGTTACTAACATAACCTCGGTTCCCTGAGATACGGAATGAGTACTGCGTTGA
>NW_015551075.1:2169915-2171884 GCF_001515605.1 Sinocyclocheilus anshuiensis | reverse complement strand
TAGCCGATCGCTCGACGCCTTTGCCCCACTGTTTTTTCCTCACAGGTCCCTGGGCAATGAGAGCAATTAGCTCCCGTGAGCGCAGCTTCCGCATGGGATTTCCCCAAGCAGAAAACGCACTCCGTGTGGCCGTCATCGGCGTGCAGGGGAGACCCGCACGAACCGCAGTAACGGCGCGGCATTTGCAACAACGCCAAGCTCTTTTAGTAGCTCTTTTAGAATCGCCGGATGGCAGCAGGGGAAATGGACCGGAACTACTGCGTCGCTGAGGTGGCGGAGAAGCAGGTCAGCCGAGCTGAGAGGTCCCAGTTCCAGCTGTGAAGGCGTGACAACGGCGAGCAGGCTTCGGATCAGAGTAGAGCATAGTCGTCGCTGAAGGAGAAGAAATCTGAGAATCCTGTGGTGAACGCCCGCTTATGTAGCCAGATGGCTCCGCCCATTCTGGCGGGCTCTGGTAGGCTTTGTCGCCATAGGCTCGTGCAGCTCCGCTGCTGAGCCATTGGGTCGTTTTTTATACACTGCACGAACCAATGGCCATGCAGTTTCACTGCGTGATTGAAAAAAGGCTTCAGTTCAGGAGAAAAAAGGCTTTTTCCCGAAGCGTCTTAGCAGACACAGTACTCGTTCCCGTATCTCAGGGAACTGAGGTTACGTTAGTAACCGAGTACGTTTTTTCTCTTTGTTTAATGTTGATATAGTTTTCATGCCTTAAAAAGTTAAAAAGGACATTTATGCTTGATGTAAATTATAGTTATTTAAGTATAACTGAGATACTATCAGTTTTTATTAATATTTTGAATTACTTTTTATTTTTATATTTACCATTTTCATTTGCATTTTAGTTCAAGTTTTAGTAATTTTGCCGTGTTTTGTCTTTTATTTATTTATTTTTAAAAAATATGTCTATATAGTTTTTCATACCATAAGTATTTAAAAAATACATTTATGGAAGGTGTAATAGTAATTGAGATACTATCAGAGTTTTTATTAATATTTTGAATAACTTTTTTTTTTTTTCATTAGCATTTTAATTCAAGTTTTAGAAATTGCGTTGCTTTTGTCATTTTTAATTACTTTTTTATTTTAGTTTCAGACAGTCTGTCTAGACCAGAGAAACCAAAATGTAATAATTTATGTGGAGTCTGAGATTCACTGACTCAATAAAAGCAATGTTGAACATCCTTGAAAGGCCTTGATTATCTCTGTGTCCTTGTGAATAATGCATTTATCCCCCTAACCAAGTAAAAGCATCTATATGCATTTCATAAAGTCGAACTGCAACCTGAAAACCACCATGAGTTTGTTATTACTTTATAGAGAGCAAATTGTACATCGCATTCTATGACTTCATGTATTTCCAAGGACAAAAAAGTTGCTTGATTCATGTGATCTTCTGACTTTGGCTGCAAAGTATTGTTTTTGCATAAAGAAGGTTGAAAAGGAAAACAGACTGAGGGCATCGGGCATCGGGCATCAGTCGGCCTCTCATTGTGTGTGTGTGTGTGTGTGTGTGTGTGTGTGTGTGTGTCTGCTGGGGGCTTAACCTTGACTTAGAGTAGCCAGACACCTAAGTGAGAGATAGGACCTGATATGCTGGCTTCTTGTCATTGCTGCTGGCTCACTGATATCACATGATCACTCCTACATCAGTCTGTCTGTATCTCTCTCACGCGCGCACCAATGCATAAACAAAAACACTGCTGTTTAGCATTTATCAACTCAGGCCTTCTCAACCCACTTGACTCCAAGTTTCTTTTGTAAAACCCATTAAGTCAAATTCTTGTCAACATCCTTGACATTTACCCATAATCCTCACATCACCTGTTAGACTTAAGCGTAACAAATTCTCTGAATAAATCACATTTTATCCACCCTGGCTTTGTTCCAAAACCTAGTGGTAAACTAGGTAAACATTTATATATATATATATATATATATATAGTATATTTATAATAAAAATCAAAATCAG
>NW_015551075.1:2164219-2169748 GCF_001515605.1 Sinocyclocheilus anshuiensis | reverse complement strand
ACACCGTGGTCCTGTGAGGCACGACATTTCGTTCCACTGTATGTCCCCACATGCAGCAGAATGACAATAAAGCTCAACTTGACTTGACTTGACTTGACTTGACTAGTGAGCTGCCTAAATAAATGTAAATTTAATTAAATAATTAAATTAAATTAAATATTGTGATATCATATGTATTCTCAGAAAAAAGGTACAAAAGCTGTCACTGGGACAGTTTCAAAAAAGTACACTTTTGTAACTTATTTACCCCTAAAGGGTGCATATTGGTGCCTTAAAGGTATATATTAGTACTTAAAGTGTAAATATTAGTACCTTCTGAAAGGGTGTACCATTTTTGTAGACCAGTGTGTAAGATACTGGCATTGGTCATCAAACAAGTCGACCACTACTGAAGATCTTGTAGTGTGTGAACGCTCCCTTAGAATGCAGCTTCCTATGTAGACAGTAAACAGCAAGGCAGCTCACTAGGTTTTGGAACAGAGCTCCTATCTCACTCCCTTTGAGGTAAATATTAAGCTGCCTCACTGGCTGCTTCTGAACTCAAGTCGACAAGCGTGCCTTTCATCTCACACTGTTTTCATGGGTAATCAAGCACAAGGGCCTGGCTAATTTTACAGCCTTGATCTCCCATTCACCTTGCACACGCAGCGCATGCGGCACATCACATAGTTAAATAGCTGCATATTGTTGTCGACATGTTGCTTTTTCTGGTTTTTATGGAATTGAGTATTAATTGAATAACTGGGCAATGTAAATTATGCTATAGTGAAGTGTGTATTAGTTTTCTGGGAGAGCTCTACGGAGTTAAAAAAAAAATGGTTATAAACCAGAAATAAATAATATAACGAATACCTAGTTTGCAACATTATGTAGCATAAGTTACAAATGGCTCTTACTTTAAAACAAAGATTAATTCTCAGATCCCCTTAAGGTGCGGTCACACTGCAGCAAAATTTCACAAGCAAAAAAGAGGTCCATTGTTTATTGTCAGTAGCGAAGAGATGTATGAAACACCATTCACATAGAAGTGAATGTCATGTGACCAACTTGGAAATAAGTGAAACCTTAATGGGAAGTTTTTCACCCTCATACGAAACTCCCAGTCACATGGATTCCTATCGGTATGACTAGATTTCGCATGTATGGATTTCTATTGGAATGACTGGATTTCACGTGAAATTTCACAACGCAGCGGTAAATGGGACCGCACTTGAAAGTTCTACTAAAAAATGCATCTCTCTTATGAAGCCCCTTTGTGAAAGTGTAATCCCCATCGTTCCCAGCGTCTCTGTGGCATCTCGGTTACAAAGTAACTTCACTGCCTGCCCATAAAAAGATCTAGCTTCATTATGAGCAGAAATCAGAGGAGAATGTAGACGGCAGACAGATATTCCCCAAGGCACAGACAAAGACTCGAGCGTAGTTATTAGAGCTGTCCATGCATCGCATGTATCCTCCACTGCTGTGTTCTTTCTGTGAGTTCGCAATCAGCGCCTCGAGCTCGATCATTTCAGGACTATGATATCAAGATGAAACGGATCTCCCAGAATATGTTTGCGCTGCTGCCACTTCTGTCTTATGCTATGAGACGAACTGTACTCCCAGCGCACAAAACATACACAAATCAATAAGAGCGGCCACCGGGGAGATAGAACATTTTTCTGAGATGAGGCCAGAGAGGTATGATTAGAGTAGAGAGGAGATGGCAGAGATTAGAATGAAATAGAGAGATGGCCATTACAGTGCACAGGTGAAAATATCAACCGGTGGAGATTTCAAAACGTCCCTTTGGACAGTACGATGTGAGCGCTATTAAAAGCCTGCCATGGAAGGGAGCTCTGTGGTCCGAATACTAAATGTGATCTAAAGCCCCTGCAGATACAATCACATACCCAGCAATCAATGCATTTCTCCTGCCACCTTGATTTACTTGAGTGGTTAGCAGCATGTCTGCCCACAATCCCTTCTGTTCGCTTGTTGTACATGTGCTTGCAAGGCAGAGCTGTATTAATATTCCTCACACTGCAAAAAAAAAAAAGAGAGAGAGATTTTCTTTCTCAGTATTTTTCTCTTGTTTTCCAGTACAATTATCGAAACATTCTTAAATCAAGACATATTTACGTGAAGCAAAGTGACATAACAAGTCTTGTTTTCTGCAAAATGTAAAACTTAATCCAAAGGGAAAACAAGATAGATTTTCTGACCCCATTGGCAGACATTTATTTATGTATGTTTTAGGCATACATTTGCTTAATTTTGATCATTTTTAAATTTTTCATAAAACAACACTTAGTATCTTAAGTCATTTGCTTCTCAGGTTAAATATGTCTTGATTTAAGAATGTTTAGATCAGGGGTGCCCAAACTCGGTCCTGGTCCCCAATTAAACACACCTGAACCAGCTAATCAAGCTCTTATAGGCATACTAGAAACTTCCAGGCAGGTGTGTTGAGGCAAGCTGGAGCTAAACTCTGCAGGACACCGGCCCTCCAGGACCGAGTTTGGGCACCCCTGCTTTAGATACTTGTACCGGAAAACGAGACAAAAATAAGAAGAAAGAAATTGATTTGCAGTGCAGATATTCTGCTCTGGGTTTGTTCTAAACAGAAATTACTGCAATTAATTCAGCCCATAATAGACTTCATTTAAAAAAAAAATTATTTTTTTGAAGATGGTCTCAGCATGCATTGGGGGAAGTCGTGGCCTAATGGTTATAGAGTCGGACTCGTAACCCAAGGTTGCGGGTTTGAGTCTCGTACCGGCAGGGATTGTAGGGTGTGTGTTCACTGCTGTGTCTGTGCACTTTGGATGGGATAAATGCAGAGCACTAATTCCAAGTATGGGTCGCCACACGTCACTTTCACTTTCTTTTCTTCTTTTCCATATACTATACTATACTATACCATCCTTTACATAAACCGCAAAGGATTATATTTTAATGCACAGACACAAGTTCAAAGAAAGCTGCTCGTCTCTTTTGGTTCTGATAAGACCAGGGTAAATACAATTCAATAAAACGCTACACTGAGAAAACCAGCAGTGCTCGATTTGAATCATTTCACAGAACATTTGAACATTAATTAAATAGTTTAATTTATTCATAAATGACTCATTCTGAACATATTTTTCAAAAATCTGTAATAATGAAATAGAAAATATCCAAAGTGGCTGAATACAAGATATAATCTTTTAAAAGACTGTAAGGTTTTTTAATGTTTCGTCTGCTCACCAAGGCTACATTTATTTGATAAAAAATACAGTAAAAACAGTAATAATATTACAATTTAAAAGAACTGTTTTCTATGTGAATATATTTTAAAATGTATTTTACAGGATTCTTTGATGAATAGAAAGTTCAAAAGAACAGCATTTATTTGAAATCTTTTGTAACATTATACATGTTTTTACTGTGACTTTTGATAAATTTAATGCATGCTTGCTGAATAAAAGTATTAATTTCTTAAAAAAATAAAAAAACTTACAGGCCCCAAATGTTTGAATGGTAGTGTATGTAGTGCTTCATTTAGTTAACAAATTGTTTTCAGTTATGATATTGATGATATTGTGTTTTCTGATGTACAACACAACTACTCTTTAATTCAGCTGTTATAATGACTAATTTGTATAATTTAGCAGTAATTAGTTGTTGATTTTATTGAATTAGTTGGCTGCGGTACAGCCTGCAAAACAGCCAGAGAGGAAGGAGATGTAAAACGGAGCTGAACCATCAGCGTTCCTCCTGCCCAAGCTATTCAGGTTAGCAAACAGTGGGAAGTAGATGGAAAAGGGCACATCCCTGAGGGAGACAAAGACCGTGAACACACCAGTGTGAGATAATGGATGGAGAGAAAGCAAATTATGGATAAATGCGTCCCACAGTTTGGGTGACTCTGTTGGACTACTGTAACAGAGTGGCCCCCAGTCCCTTATAGAGACCAGCGATGCCTTTGTCCTTCAGCAGATCTCTGGAGAGTTGGAGGGCCGTGGGAGACTTCTATTTCAAATAAATGCTGCTCTTTTAAACTTTCCATTCATCAAAGAATCCTGAAAAAAATTCAGCATTGATAATAATAAGAAATCAGCATATTAGAATGATTTCTGAAGGATCATGTGACACTGAAGACTGGAGGAATGATGCTGAAAATTCAGCTTTGCATCACAGGAATATATTTAAGATGCAAAACATGGAACATAAAAGGGTCTTGTTACAATGTACCATAATAAAGTTTCAATATTTAGTTGTTGCTTTATGCATATGTCTTCACATGCTATTTTTTTTTTTTAATGCTTGGCAGTAAGCAAGCAGTACAACATCTATGTCTGGAATCAAAATTGTTGTGCATTGCATACAGCACAGAATGTATATGGTGCAGTATATGGTGCAGTGTATGCAGTAAGCAACATTTCAAGAAATTAATTCTTTATTTTCCAGCAAGGATGCATTAAATTGATCAAAAGTGACAGTAAAGACTTTTACATTTTTGCAAAAAAAATTATATTTGAAATAAATGCTGTTTTCTCTTTGTGTTCATCAAAAAATCCTAAAAAAATGATGTATCACGGTTTCCATAAAAACATTATGCAGCTCAACTGTTTTCAACATATAATAATAAGAAATGTTTCTTGATCAGCAGATCAGCATATTAGAATGATTTATGAAAGATCATGTGACACTGAAGACTGGAGGAATGATGCTGAAAATTCAGCTTTGCATCACAGGAATAAATTACATTATTAAAATATATTACAATGGGAACCATGGAACATAAAAGGGTCTTGTTACAATGTACCATAATAAAGTTTCAATATTTAGTTGTTGCTTTATGCATATGTCTTCACATGCTATTTTTTTTTTTTAATGCTTGGCAGTAAGCAAGCAGTACAACATCTATGTCTGGAATCAAAATTGTTGTGCATTGCATACAGCACAGAATGTATATGGTGCAGTATATGGTGCAGTGTATGCAGTAAGCAACATTTCATGCTCTCTGCTACACTGATGTCACATGCCTACATTGCATGTTTAATTCAGCAAGCAGAGTCCTGTTATCATCCATGGTTCATATTGTGATCAAGGTCAATTTGAGTGCATTGCTCTGTTGTGCATGCCACATTTTGCCAAAAGTATTACATCATCCAGTATTCCATGCGTACAGACATTTTGTATATTGCACACTGTAGAATAGTATGCATAGCATGATACTATGCACCCCTATCATCAACAAGACACTATCAGTGGACATGAGACATGTCAGCAAAGACAGGAAGTTTTCTATCTTTCACCTATTCTTCCAGCATCCTGCAACTGGATCTTTAGCATCTCCATCGGAGTGGTTACAATCACCTGCCAAAATACAAACCGCATACAGACAGAAGTCACCACTACCATTCAAGACATTTCAGTTTAAAAGCAGATATGTGATGATTATTACACACAAATGTAATTTGAGCTGTAAAGTTTAAGTCTAAATTGTCCTTTCGAAATGAAGTCAGTAAGATCTGACCTAGAAAAGATCTAAGAAAAAAAAAA
>NW_015551075.1:2155571-2164160 GCF_001515605.1 Sinocyclocheilus anshuiensis | reverse complement strand
CAATGGGAACCAGCTATTTTAAATTGTAATAATATTTCACAATATTGCTGTTTTTACTGTATTTTTGATCAAATTAATGCATCCTTGGTGGGCATAAAAGTCTTCTTTCAAAAACATTAAAAACATTATTTTACTATTATTTCTTATTAGATTTGATACATCTGGAAAACACACGTTTGAACATTCTGCCCAACATCTGATTTTGTGTTTCATGGAAGAAAGAAAACAAAATGGTTTTGCAAAGACAAATTTGCATTTTGGTTGCACTATGTTCGTTCTTAGCCGTACTTAAGCCAGAACATTACTTTAAGAAACTCATTCTTTTCAGAAAAATAAGCTGTTTTGTGTGTGTGAGAAATGTGGGTCCTATGAGTGCAGCACAGAGAGAGACTAACTTGGCAGGCACCGGCACCGCAGCCAGCTAAGATTTCTCTAACCAACGTCAACTTCTGTCTGGAAGAGAGCCAGAAAAACAGAAAGATAAAAAAGAGAGGAAGAGAGAATTATTATTTTTAGATGACGATAAGCCCGTTTCCTCTGTAAACAAGTAGCTTTGGGGTCTGACCCTGATGACATCACACACCCAAACACACACACTTATTTCAATAATTCATCAGTTCATTGCAGTCTACTGGACTCTGTTAATCAATAATTTAGCAATCCAGCTATTAGTCACCACGGAGATGCTCACCACAGCTCCAGGTATTCAAGGTGTACTGAGTTATACAGCAATATCTATCCATAATACAGAAGCTTATGGACGGCTTTTATCAGATCAGCTGTTTTCAAAACTCTGTGACCGAATCCAGTGGCTCTGCGGATTCATTCATTTAAAAAATAAGAAGTGGATCTGAGACTTCATCCAACTTAATTATGCCCAGAGCAAAAAAGGAATAAATTAAAAAATGAGCATTGCTCTTTCTAAATCAGTGCAACTGTTAAATAAGTTATGAGACCTCCGTTACATCCCACTACTGAGTGCATACACTACAAATGAGCAAATTTATTCATTTTAATGAATATTAATCACTAAAACTATATAATGAAGGCTTCAACTTTGATTGGACAAAAGGGTAATTCCATAATTGTTAGGTTGTTGCAAGTTATGTTTATAATTACAATTTCTGTTGGCCAAACCATGTATTTTGTATTGATACGTTTTTGAACTCTTTGTTGTTCATTAAATTGAGCTGAAATGTCCTTTAAATAACACATAACTAAATAACACATTTTAAATAAATACAATTATGTTGTGGAAGATGGATGTTTCACTTTAGATAGTATTGCTTATTTCAAATGAAAGAATTCTTCTCAAATTGTGTAAACTGACAGTTTACCCCACAAAGAGTGAAAAATTTAAGGGGGTCTGAATACTTTCCGTACCCACTGTATATATATATATAGAGAGAGAGAGAGAGAGAGGCAATGACAGTGGAAATATTAAGAATATTAAGTTCTGTAATTTTTTTAATCAGAAATGTACTTATAAAATAAAACTGCCTTTAGAAATTTACTGGAGTATAACGTATGCCAACTAAATTCATATAAATAATAATATAAATAAAATATAATTATATAATATAATACAAATCATATAAAATATCATATATCATATAATATAATTAAAATATAATAATATTACATATATAAAAAATATAATAATGTTATTTATATATACACTGGCTGTCAAAAGTTTGGAATCTTGGGAACCAAATCAGCATATTAGAATGATTTCTGAAGGATCATGTGACACTGAAGACTGGAGGAATGATGCTGAAAATTCAGCTTTGATCACAGGAATAAATTACATTTTAAAATATATTCAAATAGAAAAGCATTATTTTAAATAGTAAAAATATTTCACAATTTTACTGTTTGTACTGTATTTTTGATCATATAAATGCAGCCTCTATGAGCATAAGACTTATTTCTTAATTATTCCAAACTTTTGACCACCATTGTGTGTGTGTGTGTGTGTGTGTGTGTGTGCGCGCGCATTTTTGTGACATATGAGGACACAAATTTGTATAATTGCATGGGTATGACACAGGTATTACAAGGAGAAGGTGACACTTATGAGGACATTACCCCATGTCGCCATGTTTCAAAATGCTTATAAATCATACAGAGTGAGTTTTTTTTTTTTGAGAAAGTAAAAATGCACAAAGTTTCTTGTAAGGGGTAGGGTTAGGTGTAGGGTTGGTGTAGGGCAACAGCACATACAGTTTGTACAGTATAAAATCCATTACGCCTATGGAATGTCCCCACAATTCACAAAAACAAACCTGTGTGTGTGTGTGTCTGTGTGTGTGTGTATAATATATATATATATATATATAAAGTGTGAACAAATTTGGAGAAATGTAGCATTGCATCACTTGCTCACCAGTGGATGCTCTGCAGTGAATGGGTGCCGTCAGAATGAGAGTCCAAACAGCTGATAAAAACATCGCAATAATCCACAAGTAATCCACACCACTCCAGTCCATCAGTTAACATCTTGTGAAGCGAAAAGCTGTGTGTTTGGAAGAAACAAATCCATCAAGACGTTTTTAACTTTAATCCGTCGCTTCTGGCCATAATCCAAAATAATGTTACCTCAGGGAAAAAGTCCAGTCCAGTGAAGTTAAAAAACCTCAGTGATGGATTTTTTTTTTCGTACAAACACACAGCTTTTCACTTCACAAGCTGTTAACTGATGGACTGGAGTGGTGTGGATTACTTGTGGATTATTGTGATGTTTTTATCTGCTGTTTGGACTCTCATTCTGACGGCACCCATTCACTGCAGAGCATCCACTGGTGAGCAAGTGATGTAATGCTACATTTCTCCAATTCTGTTCCCATGAAGAAACAAACTCATCTACATCTTGGATGGCCTGAGGGTGAGTAAATTACATGAAATATTAAAGCTGCATTCCATAACTTTTTTTGGGGTTAAATCTGATCCAAAATCAATTATTGAGCAAGTAACCGAACAGTGTTCAAAACTATCTCCTTACTTTAGCCCTATTCACAACTGTAAGCTTGTGATAATGTTTTATAATTTGAGTGGTTCGGGTCGTTCGTCTTTGCATCATTACATCAAATAAAATTCTGCAAATAACTGCAATTGCAAATTTCAAACAGAGATGGCGACAAAGAGGCCAAATTTACGGACTGCAGCTTTAAGCTATAATATCAACCAGGTTAAATTTTACTCAGTATGGGCTAGTTATTGGACCAAATATTGATAAAATTACAGTATTTTCCATATCAATTGTTTGATGCATTACATTTATGCATTTAGCAGATATTTATATCCAAAGAGACTTAAAGTACATTCAAACAATAAATATAATCTAAGCATTGTTTGGGAATCAAAGCCAAGATCGGAAGCGTTGACAGCACAATGTTCTCCCAGCCGAGTTAAGAGTTTAACACACGCAGTAGTTTTCTCTCTAATGAACATGGAATTTGTACTTTCAGTGCTTCAAAGATAATGGGAAAGTGCCAGTTAAGATATGCAAAAGCAAAAATAGCTCACTGCCAAATATAACTTGGGTCAAGACGTTTTGTGCATCATTTTTCAATTTCCTCTCAATAGCCTAAAAATGTCTCCAGTTTACAAGCTAACAAAACCATGGCAAAAGCAACACTGGTGGCTGATAAGTTGTTTTGTGGCTGAAGCTCCAGCACAGCATTTCATTTATAAGTCATGACTGACAAGTGAGGATTTGTGGCAGTTCTATTAAAACGACTCTTTAAAAAGTACAAATGAAAAACTTTCCAAAAAAGTAGCTTTTTTAGAGGCACTTGTACATCAAAACTGTTAAAAAAACAGCTCAGGAAAAAAAAACAGCAATTCAAATTCAAAATGGAAACCAGCTTTTTATTCTGAGAAAAAGACCCCCATCAATCTCACGTGTCTCAAACTGTGCTCAA
Source organism: Sinocyclocheilus anshuiensis (assembly GCF_001515605.1). Classification (NCBI taxonomy): domain Eukaryota; kingdom Metazoa; phylum Chordata; class Actinopteri; order Cypriniformes; family Cyprinidae; genus Sinocyclocheilus; species Sinocyclocheilus anshuiensis. The sequence continues at coordinate 2,160,237 of NW_015551075.1, read as the reverse complement.
GATGTAATCAAATGTGAAAAATCTCAAAATGAACTCATCATTTCTCCAAAACCATCTGATCTGAGCTGCTATTCACAATCATATATTTACCCACAGCTCTATACAATCATCTCATTTGTATCTATTCTTATTAATATAGGAGAAACATCTGAGGCCAAGTTGATACTTACCTGAAACCCAACTGAGAGCTTCATTAAGTCTCCTGAGCTATGAACGAGCAACTCTGAGCAATCGATTTTTCTTCTGGGTAAAGGCTTTGAGGTTTTTTATTCTGTGCACTACAGCTAAAACAAGCCTGTTGAATGATGTGACAAATAAAACTCTGGAAAAGCCAGCAGACTCACATTTATCCTGAATCCACAGGCAGTCTCCACAATGCATCCTATTGAGAGATTATGTTCAGAAACCCAAAACCAGACATTGATAAGACTTACAGAAACAGAGGCTGCTAGTGTACAAGGCAGAAGAGAGAGAAAGTAAATATAAGGGTGTTCAAAGAGGACAGAGAGAAAAAAGACTTGGGAGGGAAGATGAGAAGATGAGAGCAAGCCCTGAAAGAGTCCCACAGACATTAGCCTTGAATATTCTATCTGCTTGTCTTTTCTTTTCGCAAGTTTCCCCCTAAAGAACTGAATGTACTAAAGCATTTCAATTTCTTATTTGCCTCTGCAGTCTGATTCAATATACAGGTGTCCATGTTTGGACAAAAAAAATCTGCAATTATAACCTTTTTGAATGAATGATTCAACTATTTACTCATTAAGACAGTCGATTGTTAGTTTCTGAATGAATCAGCATTTTTTAAATAAACGGTTGAATTAAGAAGCAAATGACTCACTCATAAAGACAGTCACTGGTGCAAACAGTCACTGTCAAGCAATAGTTCATTCAGAATGAATATTTTAACACTCATATAGTTCAGGGAGCTTGGTATAGCATTTAGGTCTTATAGACCTTTCATTTCGGACAGTCAATTCACTTTCATTGTATGGAAAATAATAATCAATAATAATTATTAATCATTACACTATTGTTATTATGGAAAATAATTTTTTTATTTGTTTATTGTTATTTATGTTTGTCATCACATAACAGTACTGTATATTGTATTCTGTTTTGTCTATGGTCTGTGGAGAAGCATTCAAGTAAGCATACAATTAACATTGTACTTCGTAGTACTTGTACATATGACAATAAACAACTCTGAAAACAGCAGTCAGGACATCCTGTCAAACAACACCTTTTGCATTTAAAAAAAATGTCATCTGGGTTTGAACAACATGAAGGAAAATAAATGATGACTGAATTTTCAATTTTGGATGAACTATCCCTTTGCTGCTTTATTATCATTCATCTGTCACATATTTGCCTTTCTGTCATCTTCAAATCCACCTCTCACACTAACATCATTACCAGAGGTGTAAAGTACCTAAAAACCACACTTGAGTAAAAGTACAGATACCTTACAGTAAAAATTACTCCACTACACGTTACAAGTCACCAATTCATAAACAACTTGAGTAAAAGCCTTAAAGTATCTGAGTTTAACAGTACTTAAGTATTTTACTTATACTAAATATAGGCTCAAAGATGCACTAGTCAAAGAGACATGCCAGTGTGATTTGTGAGGAGAGCAATCACGTTTATTTTCTAAACCCAAAATAAAACTGAACACCTCAAAATTACAAAACAAACAAAAAAAAACAATATCTTTCAAAAAGGTCAAAAAGTATAATATCTTTCAAAAAGGTCTCTTCAGTATAATGGATAAATAAAATAATGTTAAGTAAAATTAAAAAGCCGAAGCCTTCTTGCAGTGGCTGTGCTGGTTTGGGCTTCATTGCTGGCTGCAGTCATGTCCTCATCTCATTTATAAAACACCTGTGATTCACAAATACTTGCTAAGGAACTCGCATTCACATAAAGTAGCCTTGTTGAAAAGTTTGGGTGAGTAAGGGCAAAACGCAGTACTTTCAGTGACCTGTAATAGGCAGTATCACGTCTTTTGTAGCAGAAATAAACTGCTGCAGAAAAAGCTAGGTCCATGCAAAATGTAATGTGTAACTGCAACACTCATTTCAAATGTAGTGGAGTAAAGAGTACAGATACTCATTCAAAAATGTAGTGAAGTAAAGAGTAAACGTTGCTAATATCTTTGGTACTCAGTACAACTACAAAGTATCCAAAAAGATACTCAAGTACAGTAACTAATTACATTTACTCCAATACTTTACACCTCTGATCATTACTAATATCAGACAGTCTGATGTGCTCTTTACATTACTCACATTCTCACCCTTTTTCTGTCTGTCAGAGACCTTTTTATTAGGATTTTATCGCTGATGCACTTGGATAGTTTACCCAGAATATGAAAATTCTGTCATTATTCTGCCTTTTTAAATGAAATTGCTTTCTTTATTCTAGGAAACAAAAGGAGATGTTATAGGCAGAATGTGTGAACTGTTCTTTTGCAGTGAAGGTGGATGTAATTTATACTGTCAAACTTCAAAAAGGACAAAATAATACCATACAACTTTGTGTGATGAACAGATTGAAATACAGTTACAGACAGCCGTATATCTAACAAAGACACAGGCCAGTTTGCCTGTTCTAAAAGAATGGCTGCTGTATTATGCTATCTTGAGCATTATTTAGGCTACAGCTACACTTGTGTTTTCACTTAGTTAGAAAGTAATGTTCTCTTAAAGGTAAAAATCCTCCTGAAACTCATTTCCAGTGTGCGATTTTTGCATTTTAATATAAAAGTGATTTTCTGACTTGTCTGTGGATGTGATTGTGCATATAGCATACTTGTACTGGGGCAAGAATACCCTCCAAATATTTAATTACTTTCAAGTTTGTTGTTTAAAAAACAGTGCACTTGTAAGCACTGTTCAAATACACTGTACACTGTTCAAATCTGTATTAAATAATACGATATGTTTACCTTATAAATCCACTGATGAGATGAGATGAGATCAGGCTACTGGTGCATGTGAGCTATATCTCAGTCACTTTATATATTTGGGTTATATGCTCATGATAAACAATGACCTCTGCTGGCATGTTTTATTGGTAGACTAGTGGCACATTCGATGGCTTAAATGGTGTAAAAACTAAATCATTTGGAATTGATCACAATAATGGCCAATTTTGCAACTTTTATAATAATAATTTAAAAAAACACACACAATAACAACATACTTACCACACTCTCACTATATTAATTTGTCCACTAACAATGACCAACAGTGGACGTGCATGCATGACAGAAGACTCTGTATTTTTGTTGCCAAGTTTGTTTTTTTTTTGGAATGATTTATGTTTCCTAAATATAACATTTTATATAAAAAATAATAATTACGATTTCTATGTCATGTCCACTGGGCGCACTGATCTATTATTGATTGAGCACAAAAGTCAAATATTCTTTTATTGTTTCTCTTTTAATTTTTTTTTCCGTCGCAATATATTGTATACAATTGTGCGGCATTTATTTATTCATAATATCAATATCTCATCCAAATCACTGGGGAAAAACAAGAGACTCCTCCCTCACCCAACCCTCGAGCGTGTCGTATTTCCGGTTTTCGCCACCTTTCCGCTTCCTTTCTGCCCGCACGAGCCCGCTAGTGAACACGCGAGACTCTCTCTCTCCGCAAAGTGAGTGACTAAAAACACTGATTTAACAAGCACACACAAACGTCGAATGAGCAAATGATGCATGTATTTGAAACGATAAGTCCCTCGATCCTTCGTTTGCGAGACTGATGTAATACAAGCTCAGATTGATCTAACGTTGGCTGAAGCCCGCTAACTAGTGCACTCAGCCATGTGGCTTACCTCTCAATTACTAGTAAAAAATGCCATAACGTTAGTTGTTTTGGCTTCAGTAACGTTACACTAATTTCCCCTCTTGCGCTTTTTAATTAAAAAAGAGCAAGTAGTGCTCAAATAGTAGACGTTTTTGTGTAAACATTCGATGCATTTTCATTATTTAAAAAACATGTTTAGTAAATTGAATAAATATTGCGTGAGATTAATGTTATTTTAAATTTCGCAGTATTATTTGCTAATATCATTGGGACATCCAGCTGTAAATATTTGTGTAAACTGCCAGTTTCCTACATGTCGAATCCATTAAAGGGGTCATATGCTGCTGCTAAAAATAACATTATTTGGTGTAATGAAATACAGTGTTTATGCGGTTTAAAGTTCAAAAAACACATTATTTTCCACATACTGTACATGATTGTTTCTCCTCTATGCCCCGCCTTTCTGAAACGCGTCGATTTTTACAAAGCTCATCGGTCTGAAAAGCGAGGTGTGCTGTGATTGGCCAGCTATCCAGTGCATTGTGATTGGCCGAATACCTCAAGCGCGTGACGGAAATGTTACGCCCCTCACCATACTGTGATGATGCCCTGTCCGGCCGGAGCAACGAGACAAAAACATGAAAACCCATTATAAACGAGGCATTTGTTGCATCCAGTTGGGACATAATTACGGATTATAATGATTTATACTGTCTTTTTACGCGTTGCATCGTGTAAACATAAAACCATGTCTGCATTTGTGTCGGAGAAATTACAAACAACCAACCGCTACTCTACATGCCCAAAACTCGCGTTTGAATCATCAGTGGCAAATCCTTTAAATATAAAAA
>NW_015551075.1:2150169-2155169 GCF_001515605.1 Sinocyclocheilus anshuiensis | reverse complement strand
AACTGTTCTGGAACAGTGTTGTAAATACCACTGATTTGTAGTCGTGTCCTCTTTTGGAAGACCAAACAAAGAAGTTTCGCTTTCACAACGAAACACATGGCGGGCTTGAGAAAGGCGCAGCCGGCGGATTCGTCGAAGGAGCGTTCGGAGGGCTTGCGGCAACCACATGTGACGACCCCGGGCTGGACTCTGCTTCGTCCACGGTGAAAGCCGATCTGGTGATCCACAGCGCAAAGTCGTATTTCCTCAGCGACCAGCACGGATCAGCTCTAGGCATGACGAAGCGATATCGTCCTCTTTTGGAAGGCCAACCAAAGTAGTTTTGCTTTCACAACGAGAAACACAGCGTCTTACAATACTACAGCGAGAATAAAAGTTACGCCTTCTTTCTTTGCGTGAACATTTGGCCGGCGTTATGCAAATCTTCCCACATAGTGATGTAGATGTGGGTGCGTGTTAGAACGAGCCGTTTTAGGTAGGTGTGGCTGACTCTTAACTTTTATAACGAATATCTCTTTGGATTTGAGACTTTAGTCTTTGCAACTTTACAGATCTTCTTTATGCACCAAGAGCTTGTAACACTCCAAAGAGAAAGGACAAATTGAAATCGCATCATATGACCCCTTTAATTTCTCTTTATTTGTTGTAGGATGCGTTACGTCGCTGCTTACCTGCTCGCTGCCCTCGGAGGCAAAGAGAGTCCCAGCACAGGTGACATCAAGAAGATCCTGGAGAGCGTCGGCATTGAGGTTGATGACACCCGGATGAGCAAGGTAAATCTGTGCATGAACACCCGGGAGCAAATAATGTGTTTGTAAAGGACTGTGTCCGTTTATCTGTCGTTTATGTGCTTTTCTTTAATATTGACTTCTGTGTTTGTAGGTTGTGTCTGAGCTCAATGGCAAAAATTTGGAGGAAGTGATTGCCCAAGGTAAGCTGGTCGTCATTTTAAACTGGTAACATAGTGGTTACAAATGTAAGTGAAGTCTTTGTCTTGAGGATATAAGCCTGTTACTGTTTGTTTATCCGATGCTTGGAAAAAGCATTGGATATGGCATGAACCTGCTGGCTACACTGAGGGAAAAAAATGGTGTAGAAACTATTTTCACAAAGAAATTGCTGATATGTTTCACAAAGAAAGGAACGGCAAGTGATACATTGAAATGTGATACAAATTTTGAAAAACTGAATTAGTATTTTCTTGTGAAATGTACTTCAGTGGTCTTAGTTTTATTTAAATCATTTTTAAAAGTGTATGTTGATTTTTAAAAGCAGCTTTAAGTTTGTAATTTTGGGTACACTGAAAGGAATTTGGTGTAGGATTTACTTTGAAAATGATCTTCATTTAGAATTTGCTAGTAATTTTCACAAGTAATTTACAGAGAAATGGCAAGTAACACATTTGAATTAAACGCGAGATTTTTAAGTAAAATAATTGAAATTGTTTTCTTCTAAAATGTACTTAATCATCTCTGTTTGTGTCTTTGAAAATGGTTTTAGCAAACCGGTGTTTTTACGGAGTATGATGATTTAGGTGTTATGCTATGTAATTATTTTATATTTCTCTGTGCAGAACTTTGGTTTAACTTGGTGGTTTTGAAAAAGCTTTATTAATAAAGTTTGAGTTGAGGGTTTTAATTGATAAAGTATGTAAATTCCAGCTCAAATAATTTATTAAAAATTGCTCTTTATGAGTATAACTTCTAGAAAGAACTTTTTTTTTTTTTTTCATTGAGATTCAGTGGGAACCCTGCAGGTCATGTTAACCTCAGGTTGCTCCAATCAAGCTGTAGTTTACAATTCTGGACAAAAAGCACTTGCCAAACTAAGCATGATTTCTGGTATATCAACAAATGTGACCCTGGAGCACAAAACCAGTCGCTGGGGTATATTTGTAACAATAGCCAAAAATACATTGTATGGGTAAAAATTATCGATTTTTCTTTTATGCCAAAAATCATTAGGACATTAAGTAAAGATCATGTTCCATTTAAGATATTTTGTAAATTTCCTACCATAAATATATCAAAACTTCATTTGATTAGTAATATGCATTGCTAAGAACTTCATTTGGACAACTTTAAAGGCGATTTTCTCAATATTTTGTTTTTTTTGCACCCTCAGATTCCAGATTTTCAAATAGTTGTGTCTCAGCCAAATATTGTTCTATACTAACAAACCATACATCAATGGGAAGCTTTTTTATTCAGCTTTCAGATGATGTATAAAGCTCAATTTCGAGAAATTGACCCTTATGACTGGTTTTGTGGTCCAGGGTCACAAATAAGCATCATGGATTAGAAAAGAGAGATTTTTAGGAGTGTGAGCATCTACATGAGCATGTCTCAGAGTCTATGTTTGTGTGCGTCTGACAGGTTTCAGTAAGCTGGCCAGCGTGCCGTCCGGTGGTGCTGTAGCTGCATCCAGTGCTGCTGCCCCGTCCACTGGAGGATCTGCTGCCGCCCCTGCAGGTCAGTGCCTTCTTCCGTATGCCTCTCACTGACACTCTAATAGAGTTAGACGATACAGCTCAGGACTTTTCAGTCTATATGTATTTGCTCTTAAAAGTCAACCATTTTCATTTTCAGTCAACCGTCATTTCAACCAAATATCAATTATGGGCAAGTAGATAAACCTCAGTGAAATTAGCATGAACTACTCATTAAGGGAGGAAATGTAGCATGCCGTGACTGTTTGAAATATGTCATTATTATCTTGTGCTTTTGTTATGGACAGATAATTGTGAACTGTTGATTGGTTTCCTCTAGGTTCTGTAATGTTAATGTCTTTATTCCTTTTCTTTTTCCTGCAGCGGAGGAGAAGAAAGAAGAGAAGAAAGAGGAGTCTGAAGAATCCGAAGATGACATGGGATTCGGACTCTTTGACTAATCTGTCTCCTCGGGACCAAAATAAAGTTTATTACAAAATGATTTCTGCTTGCTTGGTCATTTCAGAAAGCTCAAATGAGGTTTATAATGTGGAATAGGACGAGTGATGGGAGTCTGTACGCCACGTTCACACCCAAGAGCCCACAGACAACTGCACTCGTGGTCATTTGTTTAAAAGATGTGAATACCTTGAGCTTTTTTAATACTTTCTCCCTTTTCTCTATGTAATATGAAAATTACAGAGCTTTAATTACCGGGAAACACTCTTATGAATGTTGTCAGTCATGTTCAAACCTTTGTTCGGGGAATGAAAATGTGGGTATACTGTTCATAATGACCAGTTATTATTGGTAGGATAAAAGTAAATTCCATACCACTTAGTCAGATAATTAGACATTGTGCATTATGTTTTTACTGCTGTGTTGATGCCGCTCAATTTCTGCCTGTATATGTGAATGGAAGTGTTGGCTGAAGACCTAAAATCAGTTGTCTGTAAATACACACATTTTGCCAAATATTGGTGACCAAAAGCTTGATGACTGCAGAATCTGTTAACATCTTGTGAAACAAAAAGCTGTGTTTGTAAAAAAAAAACATCCATCCATAATGTTTCGTTTTCCAGTGAAAAAGTATGAATCAGAAGAGAAATATGCACAGATAGATTGTTGGATAGTTGAGAGGACTAAATTTTCACTAGAGGAAGCGTTATTATAGATTATGAACTCTGACTTTTTTTTTTTCTTACAAGCTTGTGTCATTTCACTTCACAAGATGTTAACTGATGGACTGGAGTGGTGTGGATTATTGTGATGTTTTTATCAGCTGTTTGGACTCTCATTCTGACGGCACCCATTCACTGCAGAGCATCCATTGCTGAGCAAGTGAACTAATGCTGAATTTCTCATCAAACTCATCTAAGTTTTGGATGGCCTGAGAGTGAGTAAACTTTCAGCAAATTTTTTTGTGTGAGCTATTCCTTTTAATATCCCCCTCATTAGAAATATTAAAAACATCCCATACAGATATAATAGGATTTCTGCACATAAAGAGTGTAAACTAAAACCTCTTAAGCACAGCATTCTTACACTGTGACGTTGAGACATTATCTTACTTGTGTCTTTTGGCTGAGTCAGGTTTTCCCCAAACTATTCATTGGTCAGGGGTTGGACACGGAGTTTCCCAGCTGTGCTGTGCCATAAATATGTTGTTTCTTCTTCCTATTGCACAACTGTTTCTGGGAAATCAGATGTCTTAAAGACAGCCATGATTATTTGGATAGCCAGTTATCTTTACCGGTGCAAATCATTACATAACTGAAAAGTTTATGTCTGAAACTATTAGTGATTAATTAAGGCATTTGGCAGGCACTTTTATCTGAAGCAACTTCAAGTTTATGCATTTTATCGGGTCATGCTCTCCCTTGGAATCAAACCCATGACCTCGATGTTGCTATAGTGCCGGATGTGTAATAATACAATTTAAATCCAAAAGTAAATATTTTTGTGGCATTTTTGTCTTGTGAAATGAAATGACGTCATTGACTGACTTCTGAGAATGATTTACTGTGTGTTGGCTACAATATTTAAAAATAATTTCAGTGATGTAGGCCTAGTTGTGCACTCAAACGTATGTCGGTAAAAGTTTTAAAGTAAAAATGCTTTTATCTAAGTATAAGTGAAAGTGAGAGTGGTAAGACTATCATGTATACACACACTGGTTTGCGTGTGTTGGCTACATGTGCAGGCATCTGGAGTTTCCATGTCCTGTGGGATGATTCAGCCCCTCACACTTCAAGAACAAGTTCTAACATCTGGGAGAGCAAACAACCGCAAAAATCCCACACAAAAGCAAAAACACTGAAATTATTCTTAAATATTGTTGCCAACAAAGTAAATATTTCTCAGAAGCCAGTCAATGATGTCATGACAAAAATGCCACACAAATATTTAATTTAATTTTGGATGTACATTGTATTTACACATATGTATGTATGTATATATATATATATATATAGTAGGCCTACTGTGCAAAATTCTTAGGCCATTAGTATTTTTACAAACAAACAAAAATGGTTTAAATTAGCAATATCACTCTCGCACTCGAGCGATATTG
>NW_015551075.1:2126446-2150127 GCF_001515605.1 Sinocyclocheilus anshuiensis | reverse complement strand
TATATATGAGCAATATCACTCGAGTACGAGAGCGATACTGGCTCTATATCAGCATGGCTGTGATTAGGCCAGAGGCACGAGGCCGCAGGCAATCACAGCCGCTGATATAGAGCCGGTATCGCTCTCGTACTCGATTGATATTGCGTTTATACAAGAGTTCGACGGAACATGTGTTTAATTAAACAAGAAACAACGGAGTGCCTAATAAAACCCTCTTTTGTGCGGAACTACTTCCTTCCGCCACGGATTCAAAGCTCAAGTTGACCGTTAAACATACCTCACTTTTAGAATCCGTATCAAGGGCATGTGCTGCTTCAGTTAGGTTATTAGTGAGAAATAATGAGGTTATAAGAGAGAAACAATGCCGCAAGACGTGCATCCAAATGAGAGAGAGAGAGACCGCGAAGCTAGACGTTTCTTATATTAACTAACGTACTCTACGATTAGCTCAGTGAATAATAATTAAAAAAAACATAGACCCGGCTAGAACAAGCGGAGTGATACAAAATTGTGAAAGGGCGTTCCTGTAGCGATACCAGTACAATAGCTCACGGTTCTCAACCAATCAGATTTGAGAACCAGAATGAACTGTTGTATAAAGTCAGTTATTACGTCTCCAAGATGCTTGAAGAAACTTACCTACAAAGCTACAGTACTGTGAAAAGTTATAGGCACTTGTGTAAAAATGCTGTAAAGTGAGGATGCTTTCAAAAATAATGGCATAAATAGATATTATTTATCAATTAACTTCTAAACTAAATCAATTCTCCATTTGGCGTGACCACTATTTGCTTTTAAAACAGCTTTTGTCCGAGGTACACTTGCACATAGTTTTTCAGGTAGCTTTGCAGGAAGGTTTTTTTTTCAAGTACGTTATCTTGGAGACGTTGCCACAGTCTGGATTTAGTCTGTCTCAGTTTGTTCTGTTTCTTCATGTAATCTCAGACGGACTGGATAAAATCAGACCTGTGTGTGCAGCACTGGCTGCTGTCAGACTCCTTGTGCATACAAAAATCTCACTGGATTATTACAATTAACGGCAAAAGAAATGTAAACTGATATTTCCTACTGACACGCTACAGCAAAACATATAAAAAACTGGCTTAAAACCGTTTTTTTTGTGCTGTTGTTGGTGAAAGTACTAATGGCCTAAGACTTTTGCACAGTACTGTATGTATAAACAGAAGAAACCGAGACGGAGATGTGATGTTGGAGGGATGAATTATCACAGCAGTGAAGTAGCCTACTGTAAGCATAACGGCTGAGTCTTATATTATGACTGAGTCTGAGAAGATCAAACAGATAAAGATCCTCTCAAAATGTAGTTTATATTTTTTGAGCAAAAATGCAGTGCAAATATTCAATATTCTCGATTAAAATGTGACTAAAACCTTTATTTTATTCCTCTAATGTAAATAAAATGAATGTAACATTAAAGATTATATTTTGATGTAATAAATGCAGATTTAATTTGTAGCAAACCTTACTACATTTAAATTATAACTGGTCGAGGCGGCCAAATATGGACCAGATTCCGGTCAGAGAATCAGGAGAGCAGGAGAAGTCTTTAGATTGAGACATTTATTTTACTCCAATATATGCATCTGCATATGCATTTGTATTATATGAACACATTACAGAAAACATAGCAGCAGCATAAACAAAGACAGACAGCGGTCTTCACTGGCAGGTAACACTAATAATCGTCCCTCTAGGAAACATGAAATGAACTTTAGTTCCTAAAATAGGCTTTCTGACATAATTAATGTCCAGTCAAGACAAATTAAAAAAAAAAATGTCTGACAAAGATGTTGGTAGATGAAGACAATGTGCTTGAATGACCAGCTAGAGGCGCTCCAACATAATAATGACAACAGACACTCAAACTACAAATGAAGTTGCTTCCTTTATTCAGACCAGAGAGTGTTGTTACATAGACTAAATGATGCTAAAACCTAAAGATTGCTTTTTTTGTCATAAAAGCAGATTTAATGAAAGATAATTGTCAAGATAAAAAAATGAATAAAAAAAAGAGCGAAATGGTTTTATGCAAAATTGAATCAAGCAGTTTTAGAGCAAAATGGTTTCAGTCATTTTCTGTTGCACTGATGCTCTTCTTTTCAGTACTTTTTGGGAAGGCCCTTCGGTCTGTAGCGGTTGGGGTCACCACCATTACGTCCCCAGCGATTGGCGGCCTGGTCTGCTGCAGCATCTGAATTACCGCGGCGAGAGAGTCCCTGTATAGCCTCTCTTCCATCACTGCACACATCAGAACGGTGATTTAATGCAATTTTCATGCACTTAAAATGTAAACATTATCATTAGATAATAATATTACAATTCAAAATTCCTCCCAAAAATGTAAACATGCATAATACCACACTGAGCTGCTGTTTAAGTGCTCAAATGAGCTTCTAAGGAATCAAATCATGTCAAATCTGCCGTCGATGACATACCTGATTACTTTGGCTGCCCATCTGCCTCCGGGGCCCCTTCTTGCAGCATCATAGTTCCCACGTGCATGGAAATACTTGTCTGAGTTTTTCCAGTTGGCCTTCCTCATATCCTGGTAAGCACGCCACATGTCCTTTGCACCTACAAAACACAGTGAAAGTGGTTCAAATCTGCCGGCGAACTGTTTCAACTGAGTGCATGACTTAAGAGTAAATGCAGATAAAAAGGAAAAATAAGTGACCTCCAATGGCTTGTCCTGGGTAGTGGCGCCATTGAGCCTGGGTCTCGACCACCAAAACCAGCACCAGCACAGCAAGAATAAGCTTCATGATTACAGAGCTGAACATGTAAAAATATACAAGTTAGCAAATGGCAATTTTAACTATGCCACAAATAGTAAAAATTAAAAATCTCCATAGATAAAGTATGATCTCTGTGCATAGACACATAAGAGTGCAAATAAACCATCTACAACGTAACATGTTTGCATTAAGAAAGAGGTTAGTTTAGTCAGTCTCTTACCTCTCAGGTTCGCTCAGTTCAGACACTTCAGGTCTTCACCCAGTTAGAGACATTTTATAAGGCTCGGAGTGGCTGGACGTGGATTTTCCCAACTTTGATGTGACAGGTTGCTTTATTAATATCAGACTAATTTGGTCCTGCTAATCCTGTGTTGCATAACTGTTTCTGGGAAAACCAACATTTGTGAAACATGACTGTTTATATTTTTATAACATTGTGTCAAACAAAAACCATAAAAAAAAACTTTTTTGTTACTTAAAATAAAATATAAAAATGTAAGCGTATTTTATTTCAGCTAGTTTAAATAACTATACCTAAATAAACAAAAAACGAATAAATAAATAAATGAATAAATACTATGCAGACTTATTTAAAAAATTAAAATGACAAAACCACAGCTATATTACTAAAATTAAAAAAATAAAAAATAAATAAATATAAAAATAACCCCCCCCCCAAAAAACATTTATATATATAAACTAATAGTATATAAGTGATACTAACACTGAAACAAAATGTATCAATAATGATTAGACACACTCCAATGAAAATGTAGTATGGCAGAAATTAATCAGTTTTGTGGTGTAAAATCCTAGCATTTTTATCTTATAAGGAGTACATATTTTAATTTAAAAACTCTGTGCATTTTATGCATTGGTGCATTTGGTGCATCATATATATAACATTGTAAATCAACTAAATATATATAAATATTATATTTTCTAACTTAATCTGATATTTCAAATGCATGCAAATAATTTCAGTTTCACTTTGTATAGTGTTGTCACTTCTAGCTCTATTGGCCACTGAATCATCATCATAGTAGAGGTCATTCCAGGAGAAGGAAATTCCAGATATCTGCACACATAGACACTAGAAGCACATGAGCCAGTCCTGTGTGTGTGCGTCAAGCATTTTGTAAAGCTCAAACATGATTTTCAAAGATGACACAACATACAGTGATTGCAAAAGCACTGGCATCTGGATTATACCTGACTGATAATGTTTACACCTGGAGAAGCGGGTTATGACCCGAGAAGATCAGACAATAAATCAATGAATAGCTGCAAATTCAGACTCTTGCACGCTCAAGCACACAAGAAGTCACGTGTTTAGTTTCCAGTTACAACAACAGGAAATAAAATGAGAATATTGCACAAAAGAGGTCTTCCCAAACAAGAACTATCATACCAAAAAAAACAAATAAATATATATATATATGATAAAAAACGAATAGTAATACGAATAGAATATATGATGAATATAAAGTTCAAAAGAATAGCATTTATTTGAAATAGAAATCTTTTGTAACATTATAAATGTCTTTACTGTCACTTTTGATAGTGCATCTTTGTTAAATAAAAAATGAATGGTAGTGTATTTATAAAATGGACACATCCAGTTTTAGGATTCAAAACATTATCATTTGTTAGTTTAATCTACCATTCCCTGCTGCTCTGGCCTTAAAATCCTCTATTTTATTGAACCACCTTTTGCTTTAATTAAAGACTTTAGTCTGTTGGGATTTGTCTCTACTAACTTTACACATCTAGACAATTCCTGCAGCTGCTTCAGAGTTGCTCTTGGCCTCTTGGTCGCCTCTCTGACCAGTTTCCTTCGGCTCTTTCATCCAGTTTGGAGCGACGTCCTGATCCAGAGAGGCTCTGTGTTGTACCAAATACCTTCCACTTCTTAATAATAGACTTCACTGTGATTCTAGGCATTGATAAAGTCTTTTTTGTATCCATCTCCTAACTTGTGCCTGTCCACAACTTTAACCCGGAGATCTTTTGACAGTGCCTTGCCACCCATAGTTGATTGTTTGCTTCAGTTGCACTACCAAGAATGGAATTAAATTCTTATATATTATATAGTGTAACAAAGCAGTGCTCACGATGACATGCAGTTTTTTTCAGCATACCAAATGTATGCGGTTTATTTGAAAGAACTGTATGTTCATCTTGACAAGCACAAAGGTGTCTTAGATTATAGACTTTCCTGTTTTACATACTAACGCTGACTTCCTCATATCTGTTTTGTTGACAGTCTAAAAAGATTATATAGTCATCATTATTCAGTCATGTTTAGTCTTGCACTTCATGTTCCCAGGCTTATAGGGTTCATGATGAGATGAGCTTCTGGATGAATAAACACTGACCAGTTCAAGTCGGAAATGAACAATTATGTGTATGGTACCAATGGCTTACAGTTAATCATTTGCCACAATTCATCTATTAGATTAACAATGGAAGAACACAGTGAAGATATTTTTTTCCACACATAAGCTGGATGTGTTTGTGCTTAATTTCACAATACAAATATGTAATATACACATTTTATACTTAATACGTCCCTGCAGATATACTCTATTGTCATATATAAGGATCATATATTTCTTCGTCTTTCATATCAATGACAGTTTATAGAAGAGGAAGTGTAAATATTGATATAGTCGGGTTATACAACACCTGCTTCTCATGAAAAGAGAAGCGGGCTGTTTTTATTTCCTTCTTTTATTGTTTTGATTTGATGATTAAAGATACCTTACCACTGGTTGTTACAGCAAGACACTTAAACAGGAGTACAGGAATCTTTAACAGGCTGAGGATAAATGTTTGTTATATTGTAATATAAATATAAAATTTGATCAGATGGGTGTCTGGTTTTCTTGGCTTCAGTGCAAGTCTACTCATATATGGCTAACCTAAGACTGTGACAACTTTGGTCACATTTGTTAAGTTGATAAGTGGACAACCAGTACAATCACCATTAAATATCATAAAACCTTAATCAGAATCAGAATCAGAATGAGCTTTATTGCCAGGTATGTTTACACATACGAGGAATTTGTTTTAGTGACAGAAGCTCCACAGTGCAACAGAATGACAGTGACAAGACAGGACACAGATAATAAAAATAGACAAAATAGACAATGTACAAAAAAGCAAAAACACAAAATATAATATAGACAATTATGAGGTACAGGTATGATATGTGCAAATTTGAAATGTAAACAAGTATGGTGTTAAATAGGTAATGTATATAGTGTTGTGTGTTCCAAGATTATTGTTAAGTGTTCATGAGATGGATGGCCTGAGGGAAGAAACTGTTCCTGTGTCTGGTCGTTCTGGTGCTCAGAGCTCTGTAGCGTCGACCAGATGGCAACAGTTCAAAGAGGGAGTGTGCCGGATGTGAGGGGTCCAGAGTGATTTTGCTAGCCCTTTTGCTCACTCTGGATGAGTACTGTTCTTGGAGAGAAGGGAGGGTTGTACCAATGATTCGCTCAGCAGTCCGGACTACCCTCTGCAGTATCCTTAGTATCCTCTGTAGTCTTATAATAATAATAATCTAGTCTAGTCTGTAGTCTAATAATTGCATTTGGCATATTGAAAAAAAGAGACCTACTGCTTAAGTTTGAAACATACAGTATATGAGCATTTATTGAGCAACAGTTCAATATTATGTGATACTACGTAGAAAAAGCATGAACCCACATCAAAATATAGTAGTAAACACTGTTATGAGGAATATAGGCCTACTATTACAGCTATGAATATTATTTCTTATTGTCAGCTTACACTATTCAGACATTTGGGGTCAGTAATAGTTATACAGCAAGGATGCATTCAATTAATGTAAAGTGACAGTAAAGACATTTATAATGTTAAAAAAATTTATTTCAGTTAGAATTAGAAAGTGCTAATTAGAAAGGTGTGGACAGGTCAGGTGTATTTACTCAAGAGGGTTAAGCTGTGTATTTAATACCTGCCCGACTCACCCGAGCAACAACAACGACAAGTCCTTATTCTACTTCCCTTCCTTTCCTTTCTCCACCACTTTCAGCATGTGCTTCCATTATATCCGTTGTCTCTCAATGGAAACATTCTTACACAACACGCAGGAGACGGAGCAATCATGCTAACCTGTGTCCTATCCACACTTCTTCTATCGCACCCCTTTCTTTTTCTATGGGCCTCTGGAATTGTCAGTTAGCTGTCAACAAAGCTGATTTTATTCCAGCCTTTGCTACTCAGTCAGCTCTCAGTCTCTTGTGCTTGACCTAGACCTGGATTAAACCTGAAGACACAGCAACCCCTGCTGCTCTCTCTCCCCGTCAGTTTGGGAGAGGTGGGGGTACTGGTCTCCTCATTTCCAAAAGCTGGACATTTCTCACATGCTCTTTAACTTGAACAATACTTCCTTTGAATTTCATGCCGTTAGAGTCACACTCCCTGTAAAAATCCACGTTGTAGTTATTTGTCACCCTCCAGGTCAGCTGGGCAACTTTCTGGATTTGCTACTGTCCTCATTCACTGAGGATGGCAGCCCTCTGGTACTTTTTGGTGACTTCAACATCCACCTTGAGAAGCCACTTTCTCCTATCCGCTTTCGATCTTCGGCAGCTCAACACCACAGGTACCCATAAATCAGGTAATCAGCTCGACCTCATCTTTACATGGAATTGTATCACAGATAACATCTTGGTCAAACACTTGCATGTCTCGAATCATTTCATTATTACTTTTAATCTACATCTACCTATGCTGATGACACGCAGCTCTACCTCTCATTTCAGCCAGATGATCCAATGGTACCAACTCAGATCTTAACTTCTTGTATTCCTCAACTGTAAATCGCTTTGGATAAAAGCATCCGCCAAATGAATAAATGTAAAATTAATAAGAAATGTTTCTTGAGCAGCAAATCAGCATATTATACTGATTTCTGAAGGATCATGTGACACTGAAGACTGGAGTAATGATGCTGAAAATTCAGCTTTGATCACAGGAATGTTGTCATTTGCTACTTTTTAAACCTCCTGCCCTCAGACTGTAACAATATTGATTCAAATATACAAGAAATACTACTTTTGCTTCTTAAGTTCAATATTTTGAAAAATATATCAAATAAAGCACCATCAAAGTCATTCTTTACATAGTTCCATAAATAACCCTCTTTGAAAGCTCAGATATATGTCCGGAAACAATAAATGAGCCATGAGACAAGTTCAGATCCCAGAGGTTTGTATTTTATTGGTTTGGAGCATAATTTCATTGACAAATCACATCACATGCAGGCAGGTCAAATCGTGAACGAGCTAGAGATATAGAGTACTATGGCTTATGAGAACTGCGACTTTAAACAGCAAAGCATAGCAGAGTCAAACATGCTAAGAGGTTTTTCTGCTTAAATAACCTGACAAACAGGTTGACCTGTCAGTCAAACAACAAAATAGTGTTTGATGGCATATAGGGAAATAAACACTCACTCATACAGCAAAACTAATCAGCAAAGGAAAAGATGGACGGAGTATTTAGCTGCTCTCTTTGCCAAGTGTGAGCTTGTCGAACATGTACTCGGCCATGCCGTTCTGGGGGGCGCCCATGCGGCGCAGGTTGGTCACCCAGTCGCCCAGTTCTTTGATGGACTTCACCTGCTCGTCCAAGTAGTGTGTCTCAATGAAATCGCACATCTGTAAGAAACAAGTAAGAATGTGTTTGGAATTCGTTTGGTTTGTGAATAAGATGGCCTATTTGCATTCGTATCAGTAGCTGCACACTCACATGAGGGTCGTTGTGCTGCGAGGCCAGCTTATGCAGCTCCAGGAGGGAGTGATTGACGCTCTTTTCCAGCTGCAGGGCGCATTCGAGAGCTTCCACACCACTTCCCCACTCATCCTTCTCTGGTTTCTGTCAAACACAAACACAACAGTTAATAAGGCTTCTTCCAGTCCATCCCCTATTGTCCTCTCACATCAAAATCCACTGACATTTATATTTATTTAGAACGGTTTTTGCTTCTAAACGGTGCTTGATCTGTACATATTTCTCTCCTGATTCAGACAAGATGACTTTAACTGGAGAAACAAATATTATGGATAGAGGACTTGTATTTTATATGGAAACTAAAACACAACACATTAATTAATGGACTGGAGTGGTGTGGATAATATTGTGATGTTTTTATCAACTGTTTGGACTCTCATACTGACGGCACCCATTTACTGCAGAGCATCCATTGGTGAGCAAGTGATGATATATGCCTAAAAACATCCCTTAATAAATCCGAATACATTTTAGGTTAAATCTGAATGAATATACAAAGGATAATAGGTATTGTAGGTCTCAACACCATTTCTTATGGATTTTTGAAACCACAAATATGTAGCCTTCCCTGTCATGTGTGTTGACATGCATTTGAGACGGGTTTCCTCAGCACGTAACTTACATTTTACAGTTGTATCCGTATCTGTAAATGTCACAAGTATTTCCATTTTGCATAAAGGCAACAAGCGGACCTCTGCCCAGAACGTAATACTTTGGAATAAAATATACTTATTTCTGAAATGCTTGTAAGACATTGAAAGTAAATAAATTCTACATGTAACAATTTTATTTATGAGAGCATTAAAAGTAAAGAGAATTGTAATGGAGTATATTTTCAACATGTTCATATAAATAAATGTTCCTACTAACTTTTACCAGCTAATTTAGTCTGTGCTTTTGCTTTTCTTTATTTTTTTAGTGATTTTATCTTTCAATTTGTAAGCTATCAGTTTAAATTTGAACCCCTTTATTGAACAACTGCCTTAAAATTTCCTATTGTTTGGAGAACACTGGGCATGGCGTGGAATAACTATTTTTATATAATGGATTAAAACTAATTCCTTTTTTTTTTTTTTTAGTTGAAGAAAATCAACAGATGAATCTATTACCAAAAGTACTGTTAGTTGCAGCCCTACAAATCAAAATTAAACCGTAGGTAAAATACTGTTAAGAATTTTTGATTGCATGGCATCTGACTAGTTGCCATCACATGCCAACTTCCCAAAAGTATTTCACTTGAACTATTTTTCCATTTCCGACAAACTGGTAAACCAGTTCTATCTTCTTAAACTCGTGCAAATATCAAATGTTATTGCAAAATCTGTACTGGTCACATGATACATAGCACTCGGTCCTAAGAGCATTCATGGTCTCCAGTTACATGCTTCAATCTTTCACTATCATAAAGAGACGCTTAATAAACGTGCTGACTGTCAGTTGAAGTTTATAGTCAATGTCGGTAAAAGATAAGAGTCCCACCCCAACTCTGTCCTCTCTATCTCTGGGTCCTTGCCAAACTGTAACGCTATCACGTGAACACACACTATAGACACTATACCTTCACGTCCTGCAGAAAGATCCTCCCTCCCCTCTGGTTCTGAAACTTCATCAGTTTCTCAGCGTGTTCGCGCTCTTCGTGGGACTGATGGCGGAAAAACTTCGCAAAGTTGTTCAGGGCTTGATCATCTCGGTCAAAGTAGTACGACTGCATGAGAGAAATGCATCAAATAAAGGTCACAGTGTGCAAAATGGATCATTAACTAAACTTTCAGGCAATGCTCCTTCACCCCTTTCACCTAGAACACTAGATTTTACTCTAAATGGGAACGGAATGGGTCTAGTATGGTGTAATGGCCTTGGACTCTCACCATGGAAAGGTAGACATAGGATGCATACAGCTCCATGTTGATCTGACGGTTGATGGCCGCTTCGCAGGCCTCCTCGAAGTTCTGTCTCACTTGAGAGCTCATCTTTCTGTAAGAGAGGACATAAAATAAGCTTGCCACCATTGCTGTACTGTAATTTATGCTCCCCTGCTATTAATAAATGCACTGTATGCCATCCAACATCAACTTCTGCATTACCACGCACCACAAACCCACTAATAATAATAGCGTCTATTGTCTGTTCCAGACATGCCAGCAGCTGTTTACACTCTCTGTAAGATGCTGTAACGGAGTACGTTCTCAGAACAAGTGGTGTGCAATGTGCATGTTCGACACCATTACGGTTACTCCTATCATTTGATTGGTCCAGGGAAAAAGCATGTGATTGAATGACAAGACATTTCCCGGACCACTTAGATAATTTCTCTCAAGGTTTAGCCTGCTGGTCCAATCTCATCTGCTCAAGAGCCGGCAAACATACACAGTCGAACCTATAATTATAACACATTGCTGCGTAGTGAACAAATGTATCTGAAATTTGGCATCTGGTAACACCTCATACTACATAGCCGACATAACATTAGACAATCTTGTGTTCTGTTTACTGAATAAAGGACTTGGAAAACCCCTTGTGACCTGGGAACATTCAACCAAACCTGGATTGGCTTCAAAATAATTTTGTATGTTTCTGTGTTGTTTTAGAGGGTGACAGTGCCAGTCCCAATCCACTTTCACTGTATTAAAAGAGCAGTGTGTGCTCATCTCAAAAATGGTCAATTAACATACAATATTTATTTGTTTTAGTCATGAAAACAAAAGATTGTGAGGTAACTGTTGAAAACAACTGATAAGCACACCCAAGAAAAACCGCTAATTGACCTAAATTATACGTTGGAATAAAAAAAAAAGCAGCTACCTGCAGTCTTGAGAACATATAATCAATGATATCTAATGATTTCAGAAGACGAGAAACAATGTTATCGTCGTGTATAAATATTTTTGTTGCTTTTCATGCCGTTCGGAGCTCGACAGCGCCAGTCCCCATCCACTTTCATTGGGATAGCAGTGTCACCCCTCTTCAAAAAAATATTTCGGCGATTAAGTGGAGGGCATTTGCAAACATTACAGCCATCCCAATACATAATTTGGCAAAAGAAGCGAATTCGTAGTTTTATTTGATCCGATAAGCAGGACTTAACTTAATCGACAAAAAACAACAAAGATGGCGCCCTTGCATAACGTTCGCTAATGATGGACGCCGCGGTCTCTATGCAACCGTGTTATTCTTCTATATAAACAAAACAAACGTTTTGAATGGAAAATGTGTGGATCCTGATGGAAAACTTACCTTCAAATCGGTTTTACGGCTTTTCTGGTGTTATTCGCACAGATGGTCAACGACGCTGGCTCGCGTAGAATTGTTTTAAAACAAGCGTCTTTAAGTCAAATGTTCGATTTTGACCGAAAACAAAACGAATGGAATCAAAGAAGTCGACGGATGGATGGAAAAAGCGAAAAGACAGAAGATGGGTTGCCGTTCAAGCACTGTTGAAGCAGGTAACCTTCAGTCTGTCCTCGTGGCTGGATGATTATGTACTCGTGCTCTGTGTGCCGCAGGAGTATTTGTGCGCATGACGCGACACGCACGGAGTACGGGATCCGCCCCGAGATGAAGGCAAGACAACAAGGACAAAAAAAAAGATATATATATATATATATATATATATATATATATGTATTAAGCAGCACAACTGTTTCCAACATAAATCAGCATATTAGGATGGTTTCTGAAGGATCATGTGACACAAGACTGGAGTAATGATGCTGAAAATTCAGCATTATTTTTTTTAGTTTGTCAGCTCCAGATAACTTTATTATGACGCACGGAGTACGGGATCCGCCCCGAGATGAAGGCAAGACAACAAGGACAAAAAAAAAGAACAGCATTTATTCAAAATATAAATATTTTGTAACAATGTACACTACCATTCTAAAGTTTAGGGTCAGTATTTTTATTTTTATTTTTAAAGAAATGAATGATTTTATTCAGCAAGGATGTGTTAAATTGATCAAAAGTGATAATAAAGACTTACATTGTACACTTACATTTTAAATAAACACCGTTCTTTTAAACTTTATTCATCAAATAATCCTGAAAAAAGTATCACAGGTTCCAATATATATATATATATATAGTCAAGGAGATAGGGAAGTTCATATTGTTTTTCATTTTCTTTTGGTTTATGTATAGGTAAGTTATGGTTAAAACTGAGTTAGAAATCTTTTTGTTTGTTGTGTTGGCCTTTGCCCCCTCCTGAAGCTTATGTTTCCTTTTATCTTTTTCTTATGATTGAATAAAAAGTTAAATATTTTCTTTTGTTTGGAGGTGTGTTATTGGGGCTGGAGACAAGAGGTCCCTGTGCTTTCTCTCTTCAAAAATGTGTTACTGCTAGGTCCATTACCTCTAGACTAAAAGGGCTAGCACGTAACACATCACAGAAAAAATATATATTTTAAAGTATATTAAAATAGAAAACCATTATTAAACCATGATGAACAGAAGAGACTTCTTTAAAACACATTAAAATTCTTACTGATCCCAAACTTTTGAACAGCAGTGTGTGTATATATATATGTATGTATGTATATATATATATAATAAACAAATATATAAAAATATTCTAAAATAATATTAGCCTATATAATAATACATAATATAATATAATAATATAAAATTACAAATGTCTCTACAATGAAACTCAAAATTAAACTGCATAGAGAGTCGAGGCACTACTTTTTTTAAACTACATTTTAAAAAATTCACTATATTCACATTTTTTAGATTCACTAATCTCACTAGAATTGGTTTAGAAAGAGTAAACACTATTAATCACATAAAAAAAATAAATAAAACTCTCGTATTGTAGCCTATTGTCACGTTGCACACACACGCGCACACACACACGAGGGACGAGGAGATGCTGGAGAATATGTTGACAGGACTTTATTTGCATGAACCAAGGGAGACGAACACAGGAAGACGTTCAACAGCGGACAGAGAACTAGGGACTGGGAACACTTTAAATACACACAGGAGGAGGGGATGACGAGACACACCTGGGATCAATGAACCATCATGGGGAACACCTGGGACAAATTAAACATGGGAAAGGAACACCTGGGGAGCAAGACAGACAAAACATGGAACAGAGTCTGACACCTATTACCTCCTTAAAATAGCGCAACTTCCTCAATCCTTCCAACTGTTACGCTTTTTGCCTTTAAAACTCAAACCCTCAGATCAACATTTGGATTCAGATCTCCAATATCAGCAACAAGAGGGGTCCAAAAGGGTCTTCTGCAGTTTCTATACAATAATTAGGGGTTTCCTTTAAGCTAGCATAGGTACAGCCTGTATTTGAGAAGCATTAATGACATGCCTTGGACTTGCTGGGCCTTAAAATGACCAAAAATTGCAGTCCTTAGAAAAATACAGGGGAAGGAAGAACGTCTAGACGCTTCTTCCTTGTGCGTATCAGTGGGATATGTAATAGGAGGTCTGAATTCAATAGCTTGTTAGTGCTACACTCAGGATGTCAGGAGTATCTGGAGCATCTCGCTGACTCCCTGGTCATGTTCAATGGATTAAAGGGTTTGGGTGTGGATTTTGTGCAACATAATCTTTAAAAAAACACTGATTTCATACTTGAAGAATAACTATATTATATGCCACCATAAATACACTCATGATACACTATATTTTTTATTATTGGCCTACATAGAGTCTACATGGCACTGGCACTTTTATTGTGTAATTAACTGAACTCCGTACGAAGAATTCAATGCAATGCAACAGTAACAGTATATTGAGGATCATATGACCGCTGCCCACAGGAAACGTGATATCAAAAAGTGCTGAAACAGTTAACCAAACTGTCATGCATTCACTCCTTACATTGGTCAATCCAGTTCTGCAGTCAATAACACGTAATGTGTGACGTAACATGGTGAACACCAACATTTTCCAGAACTTGTAAATGTTGTGGAACATTATGTTGTGTAACAGTGAATGTCTGAGTCAGAGACGGTTTTGCCTGCTCATTTGCAGTGTTTTCTACAGTTAAGAAAACTATTAGCCTAAATTATTATTATTTTGAAATCCATCAAACTAAAAACAAAGTGTACTGTTTTTACCCTGCAGCATATTTACAGCATCCTTACGTATCCTGTTGTTTAGTTGGGAAATGTGTTTTATAGTTTGGCTTGAGCAAAGTTCATTTTACCAATCTTTCATAATCCAAGAATTATTTCAGAAGCTTTTATCACATGTAGTTTATGACTAAAGGAAAAGAACAGAATGTGAAATCATAGATCTTAAATACTCAGTGTGCAGCTAGAAGCATAAAATGATGAGTTGACAAAGCATTTTATATTGTCCAAAATCAGCCCACTACTAAAACATGACAGGCCAGATTCTGCTATTTCACACCAAATAGTCTGTAAGAACTATAGTGGGTAATATTGGAAGTAATGGTTTTATTTTAAATTTGTTTTTGTTTTTTTGTGTCATCTCATTATATTGTTCTCATTATATATTTAGGACAACACCTTCCATAATGGCCCAAGAAATTAGAAGCATTTAGAAAATGATTACATTTAATAAAACCACTTTGTGTTAATCATTGTCAATTTTAAATGAATCACCAATACATCTGTAAAAAAAAATCCGTAAAATTTACGGTAAAAAACTGGCAGTTGTGGTTGCCGGAATTTTCTGTAAAAAATATGGTAGCAACGTTTTAGGTTTTACGGTTTTAACTTAATTTACAGTTAAATACCGTAATTTCATTAACTGATATAATGTTAATATACCAACCTTATTGAAGGACTGAAATCTGTTTTGTATCTTTGTAATACACTGATAACCACCAAATGCAGGTGGTGATGAGAAAGTCACATGATGAACCAAAGCCCATCTCAAGCAGCTTTTAAATAATAACATGTTTAGAAGGTGCACAGTGTCATTCATACAAACACTAAACACCATCATGGTAACACACATGAAACTGCAATAATGCAATAAACATTAATTTAACATTAGGTGTAACACACAACCCTAATATACAAAACTGATAAGAAAAAACTAAGAAACATAGTTATTTCAACAAAAAAACATCAAATTTGAAATGTAACGCAGGGAATTCTGGGAATGTCAATTTACGGTTATTCACTGTAAATTATACGGTCTTTTTCACTTCAAAAAACGGTATACTACCGTAAAGTTAATGTCCAATACAGTTTTTCACCGTATATAGTAGGAGAATTTACCATTAACCATTTAACAGGTTTTTACTGTAGCATTTTTACAGTCTTTTACCGTTAAATTTACGGTCATATGGTTTCACTAATGAATAATAAATCTTGATAAAGCTGTAATTAAATACTCATTGTGTATTACATACATTTTTACAAAGATAAGCAGAAATAAGCAGAAGCAAATAAAGAAATAAGAAGAGCAAATAAAGAGTGCATCGGTCACCATATATTTTTTCAGCGGCTTTGCTTTTGGATATATTTTACCTATTCATTTTCTTCATATGCATTTCAAAATATTATAAGATAAAGAGATTAAGATGTAAGTTTAAGTTAAGAGGAACTTAATTGACTAAAAACCATTGCAAAACTATTATGAAACTATTTACTGTAAGTCACTGATTAGAAAAAACTATTTATTTAAAGTAGTGCTGTCAGATCAATTAATTGCATCCCAAATAAAAGTTTGTGTTTACATAATATATGTGTACTGTGTATGTTTATATCTATATATAAATATACACACATACATATATTTAGGAAATATATGCAATATATTTATATCTAATATAAATCATATATAAATATGAGTATGTGTGTATTTATGTATGTGTGTGTATTTATCAAAATAGCAATGTTGTTCATATTAGGTTTAGTCATATTGGAAATCCCAGGACAGCTTGTGGATTCTGACAGTGTTTCCGTCCACATTATAATTCAAAGGGATAAGGGATAGCTCTCCCAAAAATGAAAATTCTGTCATCATTTACTCACCCTCATGTCATTCCAAATCGGCATGACTTTCTTTCTTCTGAGGAACACAAAAGAAGACATTTTTAAGAATGTTAGCAACCAAACCATTCCGGTACCCATTCACTTCCATCAGATGGACGAAAAAACAATGCTGAGATATTTCTCAAAATGTCTTCTTGTATGTTTAACAGAAGAAAGAAATTCATACAGGTTTGGAACAACACAAGGGTGAGTAAATGATGACAGAATTTAAATTTTTAGGTGAACTCCTATTCTTAATGCAATCTAGAATGGCAGCATAGATGAAAGGTTTATTTGAGCTGAGCCCTCTACTGTACAGATGTGAATTTACGTTTCCTTCAGCCTGAGGGTTATTCATTTCACTTTGTGAAAGGTGAAAGGGCTTTTACATTTGCCAAAAATAGAATTTTATATTATATTAATACACAAACAAGCAAATCCAGCGCAGATGAGAAAAAGTAACACAAAAGTATCGTAACGCATTACTTTCCATAAAAAGTAACTAAGAAGCTCAATTAGTTGCTTAGCAAGTAATGCAATAATGTAATGCATTACATTATTGCGTTAAAAGTAACTTTCCTCAATATATAGAACATGAGGTGCAAATAAAACTGCTGAAGGATGAAGGAGTTGGATTCAATGGATGAGCAGCTAAGAGTTTATTGAAAACATGAAACACAATACTTTAAAGGGAGCTGAGGAATATGGGAATAAGAGACAAACGACAAACTGAAACCACATGCCATAAAGAGTAAGTTACTAGAGAACAATATTAGTTCTAGGTAGGACATCTAGTGGTGAACATATGAAGCTACAAGTGAAAAGCCACATTATCAAAACTAAATGTCTGAGTGCAATAGGGTTGCTATAAGAGTTTTGATAATAATGTTGGTTACAACATCAAACTTGCAGGATTTCCATATTTAGAGCATAAATATATTTATTGAAAAGCTTGTTTATGTATGTATGTGCTCATCCATTGAATCCAACTCCTTCATCCTTCAGCAGTTTTATTTGCACCTCATGTTCTATATATTGAGGAAAGTTACTTTTAACGCAATAATGTAATGCATTACATTATTGCGTTAAAAGTAACTTTCCTCAATATATAGAACATGAGGTGCAAATAAAACTGCTGAAGGATGAAGGAGTTGGATTCAATGGATGAGCAGCTAAGAGTTTATTGAAAACATGAAACACAATACTTTAAAGGGAGCTGAGGAATATGGGAATAAGAGACAAACGACAAACTGAAACCACATGCCATAAAGAGTAAGTTACTAGAGAACAATATTAGTTCTAGGTAGGACATCTAGTGGTGAACATATGAAGCTACAAGTGAAAAGCCACATTATCAAAACTAAATGTCTGAGTGCAATGGGGTTGCTATAAGAGTTTTGATAATAATGTTGGTTACAACATCAAACTTGCAGGATTTCCATATTTAGAGCATAAATATATTTCTTGAAAAGCTTGTTTATGTATGTATGTATTTATTTATTTATCTTCTTCATGCTCAAACATTGAGAGTGAGACCATCCTCTAGGTCTTTGACTTATTGAACCTGTTGTGTTTGTTGGTGAGCAGGTGTTGCATGGCTGGATCACTGACATATTTTTCAAACAGTAACTGCTTCTGGACTCTCCTGCTCTTTAATCATCTTCTTCTCTTTCTGTGAAGTGACCTTTTTCTCTTCCAGTTTATAAATGTGAAGAAGTCCCTTTTTTTTAGCTGACTAACAGCGAACAGTTAGGCTGATGTTGTTGTCACATCCAAGCTTTCTCTTGTATTTTCCTTTCCTCTTTTTTTCTTTCTTTTACAGTGTCCATCTCTATCCAAACAAGCTTTGCTTTCGCAGGTGGTGGAGTTTCATATTGAGTCTTTTTCCTGCTCCTTTTTTTTTTTTTTTTTTAGTTTGGGGTGTGTAAGATTTTTTTATGTTTTTGAAAGAAGTCTCTTATAAGGCTGCATTTATTTGATCAATACATTCAGTAATATTGTGAAATATTATTACAATAAACAAAAAAAGATATTAATGACATTTAAACAGTTTTTTAAGGATTCCTTGACAGAAAGCTCAAAAGAACAGCATTTATTTGAAACAAATCTTTTGTACCATTATAAATGCCTTTAATGTCACGTTTGATCAATTTAATGTGTCCTTGATAATAAAATTAATTTCTTTCAAAACAAAAAAAACAAACAAACAAAAACAGGACGTCTCTGCGTATATATATACGTGTGTAAATAATGTGGAAGGGCTGAAAACAATTCACAGCAAATGCCTAAATCTGCCTCAGTATGGTATCCAAATGCAACACTGACATTGAGTTAGTTTGTTCAGAAACATATTCAAGGTTAAAACAAAGTGAAACAAAAAGCTCAAACACTTCCAACATTAAAATGACAATCCCAAACCAATGATACAGTACAACGGCATATATGAAAGTCATTTCAGCAAACAAATAGTGGGGGATGCACATTTTCCAATCAGCTTGAACTAATTAAAAAATGTAACAACAGAAAACTGCTGTAGCTAACTCAAGCAGAGAGATAATAAGATTTATAGCTGAAGAAACAGAATACTGATAGATGCATTCGACTGATTACTGATTAATACACCGTATTGTATTTACACACACAAGCACATTGTGTATGAAGTGCCACTAGGAGGCAGCGGATGGCTGTCAATGCCCTGCGGATACTCGAGCACACCAAATCACAGTTTCACACACACAACTTTGTTACGTTTGTATCAGCGCTTTTGTTCATAAATCTCCGTTCGCTGGGACGTAACCATGCGTTTTTTTAAATTCTCCCTCAGCTTGCTGTAGTGAGGCCTGCCTGCTTAAATAAAACTGGCAATGAATTGATTTTAAATGTATTATTATCGATATCCTGAAATGTGGAGGTGTTATCACGACTCGTGTCTTTTTGTTAAGATAGCGGTATTGTTGATGTCACGTGTGACCAGGCGGTCTATTTATTCCTTAAAACTTGCTGATGTTTATTAACTAGTTTTTAATTACTAGTAGGCTTACGTATTCCAGTTGTGACTAATATTTATTAAGTGGGTCTCTAGGACCTACTCAGTACATGCTAGTAGTGATTCCTTCGTACACACCAAATACTGTTCTTTTTAGCAACATCATATGACCCCTTTAATAGTGGCATATTTTTTTGTTACCATTATAAATATGTACTTCTTGTGTTTGTTGATATCAGCTGTTCTGATGTGAGTTGTAAGATGCATTCTTGCTAACAAAAATATGTCCCATTAAGTTATGAAAACGTTGTTTCTAAATGTTCTCTGGAACATTCCATTTGAGAATTTTGCAAACATTATGAAAATGTTACTTTTGAATGTAAAAAAAAAACATTAAAAATATTAGATGAAACGTTTCAGACATAAACTATGTATAAATAACGTTTTTGTGCTAAAGTTTTGAGAACATTATTAAAGACCTGAATTACCTTTACGTTATTAATGATCTGAATTACTGGAGGTTCTAAACGTTTATTCATAGCTTTGAGAGAACATTGCCAGAATGCTAGCTGCTAGTGTTCCTTGTTTGCTGGGTTGCTGATACCTATTCAAATATTTGCCAATATCAGTTCCATTAATACTTGTGGATTTGAGTTTGTTTTACAGTTGTTACTAGTAACTTTTAAAATTGTATTATTGTGATTTTTCGTTGAACGTTACAAGTTCAACTAGTTTAAGTTTTGCTAGTAACAATTGGATCAACAATCTGCAAACAAAATGAACAAAATTAATAAAACAAAACAGCTTTAGTGTGAAGTGGCAGTTAGGGCTGCACGATAAATCGAAATGGAATCGAGATCGCGATCTGTTGATTACAGAACCGGCTTTTTTAACAAAATGCGCATGACAATCGCATTCGATTAATCGTGCAGCCCTAGTGGCAGTACACAAAATCCAATCAACAACCCATGCATAGAACCAAGTCCCCACTCTAAATTTTTATTTTTCAGTAATCCATTATCCTTAGATGTACATCACAATATTAAATGAGCCGCTACTTCAGTTTCATCCCAACTTTAATCATTACCATTATGCAAATGCTGTTTACTTTGTTAGTGGTATTTTCCAACATCATAGGTAAAACACAAAATACAATATGTCATCACTTAATGTTGTAGAGTTAATGAATGAAGCCCATCTGTTTTGCCAAAGAAATCCCAGTTTAACAGCTGGATAACCCTCGTCAATAGGCACATTCATACTGTAATTGTTCTATACTTTCGCTTTTGTGTTAGTAGCCTTCTTTGTTTGGCTGTTCAGAGTTTAACATCCTCTTCTTTGAATAAAGACATTCAGTGGAAGTGGAGGATGTATTTGTTAGGGAGAACTATCAAATCGCTCTTTACCTGATTAATGTTTTGCCATATCTCAGGTAGTAGGTGGTTCTGCATCATTACGCTTTAGTGATGCAGCCTCAAATGTACACCTCAAATTATAGTAGTCTCATAGTTTACTGTAATTCCTGTAATTTACAACTGCAGTCATCAGAAACTGTAAATTAAGATTAAATGCATAACTCTTCACAATCTACACAACGAATAATTTGCCCTCCTTTATCTGAAATCTAGTGTGTCACAATTGAGATCAAGGAATCAGGTTAGTGTTACATTTATGAACTACATTGTTTTACATCTTCTGAAGAATGCTTGTCTGTATAAAACTCATTGGCATGATGCTAAAGTGTTGAAATTGATTGCCAGGGTGCGCTATGCAGTTTATAAGGTTTTGTGAGGGAATTTAAAGTGTTGCTATGGTGTCTCTGTATGACTTTCTGGTCTCTATATGGCTCAGGTCATTCCTTTTTGGTGAGGAGGTTTTTTTAAGCCACCAGTTTTACATATTAGCAATAAAAAAGTGATATTGTTTCAAAGTGGAACTGATTTTCATATGTGTGCAATGCTTTTTGCGGGTCTTACACAAATTAAGGCCATAAAAATCTCTTAAATCAGATCAGAATGTCTTAAATTGATAAAGTCATGGTGCATACATTGCTAAAACATGTTTTAATATAAAATCCTCGAATACCGGCACAAGTCTACTCCACAGTATGTTTGTCTTGTTTTCCAATACAAATATACATTCACTTGAAATGCAAAATGAATATAGTTCAAATCTTATTTTTTGAGAAATTGAACAAAATTAAGTGAATTTATGCTTAAAACAAGAACAAATATGTGTCAGTGAGGTATGAAAATTAGTATTTTCTTTACTTGGTCTTAAAATGGTCTTAAACTCTTAAATTGACCTTCATAAAACCTGCAGAAGTATAAAGTATGTTGAAGTATGTTTTACAAGAAAATACTATTTCAGATCTTACTTCAAAATGTCACATTTAATTAAAATGCTTTGTAATTATTAGTAAAAAATGTACTAGCAATATCTGAGTGAAAATTGTTTTAAAGTAAATCATTTCAGTGTCGTTGTATTGTGTCTATTTAGTAACTGAATCAGAGATTCATTGCTTTTATGTGTTCTGATATTCTCAGTATTTCATATTTGCATATTGTTTAATGTTGATATTTTGATGCTCAAAGTTGATAAATGTGCTCTGTTATGATAAGCTGCATTATCCCATAATCTAGATAATAGTCATTCCAGTCATAAACTGAACAAAACAGAAAATATATATTTTTTAACATATATATATATATATATGACATGTAGCCTCACCAAAGCTTATCTCCTGTTTTTATTTTATTGTTTTGTAACCCCACGCTGTGCTCACTAGAAGGTCTGCAGTTAGTTTTTAAAAATATTATGATGGTACGCTTGTGTTTTGGTGGACTTAAAGTGGATATTTTCCATTGTCTGTCTAAATGGCTCAACAATAATGTTTTTTTTTTAATGTTTTGCAGTGGTTCAAAATTTCACTTGCTGTTGAAATTTCCATGGACCCTAAGGCAATATGATTACCTTTTGCTCACTTATTTGATGTTGAAGTGACATATATAAAGTGTATTTTAAATAAACATTTTAAGATTTCATGAGTAAGCCTAATCAGAGCTGTTTTTAAGCCTAATCAGAGCTCTGTTTTACACAGAGTGAGTCATGTTGAGATCACATGACTGAGCTAAATACTCACTTTAAAACAGAAACCCTCCTATAATTGGACACTTTCACTAGTTAAATCATGACTGACCTTGAATAGTGCATTTCTACAACGGCAGCAGTAGCTTTTGCTTTCACATTGCTGTTATTGTTGTGTACATGTTTAAATTTAAATGGTGCATTTAAACAGAATACAGAATTAAACAGAATTTAATGCAGCGAAGCAAATGTACAGCATGCATGAATGGGTGCTGTCAGAATGAGAATCCTAACAGCTGATAAAAACATCAAAATAATCCACAAGTAATCCACACCACTACAGTACATGGAATGAAATGCTGCATGTTTCATTTTTTAGGTGAACTATTCCTTTAACACAGACTCTCACAATGTAGAAAGCTGTTGGTATATCTAGGGCTGTCGCGATAACCGCAATATCGCAATACCGCGCTATTGAAGAGCAAACCGCAGAGGAATGCAAGAACCGCAGCAACCGCGATTTTTGCGTGTTTTCTTTTTTCGTAAGGTTATGCCCTTCTCGTTTTACACTTCATGCATGTGGACTGAATATTAAACAAGTTAGTAATGATAACATAATGTGTACCATGCTGATTTGTACAGAGGCTTCGTAGATTTGCACTTAACAAGCCTAAACAGACAGTGAATGAGAGATCGACTGAGCGCGTGCGATTACTTGCGTCTGTCCTCCAGGCCGAGTCATATATATTTGTGAAAATATGTTGTCATGTCCAAGGAAAGCGAAATCTCTGTCTTAGCATCGACGCATAGCTGGTCAGCTGAGCCTTCTAAAGTGGCGCTCAAAGTTAAAATGATTTCAACAGCGTGTTTCATTATGTCTCTCTTTGAATGAATGAATCAGCGTTTTTGAACGTGTAGTTGAACGAACAGTTTAAAGACTCACTCAATGACAGTCCCATTTCCATCACCTTGTGGCGCAACACTGTAACTGCACTGACTAACAGCCCGTCTAGAATGCGTGCGTGCAGGTGGAAATATCAATAGAAAGTCTCT
>NW_015551075.1:2105838-2126372 GCF_001515605.1 Sinocyclocheilus anshuiensis | reverse complement strand
AATAATACCGCATACCGCGCTATTGAGCCACTCAAAATTACCGCAAGGGAAATTCCCTCACCGCGACAGCCCTAGGTATATCCAATATAGTTCAATTATTAGATTTTAATGTCATTTGAATGGAATGATCAGATATATCATCTTTCTGGTTTATACCAGCACACAGTGTGTTTGCACACTTGGTGCTCATGTACAAGGCCGCTGTAATGAAGCCCATGTTATAGTCTAAGCCTACAATCTTTGATGACCAGTGCAGAAGTCCTGGTTATGAACAGATTATTGAATATGGATGGAAGCAGCACATTTCAACCACCTACAGGTTTTTTCATAGTAGAAATGCAAGGGAATCCAAATGCATGAAATTAAATTCAGATATTCACATAGATGCTGCTCAGTGACAACCTGTTAGTTTGGAGGCGTAAGCCAGCACTCAAATGTTAAAAAAGTAGGCCTATTTTTAATAATATTTTGGTTGCCATTACCTAGGTTTTGTTCCCTGCATGCATAGGCAACCAAACTGCTTTGGTTGGCACTTTAATCGTCTATTTCTAATACAAAGTTCACTAGTTTTAAATAGTAATTGTAAATTGTTTAAACAGATTTGTATAGCTGATAAGAGCTGGGCAGGCAAGAGCTTGTTTATAATCATGTCGTATTTTCCCAAAGGCTCTGTTCTCACTGTATGCATCAAATCACTGTGTGAATTAAATGCATTTGGTGGCTCTTTTAGGACAGAGATTGTGCAGGAAAGCTCAACTGACCCTTCAAGAATGAATACAGGAAGTTTTAGGTGGGATTTTAAGCAACACACCAGGATCAGAGTAACTTAGTAACCAGATGTCAGCATGGATCAGGGATAGGCGTGTTAGCATGAGTTATATGTGAAGCTGGCGAAGTGATTCACTGTATACACAAGTTACTGTATGTGCAAAGGTCTTTCTTTTTTCTTTTTTTTTACGGATTCAGGAAACCCTTCTCATTTACACACACAGGTACAATGTATACAGGTGTTGGAGAAAATAATGTGAACACACGTTATTGTAGGGGTTAATATAATTTGTGCAGGCTACAGTGAAAAAAAAAGAAATATTGAGATTGTCTTTTATTTATCTTTTCGTTGTTTGTATTCTCTAAGTCAGTGGTTCTCAACATTTTTACAGTGGCGTACCCCTGGAGCATTTCTTATTCTTCTGCGTACCCACTCTCTTCCACTTAGACCGCAGTCACACCTTTTCCATTAAGGGACAGCATTTTTTAACTTTTATAGAGGCAAAGTTTTTCTAGCCTTATTAATTGTATGTCAGGTTTTATGTCATATTCTTAAAGTTACGTTAAGTGTATTATTAATATAATAAATAAAGCAATAAATTATGTCAAAACGAAGTGATACTTGTAGATATTAAACTAAACCTGCCAATCTCAATGAGCGAGGCATTGCATCATTCATTAATTAATTAATTAATTAATTAATTAATTAATTCATTCATTCATTCATTCATTCATTCATTCATTCAGTCAGTCAGTCAGTCAGTCAGTCAGTCAGTAACAAAGCAAAAGGCTGTAGTTATGAATGGGTTATTAATCACTGACTCTCTGAATCGTTCAAAGCTGCAGAACACCGCTGTATTTTGCTTGGAGACGCACACCAGTTCTGTTGCAGATTTCTTTGGAACTGTTATTATTTCATTGCAAAATATAACAAACAATATTGACAATAATGTGTTTAAAATGTAGGCTACATTTAAAAATGTAAAATGTTCACTTAATATTACCTTTTTTTGTTAAACTGTTGTATAAAATCAGTGTCATATTTGAAATCGTTTGTATATTCAGGGAAAATTGCATTCTCACTTGTTTCAAACATGAAATTCTGTATCAAAGAGAGTTTTTTTTTAAATTGATCTCTATGTACAATCCGTGTCAATATTTGTTGTTCATGCTATTAATTGCTAAAAACCTAATTTAAAGTTACAATGAATGGTAGTTCAACCTGGTTTCCACCAAAGAACTTCATAAAGCCAACCTCCATGAAAGAGCTGCAACTTATACAACTTTAATTACAGACACCATAGCTAAAATGCAAAAAAGATGGTGTCATAATCATAAAGCCTGTTCAGTTGGAAACCACTATAGTTTTGGAGAGAAGTGTGAGAAGCAGATTTCCTCCTCCAGCATCTCTGAGGCAATGGCAGATGTTTTGATAGACAACAGTCCACTGGAGACTATTCAGAAGTTGTATGAATCTATTCAAAAAAGGTTAGAAACTGTATTAAATGCAAATGGTGGTAAAACACTTAAATAATATTGCCTATAATCCCAGCTGTTCACATTATTTTGTCCAACATCTGTATATATTGTAACATCCTTTTTTTGGCTCCTTACATTATGCATAATACTTTCTATAACTGTATGATTATAGTTCATTCCACTGTTTTATTTAAGTGTAACGCCAAGCCAGCAGAGGGAGCCCTCGCCCGAGTACTGACCGTCTTCCACTCCCTCTGCTTCCTCTACTTCCATTTCCTTTTCTTCTCTAGAAAGCTAACCTCCGCTGAGCGCAACTATGATGTTGGAATAAGGAACTACTTTCCATGAAAGCAGCAATCGAGGAATGGCGTCACTGGCTTGAGGGAACTCTTCATCCATTCCAAGTGATTACAGACCACAAGAATCTGGAGTATATCAAGAGTGCCAAGCGTCTTAACCCCCGACAAGCCCGTTGGGCATTGTTCTTCACACGATTCAATTTTACTGTCACTTATCGGCCTGGCAGCAAGAATGGTAAAGCAGACGCTCTTTCCCGACAATATGACCTCCCCACACAGCATCACATAACCGGTCCCATTCTACCCAGTTCGATCATCCTAGCCCCAGTCTCCTGGGATATCATGGAAGAACTTAGAGAAGCACAACAACAAGACCCCGCGCCCACAAACACACCCCCAAGAAAGCATTATGTACCCCAAACGTTGCGACTCCGAATTATGCAATGGGTTCACACGTCTCTCAGCTCCGGTCATCCTGGTATCTCTCGAACTCTCCAACTCATACAGAACTCTTTCTGGTGGAGTAACATGGCACGAGACATCACCGACTACGTCAAGTCCTGTCAGATCTGTGCCCAGTCAAAAACCCCAAGGGAATTACCTTCAGGTCTACTCAAGCCATTACCGATTCCTCAACGACCATGGTCTCATCTATCTATCGATTTCATCACTGACCTCCCACCATCCGATCATCACACTACTATACTGGTTATCATCGACCGTTTCTCGAAGTCCTGCCGTCTCATTCCACTACCCAAACTACCCACCGCCATGGAAACCGCTCAAGCCCTCTTCCAGCACGTCTTCCGGATATATGGACTCCCAGAGGACATAGTCAGTGACCGAGGTACCCAATTCACGTCTCAGGTCTGGAAGGCATTCTGCAATCAGTTGGACATCAACGTCAGCTTAACGTCAGGCTATCACCCAGAAGCCAACGGACAGGTCGAACGACTCAACCAGGAAATCGGAAGGTATCTCCGAAGCTACTGCAGCCGTGAACAGCACCGATGGTCTGAGTTCTTGCCATGGGCGGAATATGCCCAAAACTCTCTAATCCACTCCTCTACAGGTCTAACCCCCTTCCAGTGCGTCCTAGGATTCCAACCGCCTCTGTTCCCGTGGTCTGGCGAACCCTCCTCGGTTCCTGCAGTGGACGACTGGATACAACGTAGTGAGAGGGTGTGGGACAGTGCTCATGTCCATCTCCAGCGAGCTGTGAGAACACAAGAATTCCAAGCTAATAGACGACGTCGCCCACACCCTCCCTATCAACCAGGACAACGGGTCTGGCTCTCCACGAAGGACCTCAAGTTGCGGCTACCAAGCAGGAAGCTCAGTCCCAGGTATGTTGGCCCTTTCAAGATACTAAGACAGATCAATGATGTAACATACCGATTGGAGCTTCCTGCTAACTATCGTATCTCTCCCTCTTTCCATGTGTCCCTCCTCAAACCCGTCCACTCGGGAGCTGACCCTGGCCATGAAGCCCCAGAACCACCACCACCACTGGACTTTGGAACTCCGGCATATAGGGTGAATGTGTTACTGGACTCGAGACGAAGAGGGGGTCAGCTCCAGTATTTGGTGGACTGGGAAGGCTATGGACCTGAGGAGAGGTCATGGGTAGCCACCCGTGACATTCTGGATCCATCACTCATCGAGGAGTTTCATCGAGCCAGACCCGACCGCCCAGCACCGAGACCACGGGGACGTCCACGTCGAGCTCCAGGAGTCGCTCCTAGAGGGGGGGGTTCTGTAACGCCAAGCCAGCAGAGGGAGTCCTCGCCCGAGTACTGACCGTGCTCCACTCCTTCTGCTTCCTCTACTTCCATTTCCTGTTTGACTCTCATATAAACTGAGACCAGTCCATGTGCTGGTCGCGAAGTATTGCCAGTTCATCTGCCTTACCAAGCGTTATAGTTCCTCTGTTCCTGATTGATTCCTGTGTATGATTCTGCCTGACTTCTTGACTCACGGTATTTGTACTCTGCCCCTTCTGTTCTGACGCCTGATTGGACTGATGTTTGTGTTTGAACTCATTGCCTGCCTTTCCACTATTGTCTCTGCCTCTGCCCCTGTGTATGACGAACGATCTGCCTGCTTCTCTGACTTTGACCCTCTGCCTGATTATCGACATCTGTTTAAAGCCTTGACCTTTAATAAACTTCCACTCATGGATTCTAACCAAACTCCAGCGTCTCTGTTACATTAAGGTTCATTTCTCAATTTGGAACAAATAGAACAGACAGATTGTACAGCCTTTCCTTATAACTGACCCACCGATGGGTTGATTTTGTAGTTTCACACATGAATGGAACAGACAATTTAGTGGCCGCTTCTTAATGCTTTTATATCTATGTATTTTGCAGATACTTTTTTTCCAGAGCAATTTCAAGGTAAACCTGTTCATGCATTTCCTGGAATTAAACCCATGATAATGGCGTTTCAAAAAGTACTGTTAAAGTATAATGTATTTTCAGCAAAGAATACAATCAGAAACCAATTGTGAAATCAGGGCCTCATGCTATGCAGAAACACAGTCTTCTGGCTGGGAGAGAATGTGCGATTTATGCTAAAACAGGGGTTCCTCTTCACAGAAATGAGACTAACCGGCAGATGTGTTTACACAAGACTTCAGCTCACTTACTGCCACATTTATTATTGATTATGTCCTATCGATCCGTGCACCCACTCCTGTAGAGGAACATCACTGTGACGAGGCTGATCTCAGTTTATTACTCACATTAGCGAGTGCTCCCACGGTCAATTGGCACAGTATAATGGTTTTACTGCAGATGGTTGAGAGCAGACGCTACTAGAGTTATTATAGTTCACAGTGGAATGTAAACCACTTCTATGGGCCGCAGTCTGTTTTCTGCTCTGTCTTCAGCTCCTCAGTCTGGTATCATCGTGAGCTTAAGACATTTTTAAAACTCTGTGGACTGTATGGCTGAATCGCAATTAGCATATTAGGATTAGTACATCCCAAATGATTGAAGTATTTTAAAAGTGACTGATGGATTTTCTAAGTAAGCATTTTTACTTGGTTTTTCAAATGTTATCTTCCACAATGTTCTCTTTATTATGAATTTTATTTTGATAATGGCTACTGTAGGGATGTAACGGTATGAAAATTTCATATCACGATTATAGTCACCAACGTTATCACGATTATCAATATTATTAATGTTTTGTTAAAAAAAAAAAAAAAAACTTGGAATATAGAACACAACTACTTTTAAGATATTTTATGGAGCTTTTCTACCCTTTGTGAAGTTTGAAAGTGTCAGTCAAGTTCTGTTTAGTAATAATTCTTTGATTTTGGTGTGATTAATTTAGCTATATTGTGAGACTTATATGCAAATGTCGATGCGAGGACAATCAGTGTTATTCTGTGAAGTCATGTGTATGTAATGGCTTTTCCATATTGTTTGATTGTGCTGTTACTTTTTCAAAATTTTGTTTTGGCACAATGACTCCGTGTTATGATGGAAGTCTCCTCCCCGATCACAATCCAACACAGTCCTTGTGAAAATGAGTGAAAATAAGGCAGGATGTTCCTAGCCATGGGAAGCGTTCCTTCTCTTCCCGTTCTTTCTCATTCAGGAAGTTCTGATTGGATAGAGCAGTAATACTAATTTATTTCTGTGAAACATTATGGTTGAAAATGTTGCTGCCACTCCCACAGGAAATATTGCATGAGTGTCCAAAATATCTTGTTTATCCCCAAGACTTTTGGGCAAATATTCTGTCGACTGATGAGACAAAAGTTGAACTTTTTGGAAGGCGTGTGCCCTGTTACATCTGGCGTAAACCAACACAGCATTTCATAAAAAGAACATCATACCAAGAGTCAAACATGGTGGTGGTAGTGTGATGGTCTGAGGCTGCTTTGCAGCTTCAGGACCTGGGTGACTTGCCATAACTGATGGAACCATGAATTCTGCTCTCTATCAGAAAATCCTGAAGGAGAATGTCCGGCCGTCAGTTTGTGACCTCAAGCTCAAGCGCACTGGGTTTATGCAGCAGGACAATGATCCAAAACACACCAGCAAGTCCACCTTTGAATGGCTCAAGAAAAACAAAATTAAGGCTTTGGAGTGGCCTAGTCAAAGTCCAGACTTAAATCCGATTGAGATGCTGTGGCATGACAGAATGGCAACAGTCCATTCGTGCTCAAAAACCCTCCAATGTGGCTGAATGAAAACAATTCTATCTATCTATCTATCTATCTATCTGTGATATTAAAAGTCCATCCATCCATCCATCCATCTCGGTTTTGAAGTCACTGTTTTTGGTACAACAGGGGGAAAACAAACCAATTTTATTAAACAGTGATTTACTGAACAAACGTGGTCTGTCTTTAAATAAAAAAAAAAGTCGGTCATTTTTGCTGTAACTGGCAGCAACACAAACTGCAATTTAGGGTGCTGTTGTAATTGGGGGAAGAGATTAGAAGTTCATCAACTTTTGAATGCAATATGTTAGCAAGAATATGTGTACCGTTACACATCTATCTAGATGAATACATAGAAATGGTCAAGCACTAGGCCTAATTGAAATAGCAGTATACTTACTATACTAAAGCACTATTTAATAAATATACAGTTTAAGATGGTTCACTATACTTTTTGTCTTGGTGATGTAAAAAAAAGTGTTTCACATCAAGAACCCTGATGTAACCAGTGTTACTTCACTTTCTCAAATGGCAGTTATATGAACTTTCCCACCCCAGGGGAAGAGGCACTCTCAGCGTTTCACTCTGTCGGGTTGTTTATGTGACTATTAAATGCAATGTTAAAAGCTCGTCCTTTCCTGAGGTGCTGCGCCTGATGGATGGGGTCATTTCAAGTTTTTGACTTTCCATCTCGTAGGCCTGGAAGAAGGAAATGTCCTGGCATCAGATGCGATGGTTAAGAGAGTGAAACAAAACACGCTTTCCTCAAAGAGGCCAGAAGTTTGATTGGATTTTTGTTTTTCCAATGTTTGTGTCAGATGGAGGACTTTAGCTTTGAAAGTTCTTGCATCATGTTTTTTTTCAGAATTCAGTGATAGTTTCCACAGAGGATTATGCTATAATCAATCTAAAACATGAAACAAAATGAGGCCTTTTTGAAATGTATGTGCATAGGTATTACTGGGGATGGACAAATTGGCAACTATTCTGCTACTAGTGAGTTTAGTATGTATTTTTTTAAGCATTGGTGTATTTAAAAGGAAATGTAGCTTAAGCAGCATAATTGCAAACCCCTCTCTGAGAAGTTCTGTCTCTGAAATCATCTCTTGTAAAGCACTGCTTGTGTAAAAGTCCAACACTGCAATGTTCCTGTAATTATGTAGAATCCACATTTATGTATGTGGTGTTGTGGAGAGATTAAAAGACAGCATTTTGCTTTGTGGTGTGTTACTTGCTCCCGGGTGTCTGCCAGTAAGTGTTTTGCTTGAGTAAATGGTTGCAGTAGGCAAGACAAATCTGAATCTGTGTTTTACATTCAAAATGATTTTAATGTAACCTCTAGTCCATTAGTGTAAACACTAAAATAATATTTATGACAATCAAACAGGTATGTCCTATGCAATTGTTTTGATAGAGGGAAACAAGATACATTTCTAGTTTTAACATTACTTATTTTTCAGACATTCCCCTTTAAATACAATAAGTATCAGCTGTATAGAAAGTGACCAACATTTTGTTTTTGACCACAAATGGGTAATATTCAACAATCTGAATATTGAGTCTCATTGAAATCCCCATATCTCTGGGAAGGAACAATATAGGGCCTTGAAAATGAAGATTCCAAAAGAAACGTTTATTATGAGCTAGAATCTAAAATCATATTGCAATATCGTTAATACTTCTTGAGTTACAGGCATGCAAACTTTGGAAAAAGATCATTTATGGCACTCAGACAGGTATGTTCAATGCAGTTGTTTTGACAGAAGAAAACGACATACATTTGTTCTTCATACATTCCTCTTTAAAAGAAAAAAGTATTATCTATGCAAAGTGACCCACATTTGGATTTTGACCACTGAAAATGTGTACAATTTAACAATTTTTTATGACTCCTGGAGTCATATTGAAATTGATATATCTCTGGAAATGAAGATGCCAAAAGGAAAGTTTGTTAAGACCCAAAATCTAAAAGGGCATTAAAATATCTTTAAAACTTCTTGAGTTACAGGCATGCAAACTTGAAGAAAAAAACATGAAAAGTGCTCTTTCCCCATTCACCATTGGCACATAATGTAACGAAGATTGCTAAGTCAACAGATTTTGCTAATAGACCTACCAATCTCTGTGTAAAAATAACATAATGATACTCTCATCTTTCTAAAGTCATTTTTACCTCCCCTTGTAATTTGGCTCTGAATCTCGGGTGAAAATTGTCATTTTAACCCCCCTCTACAAAATATTGGATTACTCAGTAAATATACATCCATGACATTTAATATTTTGGCTTTCTTCACTATACATGTTTATCTTTCTTCAGAAAAAATATTAGCAAAATCAGAAATTTGAGCCGGGGACCTCTGGTTGAGTTCACACAGAATGACCCTTTGATAGTTTTGTACAATAAAAGGTTATACTACTTTCACAACTTTGGGGTCAGTACGATTATATTACTTTTATAATGCTTTTATTCAGCAAGGACAATTGATCAAAAGTAACAGTGAAACATTTCTGTTTTAATAAATGCTGTTCTTCTGAACCTTATCAAAGAATCCTGAAAAAAATGCATCACTGCTTCCACAAAAAATATGAAGCAGCACAACTATTTTCAACATTGATAATAATAAGAAATATTTATTGAGCAGAAAGTCAGCATATTAGAATGATTTCTGAAGGATCATGTGACACTGAAGACTGGAGTAATGATGCTGAAAATCCAGCATTGCATCAAATAAATAAATTACATTTTAAAATATATTCAAATAAAAAACTGTTTTGTGAAATAGTAATAATATTTCCCAATATTACAGTTTCAGTGTATTTTTGATAAAAAATAAATGCAGCCTTGCTGAGCATAAGATACTTATTAAAAAAAAAAAAAACATTTAAATCTTTATTTGTTGAATCTGCAAATTATCTTCGTCAATTCTGAACATTTGTAATTTGGCTCATCCCTTGTTTTTGCTGCATGTTGATTCAGTGTGAAATGTGTTACGCAATTCTGTTTTCATGATCAATCATCTCTGGTACTTGTGGGCGTCCCAGCTAGTTGGCATGTTATTCTGGAACAGGTGACATTTAGGAGTCTGTGTAGAGCGTTCCTGTTTTTGTGACCTTTTATTGAAACCGCATTGATGAGTCAGTTCTTGAAAAGCTAGAATAGGAAACTGATCCCACCCATGAAAAAAAAACACCATTGGTGTTGTTATTTTTATTGTTTTGTTGGTTTTTACCCGTAAAGGAAAGGGACACATCGGTCAGAGCTGTTCCATTGATCCTGCTGCATTGTCTTTATTCTCTGGGGAGGAAGAAGTTCAGAGTGCTCATGCTGTGAAACTCTTTCACAAACCGCTGTATTTTTACTCAGGTACCCTGCAGGAAATTACACTTCTGAGAGAACATTGAGTCTGTCTTTTCTCAGATGTTTGATGTCCATTGAAGTACAGTTTTCTTCATTCAGCTACTTTGCCTTGGATTTGTTTCTTTTAAAGATGACATAAAATGAAAAGGAAA
Organism: Sinocyclocheilus anshuiensis; assembly: GCF_001515605.1. NCBI lineage: Eukaryota > Metazoa > Chordata > Actinopteri > Cypriniformes > Cyprinidae > Sinocyclocheilus > Sinocyclocheilus anshuiensis. Next base: position 2,116,136 of record NW_015551075.1, on the reverse strand, counting down.
CTACTTAGTCTTATTCTTATTAAGCACAATTCTTCTTTGCACATTAAAAATGGTAACTACTTGACTCTGTCTCAAGTTTACCTTACACCTGCGCTATTGTACATGGACCGTCCGCACGGTCACAAAAATTGAGCTGCACGTGGACGGTGTGCAATTTAGAAAATTTGGTAGACATCACCCAACCCTAATATATATATATATATATATATATATAATTTAAAATTGCTCAACCAAATCATTTCATGGATTAAATTGAGCTGAAATAGTTCTTTAGAGTAGTTTATTTTTCTATAAGTGTCATTTTTGTCATTTCTTTCTGTTTAGCTTTAATTTATTTTTGTTTTAGTTTTAGTAATTTTAATACTTCAACTTATTTTATTTCAGTTAGTTGCCAAGGCAACAACTTAAATTTTTAAGTTTAAGTTTTTCATCTAATATTTATATTTTATATAATTTCAGCTTCATTTCAATTAACAAAAAATATTTGTAATCGTTTTAGCTAACGATAACAACACTGGATGACATAACCAAGACTGTGTAGACAGGAAAAACTATACTATTCTGCTTCACTCAGAAATGTGTTACTTTATGGAAATTCATATTCAATAAATCGACATAAAATCAAAACAGACCCTATTTAATATATTAATACACATTCCTGGTCTTATTGTGCGCAATTCATCAGTGCACATTCTGCAGTAAAATATTTGTTTTTCTTTCATCAAAGTGTAATAACCTTATATGATTTTAGAAGGGAATATCCTGTTTCACTTGATAATGGATTATGAGTGCCATTTGACGTTCACTATAAGATATGACTTCAGGCAGTGTGTTATTAGTAAATGAGTCAGAATGATGAGAGTCACACCACACCACACCAACGTCAAGTCGATTTCACACTCTCTGGTCGTCTCTCATCATGTGCAGTGATAATAAAGCACTATTGGATCTGTAATGGGAGTCACAGTTTCCCTCTGCCTTCAGTGACTGTAATTATCACAGACACAGCTGTGTTCAGTCATCATTATCACCACTAGAGTCCCAGAAGTCTGTTGTTTCTATTGTATCTGTCATAGAGTGAAACCCAGCCTCAGGTTACAAATCTCACTTCATTCCTTCACTGACAAACGTCAACAAGATTTTGCAAGTTTTCTGAACAGTACAGCCAAACTATTTTCCCTATTTCAAAAACAAAGCCTTACAAGGTAACAAAATATAAAATAAAAAAGAATGGCAGACATTTTGGCCAAAGTGGGCAAAGATAAAAGTCTTTGTCATTATTTTATCTTTGTTATTAAAAAATAAGAACAAACACATTACAGATACACATGATATACAAATAAAACAAAAAGTGCTTTATTTTTCAGGTACAGTTGGTGTATTTAGCAGCAGCATTCAAGAAATTGAATGAAAAAAATATAAAAATAAAATGCTATACACTGCACTGTATAAATTATACATTGATCCTTATTAAAGCAACTGTATTAAAGTTCTTCAGTCAAGAGCAGTGAGTGATTTTTCTCTTTGTGTTTTGTTGTTCTATTAACATTAAAGGGATAGTTTTTGTTAAAACAAGTCTCAAGTTGTTTTAAACCTAAATGAGTTTCTTTCTTCTGTTGAACACAAACAATTGCTGGTTACCCACATTATTCAAAATATCTTCTTTTGTGTTCAGCACAAGAAATTAATTAAAACAGGTTTGGAACAACATAAAGGAGAGTAAATAATGACAGAATTAAAATTTTTTTGCCAACTAGGCCTATCCCTTTAATGACAATCGGCAGCATGTTTAGTACTATTAGTCAGCTGTCACTTTAAGACCTGCACGCATCTGGTTTTCTCTCAACTGTTTACTTTCACTTTAGACATAACCAGCTGTATTTATATGTAAACCTTGTGCGTTTTTGACAGCATTAGCACAATCAGACGCGAAAGATAACTTAAGTCCAATAATCAGGCGCTGTTTAACAGGCTTTTTAGTGCGCGTGCTTCAAGTACATGCTCAGAAAAAGCGCATGTCAGAACAGCACGCAAATGAAATGTTTAACCGGCAAGGCTTTAAAGCAGATGCAAATAATGTACTTTTGTGATTGCGAAGTGCAGTGTCCCATGAGTGTAACTACTGCTGAGTTAACATTTGATGTGAATGTATGTCGTGTTGTACAGTATATTGAGACGGAGGTGCCAAAACTGCAACTGATAGAATGTGCGCTGTAGCAAGATACTACGATATTTCTTCAAAAGCAGATCGTGGAGACATTTTAATCATCCACGATCAAAAATCGTGATATTGCACACCCCTAACTCACAGTTAGTTTTAACCCATCTTGTGTTGACAGTTTATGTAATAAATATTTGACTCGACAGTTTGTTCATGTTGATATTATTACAGCAAGGAAATCTCATGAGAAAACGGAAGCAGGCTGCACTAAAATGTTCATTCATTTTCATTCAAATTCAATTAATTTTAATGGATTGATTGATTGATTGATTGATTCCAGTCGTATACTGTTTTATTTTGGTAACTTGTCAGTGATTGTCAGTGAGTAACACTAAAGTACATTGTACAAGTACTGTTAAAATTCTGTCTTCTCTTTTTAGGATTGTAAACCTGTAAGTCAGCCAAACATTCTGAAAAAGTTTTTTAAAAGTGGAGCAAATTACATTTTGTTGGAGGATTGCACAGACAAACCTTTGTTTCTGTGAAATTTCATGCAGTGTTTGTGCATGATTAAACCAGGAATGTGCATTTAAAAAAAAAAAGAAAAAAAAAAGAGGTAAGGTCAATTTTGATATCAGGCTGACTTTAATCATGCATTCAAATATTTTTTTCTTTTCATATCACAGTGTCCTTCTACTTCAGGGTTTCTCAAATATTGTCATTGAGCAGTGTAAGTCAAAAGCAGTACTGCCATATGAGGCTAATTTCTTTTGTGTGTTATGGCTAAATTTAACCTGACCTACTTGGTTGCTAGTGAGTGGAGTTCGAGGAAGCCACAGAGACTGAAGTGATCATGTGTATCTTGGGTAAGAACCTTATTTCAGGGAGTTACCTGCTGTGAAGTTATTTAATATCAAAAACTGGATATTTTCCATGCTTAATTTTTTTAGAGTGTGTGATTTTAAACCATGTCATTCTCATGAAGTTTAGAAAATGTCTACAGATGGAGTTTTCTTTGAGAATCTTTTAGGGTCTCCACTAGAAATCCACTTTGGTATAAGGGGTATAATTTGATTTAAGTGTTTGATGTTTTATTATAAATAAATTAATGAATATATTGTATTTCATATTTTACATTATATATTAAAATATAATAATTTAATTATTTATATAAAATATATTTTAATATATTAACATTCTATTTAATTAAAAATATTACATAAAAATTAAAACACCATAAAACTAATATTGTGACATAATATTACAATTTAAAAAATTTTTTTTTTCTATTTTAATATATTTTAAAATGTAATTTATTCCTGTAATGGTAAATCATTTTTTGCATCAAATTTTTTTTGCCCTTTTTTGTCAGGTAGAACTGAAATATTATGTGCAGCACATTAAAATGCATACAGAATCACTTTGTAAACTACTCAAGCTGAACATTTCGAATTTTTTCTTGATGTCTGACATTATCATTCATTATAATTTTCCTTTTAGAACCAAACAGCTGCAAATGTCCTGCATTCTCTCAACGACTGTATGTCATGCTTTTTGATGTGCGTTTCATTTCATCCTGCACTCTTTAGATGTGTGTAATGGCCTTACATAACGAACACAGCAGTAGTGCTGCCTGAAAAAACATCAGGAGCGTTATCCGCTCACCCAACATCGGCGACACACAGTTCAGATGGTCAGGTCAAATCTATTGTGGTTTATTAAACAGGAACAGTTTGTGCTGATGTTATTGTATGTTGACAGACAGATCAAATTCTCAGCCAGTGATATATTCAGTTCTCTTGTCTGAATCAGGAGAGGAATATGCACAGATCAAGCACCATTTACAAGCCGAAACAGTCTAAAACAGTTTTAAACAAATATGTTAGTGGATTTTGATGTGAGAGGACAACAGGCGATGGACTGGAGGAAGTGTTATTATGGATTATGGAATAGTATTTTAGCAACGGTTTGAAGTTTGAACGCCTTAATGATGGATTTGCTTCTTACAAACAAGTAGCTTTTGGCTTCACAAGATGTTAATTGATGGACTGGAGTGGTGAGTATTGCTTTTGGATTATTGTGATGTTTTTATCAGCTGTTTGGACTCTCGTTCTGACGGCACCCATTCACTGCAGAGCATCCATTGCTGAGCAAGTGATGTAATGCTACATTTCTTTAAATCTGTTCTGATGAAGAAACAAATTCATCTACTCCTTGGATGGCCTGAGGTTCAGTACATTTTCAGCAAATTTTCATTTTCGGGTGAAATATTGCTTTAGTCTTTTCCTCTACTATATAAATAAATGACTGGAATTAAGGTATACATCTAATTAAGCAAACTTTTTTTTTTTTTTTTTTGCACCAGTTCATCAGGATTCAAATGCTAAATTTTCACCTTTAACCTTGCAGTTTATCAATAGTATTGTTGTTATATTAATATGAAATATTAATTTGCATGGTTTTGTTGCACCATATTGCATTGTGCTGCATACTGTTTGCCTTTTGCGTAGGTTTGAATGGAATTTCTGTGTGTTAGTAACAGTGAAACTGAGTGTGTAGGAGGATTATGCTGTTGTGTGCTGCACAAAGGGGCCTGATGTTATCCAATATTACTGAATCACTTAATTACTGTTAAAATCATTCTAAGAGTGCATTTTATCTTCCTAAAGGATGTTCAAACAGAAATCTTCTGTCTCAGTACATCATCTTACATCATCTAGTTACATCATAAATCATACCAGAAGACAGCATTTCAGATCAGCTTCCTGATTTCTAAATTGTAACATTAACTGCTTTCTCAGAGGGGAAGTTAATGACGTTTCTGAGATTTTAATTTCTGGGTTGAATGTTGGGAAAGTTAGAGGTTATGTTGACACACCAGCTGTTTAAATCCCAGTGGACTGACACACTGTCTACAGTCTGTGCATTTTGAATTTGAGTTTGCTGTCCACAACCCCTTCAGAACCCATGAGAAACACTGATGTAGGCTTTATATCAGTGAAATAAAAAAAGATGAATACAATAAAAATGAACAGTATTTCATTATATAACTTTCTGTTCAGTTGCAGCATTCAGCGGTCTGATATTTGTTAATAATGATATTAAGGCAATGCTGTATAACTGACAGTCGGTCCTGTATGTATTAGTGAGACTCTCATGCTTGTTGTATCACAAAATTAAAAGATTAGATAAAAATAAAATAGTTAATTTATAATATATAATTTTAACATTTTATATATGGAATAAATAACTTATATAAATTAATAAATAATATACTTTTACTTTTTTAATTTAATGAAATAATTTAAAATAAGTAATATAAAATAGATGTAAATAATAGTTTGTGTATGTGTGTGTATATATATACAGTGGGAACGGAAAGTATTCAGACCCCCTTAAATTTTTCACTCTTTGTTATATTGCAGCCATTTGCTAAAATCATTTAATATATATATGAAATAACATCGCAAATTAATGTAAATGAGTAATATTTAATTATATATTTATTTGTTTTATATATATGTGTGTGTGTGTGTGTGTTTTTTTATGTCTGTTTATACATTATCTGGTAAGTAGCTGTGTAATGTACATTCACACAGTTCCTGGTTTATTTTGATTATGATTATTTTGATAATGACCGGTCAATTGAACATTAGCACTTACATAAATGTAATAACATAGGACACATTTATTCCACCTTCACTCTTAAACAAGTTAATCTGTTTTTGCCAGTTGATAATCCAGTGCTACTGTTTAACTGACTGTGGACCGTTTGCTCTAGCTGCTAACTGGACAGATTACAGTAAAGCAGTTGCTGCTTTGAAAGACATTATCACGTCATGCCGCTGTCTGTCTGCGCTAATTAGCGAGCAACTTGCTATCTGTCATGTTTTCTGAGTCCAGGTCAGAGTTTGGCTCAAACAAGCATCTGCAGCTGTCTGTGCCCTTGATTTAATCGGGCGTTTGTTCCACAACACAATGTTTATAAGGGAAAGTGCTGGAGTGAGTGTCATCACTGTCTGGACTTGTGTTGCAATTTCCTTCCTCATTTAAATGGAGGAACGCGTCGTTCATTCCTCAGTAAATTGAATGTTTGTCCATGAAGAGGAAATTTGAGTTTTTTTAGTGTCTGTGCAACTGCTGTGAGACCTCCGTCTGCCTTTAAGTAGCAGTGGGTCATCATACCATCACCCAGAATACTACTTATCTAGTAGTAGGGTCATATGTAGGGATTTGCGAGACTAGACGACTATCAAGACTATCTAGACAATCTAGATATAGATACATTGTTAAAAACATTTTTAATTAAAAATAATATAATTATATATATTATTGTATATAACAAAAAACACGAAAACACCTTTCTGTCGGGAGAGAGAGAAGCCGCTGCGGGTGAACGCGCCGCCATCTTGAGCGGATTTAGTGCATAATGAGACGGGTTTAGTGCCAAATGCACCAGATAATTGCAGCCTCTCAATAAGATGATTGACAGATATTTAGTCAATACGTTTTAAGTCAACATGAAATCAAAATGGACCCTTTTACATTTTTTGTTAGATGAACATTTAGGTTTTATTTCATGCAATCCATCAGTGTGGGAAATAATTTTTCATCAAAATATAATTAAATCTCCTTTTCAGCTGATGTAATGGATCTCTCTAACATCCTGGCTCCATGATCCAATCAATGCAATAGCATTTAAATCATTTTTTACTTGTTTAATATCATATTTCACTAAGATTATGGAAGGAAAATAGATGAACAGCATTGCACATTGACTTTTGGGTTTGAAGTCTGACAGAATTTATTTGAATTTATTTTAAAATGTATTTGAAGGCATATTTTACACATGCTTTTACGATGCTGGAAGTGTAACTGTTGGACTTTTAGCACACTTAAACACAGCATGCTGTCAGCACGCACCTTTCAGAAAAGTTGTGCCTCTATGTGAATGTTTTCCTTGCAGATACACACAGTACTGTACATTTCCTTTCACCTTGCATGCATCCCTGCAAATGCAAATCATTCATTTTTATGTCTTCATTTTGTGTCAATCTTACACTTTTTCAAATCTGTTCTCACTGACCTGCTTGGCAAAAAATGTTAACCTAATTTTCATTTTGTCATGAAAGATATGTTAATCCTCTTAGTGATTATTAGGGGTGCTTATAACTAGTCTGGATTGTTATGTATAGCATCATTCGTACAGTTAGCCTGTGACACTACGTGAAGCCCATTCACAAACTGAGATTATTCCTTTTGCTTTAGCGTGGCAACTCATGGACAAATTAATGTTGCATAATGACAGCAACTTTAACCTAGTTAAATTAACTAGTGTGTGTGTGTGTGTGTGTGTGTGTTTGTGTGTGTGTTTCTAAATAGTTTTTTTTTGTCACAACGAACAGTCACTAATTATATAACAATGCAATCATGTTAAGATTCTGGCTAATACAGGTAAACTAATAATAGTTTTTGTACTTGCTAAGGTTGATGATTTATAAATAGCTGATATTATAATAATTGTTTAAAATAAACTGATGTGGAACTATATTTTAAATAATAATAACTGTGCTCTTAAAGGGTAATTTATAGCTGATATTATAATTGTTTATAAATAAAGTGATATGGAACTATATTTGAAATGGAAATAATAATAATAATAATAAATGTGCTCTTAAAGGATACATTTTTAGGTGATATTGTGATATGGACCTATATTGGAATTGGAAATTATTATTATTATTATTAACAACAACAACAACAGTAATAATGTTTTAACTTTCATTTATCTTTCAGAAATGAAAGTACTCAATTAAGTATCCAGTATCGGCTGATTGATATCCAATAATACTGACTAATTCCAATAAAGTAATTAATTCAGATATAGTCAATATAGTCTCAATATATTGTGAATCTTGAAATATGAGTGTTTTCTGTCATTTTATGACTGCTGCTTCAAACAGACACAAAAAACTAAATTCAGACCCGTGATATCAGGTGTCATTTCTGCAATAAGCTATACGATGGAGGCTCTTTATTGATTTATTTTTTCTTCCGCCAACCCCAGTGTGTGGTTGTGTGCACAGGAAAACATTATGCGATTTCTTCCTGCCTACTGTAATATCACTGCTTCCTGTTTCTGATCTAATCTTTCTCTCTCTCTAGTTATTGAGTGAGAAGATAAGCGGTGCAGAAGGGACAAAGCTTGATGAAGACTTCATGGAAATGGAGCGGGTGAGAGAAATGAGCCCCTCTTCACATGTGAATTATATGACAAACATATTTACTCCTACCTTTTCCCACCTCTACAGAAAATAGAAGTCACCAACAAGTCTGTTTTTGAACTTGTAACTAAAACCACAGAATACCTTCAGCCAAACCCAGGTATGAATCACAGATCTGACATATTCATAGCACTTTGCACTTATGATTTCATTGAGTCATTAAATATCATTAACACCACCTACTAAGCAGCAGTGTGCGGTGGACTTCTGAAATGAGGAGGCGAGGAAACTGTGATACATTTTTTTTTTTTTTCAGGATTCTTTGATTAATATAAAGTACAGAAGAATAGCATTTATTTGAAATAGAAATCCTATTGATAAATGATCCTTGCTGAATAAAATAATTACTTTATTAAAATAAATAAATAAACCTTATCAACCCCAAACTTTTGAATGCTAGTGTCTGTTTTTTGTTTTTTTTTTTACATTTTTACATCGCTTAAAAAAAAATACTACAATAATACAGTAAAACTTACACCATCAGTCACCAAAACCTCTGTAAACAACATTTTAATCAAGCGTTCTCACAGTTTTTTAGTGCATTTTGATTTAAACTTAGTCAGCAATGGTGAGTCGTTAAGTTGTTAACTAATGTAATTAAATCCATCATTTCCACTAGTTTGTTCCATTCAGGCTGATTTTCTGACCTGTTTAAACATGATTTTTTACCTATTATCTCATTAAAATGATTATCTCGCTCAGTGAGAACACAGCAGACTCACCTCCCTTTGAAACTTTATCACTGTTGCACAATTTTTCTTTGGAAAAAAAAGTGATTTACACACTATTTAATCTTGTATTTTGAAATTGCTTTGTTTTTTTAAGTGGTTGTTGATTATTTTCTCATGCATCTCATTTTTTTTTTTTTAGTAGGCAGTGTCTCCCTTGCCTCCTCTGGAAAAACACTGCTGCTACTAAATTACTGTAATTTCTTTGTCAATGACTCATGTTTGGAGTGCAGTGTTATGATTTATGGTTTGGTCATGAGTGTATGTCGTATATCCACACAGCATCAAGAGCCAGACTGGGAATGCTCAACACTGTGTCTAAAATCAGAGGGCAGGTGAAGACGACGGGTTATCCTCAGACTGAAGGGCTATTAGGAGACTGCATGCTGCGATATGGACGGGAACTGGGGGAGGAATCCACTTTCGGTACGTCCGCACATACCGACAGTCAAGCGCACGCATGCACAGACATGAACCACAGGTCGACGGTTATGGAAATCCCGCTGCAGTGCGAAGGAATGCTGGTTGATCTCGAGAACTCTGTCTCTCTTTGAGTCACACAGTCTTGCACACTGTGTATTGTGAAACATGTTTCCTGTAATATTGATGTCCTTATAGCATTTGAGCACAACTCTGACACCTTGTGGTGCTTTGTTGATGCCAGATGCAGATGAGCACATAATAGTTATTTTACAACGGTTTCCAATGCGGCTCCTTCAATCAGAACAGTTTTACTGTTTTAGGTATTTTGGTTACTTTTTTTTGCACTGAATGTCAAAAATACATAATCTTTAATAATCCTTAATAAATAATCTGGATTGTGTTCATTAAAATGTAAATTTAAAAAAAGAAAATTATGAAAAACGTACCTTTCGCTTGTAAAGTACTTAATCATATTATCACAAAAAGGCATTATAATGTGATTATGTAATATATAGTTATTTATATATTTTTTTATATATATTTATGTTGTATTTTAGTAAAAAATGTATAGTAATTAAAAAAATACAAATTATTATAAAATTATAATATAATTATAATTATAATACTTATAATAATATAATAATATACAATAATTATATAATATAAAAATATGATTATGATTTGAGTAATTTTTTATACGTA
>NW_015551075.1:2104590-2105735 GCF_001515605.1 Sinocyclocheilus anshuiensis | reverse complement strand
ATACACACACACACACACACACACACACAGTATCTATCTATCTATCTATCTATCTATGTGCATTCAAACATAAATGTATAAAATATATACAATATATTAATATATAAATTAATATATTAATTTCCATAATGATACACACATATATATATATATATATATATATATATATATATATTCTCTCTCTCTCTCTCTCTCTCTACATTTAAATGTTTAATTATTTTTATATGAAAGTCAAGCATTAACTATGTCTACCTCATCTTCTTAGGAGCTGCGCTGGTGGACATTGGTGAAGCCATGAAGCAGATGGCTGATATTAAAGATGCCCTCGATATCAATGTGAAACAGAACTTCATTGACCCACTTCAGACTCTACAAGACAAAGACCTCAAAGAGATTGTGGTATGACCCTGTTTCGTTATTATTTATTGACCCTTCATTTTAAACGAAGAATTATTGAATGTGCAATACGATTTTGCATTTAAAATGTTTTATACCTGAAGGCCTTTGGAAATGAGGTTCGAAGAGATGTAAACTCACATAAAATGAAGTCTCCAGGCAAATCATTGGCCTAGAAAAAGCTGATTAAATCTACATGGAGCATCAGCCCCTTATGGTGGCCGTTATGTTGACCAAACAAATACTGCTCATTTTATTTCCCTGATTCCCCCTAGTATCAGACACTATCATTAACAGAATGAAGTTTAAGGGTTAACAATAAGCAGTTTGTCCATTTTCAGTTTGTGTTTAAGGTTTGTGAAATACAGATATATTGGCTAGGCTGATTAATTGTTCAGTGTTTGGTCATTTTGAGATTAGCAGCATCGGCCAGTAAGTGTGGCCTCTTGGCTGATTACTTAATGAAAGCCTGCCATGTGATTTCCTGAAAGCATCATCTGAAGAAACTGGAGGGTCGACGGTTAGACTTTGACTATAAGAAGAAACGTCAAGGCAAGATTCCTGATGAGGAGATCAAACAGGCTGTGGAGAAGTTTGAGGAATCCAAAGAACTCACTGAGAGGAGCATGTTCAACTTTTTGGAGAATGATGTAAGGAAAATGACTAATGAATGAGAACAATTTGTATAGCCTAAATTATGCTTTTAACACACTTCTATTTTTACAGTGGTTTACAATGTGTGTGTGTGT
>NW_015551075.1:2101348-2104552 GCF_001515605.1 Sinocyclocheilus anshuiensis | reverse complement strand
TATATATATATATATATATATATATATATATATATAATACATTTTGGGGCCAGTATATATATATTGCGCTTGTGTATCAGTAAAGTTTCTGTTCTGGGGTCAGCTTCGTGTCATGAATATGTCATGTCTTTCATTTTCCTGTAGGTGGAGCAGGTGAGTCAGTTATCAGCTCTGATTGAGGCAGCGCTGGATTACCATCAACAGTCCTTGGAGACCCTGAAGGAGCTCAACAGCAAGCTACAGAACAGGTATCTTCAACTGCACATGCTGCACATTCAAGAAATGTAGCTGAAAAATCAGCTTGAAACCATCCCATATTCCTAGTTAATATTCATAATATATTTTTGCACATATTTTCTTAACTACTGTTGATGTCTTCATTGGAAGATATGTTATCAAAATTACAAATGTAGGTTTCTTGCTAATATGCACTTGAGTTTATGCACATATATTCTGCTCTCGCAGGATATCTACTGCAAGCACTCGGCCCAAAAAAGAGTTCAAGCCAAAGTCGATCGTGTCCAGTTTGGAGACTGTCGAAAACACGCAGCAGAATGGACTTACCCACACCTCATCAGTCAAAAGCACAGGTATCAACAAGAAAACATCTTGATTTTCTAGGTTTACCAGCCGTTGACCAGTGGAAAAATGACATTTTCTGCAATTATGGACAATACACAGTGTTAGACAGTCCATTTTGGGGTTTTGTTGTTTCATTTTATTGTGTTGCACATATATTTCACCACCATCATGTTTTCTTACATTATTCATTCATATTCCTTTCAGATATCCAAGTCAACCACACTGTAAATGGAAAAAGTAGGTGGTAATGTTTATCATGGAAATATTTTATTACTTTTACTTGTTTATAAGAAGAGTTGGAGTATTTATAATTTAGTTACATGAAGCATCATGTGAATCAGACTTGAAAAGTAGAAGCATTGGGAAAATGTAAAACATTTAAAAGCATAAAGGGGTTGATAAAAGTAAGTAGACGAATCAGAATCAAAACCAGACATCACAATTCCCATCTGCAATTCATAGATGACGTGGTTGTTTTTTGTGGTCATATTCATGTTCATCAACAGTGTGTTTTATTTGCTGAATTGTGTATACGTGTCTGTCTCTCATGATTGATCTCACGTGTTTTTGCTCTCAGTTGATGAGTTCACACACACAGCACCCATGACTCTATCATGGCCTGAGAGCCCCAATGGTGATAGCAAACGTGAGTATCAGCCTGTAGCTTCATGCCTAGATGCTCACTGAATGTGAGATAGTAGGCGATACCCAGCCCTGTAGAGGCCAGGAGATTTGTAGTACTTGGTCGATAATGGCTATTTGAATTCTGCAGAAATATGTAGAGCTTTTGTTGGAGATCTGCGGTCACAGATTTCATGTGGACCCGCTTATCTCATCTGCCCACACATCAACTCTCAAACTGAGTTTCTGTTACTTTTACTCTCAATAACCCTGTGCTATGTTTGAATGCAGCACATAGATGTTAAATATTTCATTTTAAACCCAATTTTCTCACCTCATGTGATTCCAGACCTGTTTTCTGTGGAAAACAAAATAATTTTTTCAACAACATTTCATAGTGACCAGAGTATGTCAAGCTATACAAATGAAAAAAAAAGTAGTTAAGCTATTGCATTATTTTTGTGCCTTATATGTTTATTTTAATTGCATTGTACTTGATATATTTTTATGAGGAATATACTGGATGTGAATGAGCCTTAAATGTAATAAGAACATACATTTAGGTCTGTTTCTCACTTTTGTGGTGATTTTTTATTTTTTTGGTTTTGACAAAGAATTATTATCATTAACTAAAACTAAAACCATAAAAAAAATCCATTACTTGAAATAAAAGAAAGATTAACTGAAGTAAAAAATAAATAAATAAAAACTTAAACTTATTTTATTTCAGCTAGTTGCCAAGGCAACATTTCTGTTTTTTTGTTGTTGAAGTTGAAGTAAAAGTAAACCAAAACTTAATAAAAACTATATATATATAAACAAAAGATGACAAAAGCACACAACAAAATTACTGAACTTTAAAAATGAAAACAAATATAAAAATAAAATCTAATTCAAAATATTATCAAAAATTATAATAGTACTGTATATTAACTAAAGTTAAAACATAATAGAAGTTTTATTTAAAAAAAAACACAAAAACATGATAAAAATTCCAAAAAAGCAAAACAAAATTCCAAAAAATGAAAACAATTTTACAATACATCTGATTCAAAAACTATAATAGTATATTAATGATACTAAAATGACACTGGTTTGACAGCCGTGGTCACTATGAACATTGTAGGACAAGATCATAAAATTAAAAAAAGCAGCATATGGGTAAGTAAATAATGACATTTTTAATTTATGGGTGAGCTATTCCTTTAACAAATGCTTAAATGTGTGAGGTGGTTGTATTTTCCTCTTTGCAGAGAGCGAGTCACACTTGGACCAGCCCTGCTGTCGATCGCTCTACGACTTTGAGCCGGAGAACGAGGGCGAGCTGGGCTTCAAAGAGGGCGACATCATCATCCTCACCAATCAGATCGATGAGAACTGGTATGAAGGCATGATTAACGGCGAATCGGGCTTCTTCCCTAAAAACTACGTTGAGGTCCTCGTGCCCCTGCCTCAATGAGCCAGGCTCCTCTCGCGGAATTGATTTACCCCGCGCGCCAGCATCAGTGGTGCGCTCGGTTATTAATGGCATAGAATTGCCGCCATAGCCAACAGCCATGGGTCACTGACTGCACGCCAAACCAGACTGTCTGAACCGTCCACTCACCCAACATCCTCTGCTGCATTCTCACCAATGAAAGCCTTGCATTTGACCACAGACAATTTTGAAGCTTTTACATGTCAGTATTTATTTATCTTATTACGTTTTCCAGGCCTCATGGTGCAACATCTAGATTTTTAAACTGCAAAAAATAATCAGTGTGTTAGCTTTGTTCTTCGGTAAAATATCTAAATATCTTTAAAACAAGATACATTTATTTTTAAAAGATACATTTTTACATTTTTTTTTAGATTTATACTTAAAGAAAAAAAAAACAATTTGTGTAAGAAAAATTAAAAACAACTATATATATATATGTATGTGTGTGTATAATAAATATATATATATATATATATATATATATATATATATATATATATATATATATATGTGTGTGTGTA
>NW_015551075.1:2080502-2101137 GCF_001515605.1 Sinocyclocheilus anshuiensis | reverse complement strand
ATATATATACATATAAATATTCTCAAAAGTCTTATTTTACACAGTTTAGTTTGTTTCTCAAGTAAAAGTAATTATTTTGATTTAAGATAAAACAACATATTTTCGTTTTCCTTGTTTTATGCATAAACATTACATTTTTTATATTATTTATATTTGTTATATTTTACAGATTTAAATTAAAAAACAATTCGTCGGTTTAAGAAAACTCAAAACAAGTCTTATCTTACACAATTTTGTTTCTCAAGTAAAATTAATTTTTGATTTAAAGGTGTTTCAATATTTTTTTTTTTATCTAAAAATGACAAAATACTGACAATTTACTTGAAATTTACTTTAAAAGATAAAACTATTATATTTTAGTTTTTCTAATTTTATGCATAAACCACAAGGGGGAAAAAAAACAATTTGCCAATTTAAGATACATAGAGCAAGTCTTATTTTACAAATATCCTACAATTTTGTTTCTTATGAAAAATATTTAGATATTTTTATTGGAAAAACGTCAAAATACTGATTAAGAAAATGATTTTTTTTGCAGTGTCAATTTATTTCAGCTTCATCGCAGCATTTACCTTGTTCATTTGAAAATGTGATGCATCCAATGGGGTGGATTTGTATTTTCACAGTCTCCGTATGTTTTCTTTTTGCTCTGATATGGGGTTTACCTGCCTGCGGTGGTCTTATGTGTTTTTTTAAACAATTTTTCTATAAACTGTGGCTCTCTTGACTGCTACTCTTATGAATGTCCTCTTTCTCTGTCCGTCTCCGTTTACAGACTTATTGTGATCTTAGGTATCATAGTAAGTATCGTGGGTGTTTTTTTAATGGGTTTCGCTGTCTCGTGCCTTCAAGTGCTTTTTTTTTAACGGTGGCTGTATTGCAGTAAAGCTTTAGAATAACACACCCATTGATATGCACATTTTTATTTTTATTTTTGGTTTTAGGAAATTGCACTTTCTACTGTATCTCTTTCTGCCATGCCGAGAAATACAAAATTTGATCAGTCTTATCTTATGGAGTGCTAAAAAGTATATAAATTTATATATATATTGATATGGTTCACAACTTCATACTGTATGTAACAAGACCTTTTTGCTCGCCTATGATGTTTGTTTGACCGATGTCATCCTCTGAATGACATTTTAAATTTGCAGATGTTAATGAAACATTCTCTAGTCGAACGGTCCTGTGCTTATCAGCGGCAATGGACATCTTTCAAATTTGGACCAATTTTGTTTGGACTGCCAAAATTTGCCTGTGTGTTTATCCCCCAAAACGAGACAGCATTCCAGTTATGTCGAACGTTATTTTTGTTATTCTGAGCCGTAGGTTTTGTGTGCATGAAACTGAACTTTGAATGACTGTTTTTGTTTCTATATTGGCCAGATACTGCCATGAGCCATCACAAATCTTTTTGACTTGTCATTCCCTGTTGTATTTTTTTTCTGGCCAAATTAAGCAGTCCGAGAGCAAAAAAGGAAAAAGCTGTTTTGACAAATGATGCCTAAAACTTCTGTGCCCCTAACAGCACCAAACTGAGTTGCCAAATGTGCTATATTTTTGCATTTTCAGAAGGAAATGTCAGTGGTGAAAGAAATTCAACTCTCAGCGTATATAGATTATATAGGGAAGCTTCCAACTTCCCAACAGGTCCAAGCCATGCAGTTCAAACTATTATCAACTATTCAACTTGTTTTGCTGTAGATTTAGCAGCAGGGATCCACAGTTGCTGAAAATAAGTGCAGGAAACATTGGCACAGAGTAAAAAGATCAATCTTGGAATTTTAAAAATCACTATATATATTGTATTAGTAAATGCTTTTACCCAGCCCTGTTTTTTTTTTTTTTGAAACGTTTACCTAACACTCAAACTTCCATTGTTTGGAAAAAAAAAACATGTGGTTTTGTCCCAAACCCTTGCCACTGATTGAGCCAAAAGTTCATTTTTCAGACCACTCAACCAAACTGAGCACTGTTTTAAAAGTACAACATTGTTTAAAATCCTCAGGAAGTCAACCTACTTGCACCACCGTTCAAAAGTTTGGGGTCAGTAATATTTAAAAAAAAAAAGAAATGTACAGTTTTATTATGCAGAGACGCATTAAATTCATTAGAAGTGACAGTAAAGATGTTTATAATGTTACAAAAGATTTCTGTTTTTTTTTATAGTTGCTGTTCTTTTGAACCTTGTCTTAATCAAAGAATTAAAAAGCATTATCACAGTTTCAACAAAAATATGAAGCAGCACAGCAGTTTTCAGTATTGATAATAATGAGAAATGTTTCTTGATCAAGAAATCGTAGTATTAGAATGATTTCTGAAGGATCATGTGACACTGAAGACTGGAGTACTGATGCTGAAAATTCAGCTTTGATCACAGGAATAAATTACATGTTAAAATATATTCATATATAAAAGTTATTTTAAATTGTAATAACATTTCACTATTTTTAAATACTATAAAACATATAGTTTTTACTGTATTTCTGATCAAATAAATGCAGGCTTGGCGAATATAAGAGATTCTTTCAAAAACATTTAAAACCCCAAACCTTTGAACGTTATAGTGTCTAATTTTCTCTGCACAAAATACTGGGATATAGGAAAGCATTTTAACATATAAAATTACACACAGCAGCTTTACGTTCAAAATTAAAAAAGAGATCATAGATGATGTAGTAAAATTAGTGATCTGATTCTCAAAAACAGTATAGCTATTACCCTGCAAAAAAAAAAAAAAACATGACCTGACTACTTTGTAGAGTTAATTGTGAAAACAAGAAACTGCTCAACTCAAAAGATGAGGCACCCCAATAATCTTGATCTCGGACTTTAGATATAGAATAGCTCTTTACTTCCAAACACTATTACTAACTCCTATACCAGTTTTAGTGTTCTTACAAAACTTCTACTCGAATGTTCATCACTACATCACTGAGAGAAAGGAAAGGCTGTGAATTGTTTTCTTCTTGCTCTCTGGCATAATTTATACACAAAGTGGTTTATAGATGTTGTAAATGAATATATTATTACACACTGTATATTGCATAAATAAACAACGTGATAATATTGATTACATGTCATGACTGATAGTACATTTTATTTCTTAAGCTCATCCAAACAAGCGAGTAGCAGCTGCCTTCAAAAACCTACTAACAAAATAGCATTGAAATCAAATTTAAGACTCTTTGAATGGTCCATAATTGAGTTTATATCCAAACCTCAGTGCTCCTTTGCTTTGATTTTCTTCCTTTGTTTGGTTGCGATTTACCCTTGAGCGATTGTGTTCCTTTGCAGGTGTCCTTGTCTTTCTTCGTTGAGCAGTTCCCAGCGCAGTTCCAGTCAGGTTGGTGGTCCACGACTAGATCTAGGGTAGGTAGAGAAGTAGTGCTGGTCACGTCTCTGAATGTTAGCGAGGCTATCGACTGCGAGTCTTGGTTTATAGCGCCGTATCCCCTCCAGGAGCCGTCCTTGATGAGCACCGACTTCTTGATCATCTTCCAGCCCAGATGATTGAGCTCTAGGAAGTTGAGGAAGATGCAGAAGACGCCTACGCAAAACATGAAGATCAGGAAGATGGTTTTCTCGGTGGGACGTGAGACGTAGCAGTCGACCTTCTGCATGCAAGGTGTAGCCGTGCACACAAAGTGAGCAGGAACGTGGAAACCGAAGAGGAACCATTGAGCCACCACGAAACCGACCTCCAAAACGGCACGAAAGCACACGTGGAAGACGTAGTACTTGGAAAGGACGCCCGAGGAGTTTTTGGAAGGAGCCCTGGTTTCCTGCAACACTGGGGTGCTTTGGTTGGCGATGCGCTCGAGGACGTCAGCAAAACTGTGTCCGAGATGTTTGTGCGACTTGATGGAGCAACTGTCCGAGTTGCAACTGCGATCGTACGCTTCCCTCGACTGCTCGCCTTCTGGCTGCTTGGACAAGTTGTGCCAGGTGTAGATAATGAAGCAAAGCGAAGGCGTAGACACGGTGATGATCTGGAAGACCCAGAATCGAGGCTGCGAGATTGGGGCGAAGGCATCGTAGCAAACATTGGGACATCCCGGTTGAAGGGTGTTGCATACAAACATCTCCTGCTCGTCCGTGTAGACGTCCTCAGTGGCCACGGCCACGATGAGCAGGCGGAAAATCACCATGACCGTGAGCCAGAGGCGTCCGATCATGGTGGAGTGCTGGTGCACGGCGTCCAGCAGCCGCTTGAGCAGCGTCCATTCTGTCATGTCTCTACGCACCAGCCTCCTGAAGTACAGCACCTGAAATAGATCCACTTTAGCTCTGTTGCCAGAAAGGACGGCCGTTTTCATGTTACAGCTCTGGCCAGAGAGCGATGGTGCCATCACTGCTCCCAGCCATCCCTTTCTCCTTCAGAGATAAGGACTGTGCTGTCCACTTCACTTTGGTCACATGGTGCTGTCGCTTGTCTTTAGAGTCCATTTACAAACCGCTGGAGAGACGGCACTCGTTCTGCTCTTGATAGCGTCGGCAGATTACGCTCTTTTCAGATTGCCGCCGTACATGATAGGATGGGTTCCACACTTTTAAAAATACGCCACAGATAGTGAATACGTCCATGTGCTAATCTAGTTTGTATACTAATCTATCTTATACTTTAAACTTGGCATTGTGTACTATGAATATTGTTGGCTCTTATGAGAAATTGCTTGTGCCTCATTTGTAAACCGCTTTGGATCTGCTGAATGGTTAAATTAAAAGTGCATATTTTGTCTGTGAATTTAAGTGACGTACTGTTGTTTTCCACTTTGCAACTAACTTCATGATCGATTTTGAATTAAGTTATAATTTCTTATACACTACCATTTAAAAGTTGGGGTCAGTAGAATTTCTTTAAGATGTTTTTGAAAGAAGTCTTTTTTGCTCACCAACTCTGCATTTATTTGATCAAAAATACAGTAAAATTGGTAATATTATGAAATATTATTACAATTTCAAATATCTGTTTTCTATTTGAACATGTTTTTAAATGTAATTTATTCCTGTGATGCAAAGCTGAATTTTCAGCATCATTACTCCAGTCTTCAGTGTCACATGATCCTTCAGAAATCATTCTAATATGCTGATTTGCTGCTCAAGAAACATTTCTTATTGTCTATGTTGAAAACAGTGCTGTGTAATTTTTTATTTATTTTTTTTTAATTTTTTTTTGTGGAAACCGTGAACCATTTTGGAATAGAAGAACTTTCTTTTTTTTTAAAAATAGAAACATTATTTTGTAACATTATAAATGTCTTTACTGTCACTTTTAATCGATTTAATGCATCCTTACTGAGTGAAAGTATTAATTTCTGCAAAAAAAAATAAAAAATCTTACTGACCCCAAACTTCTGAATGGTAGTGTATCAAATGTTTTTTTTTTTTTTACCAGTATAGGATAAGGCATATAGTGGAAGTAAAATGTCCTGATACTGATGATACTGGATGTTTACAAAAGTGATAGGAGCTATTTTGAATGTAAAGCTAAAATAGATGTGATAGCAGTTATCTTCATGCTATCTGCTAACTGGCCCCTGGTGATTATAAGAGCCCTTAAAAGGTCTGACACGAGTGGACTTAAGAAAAAGAAAAGGAGGTAACCATTGGGCTATGGAGGCTGTGGCTCTGGTTCAAAACTGAAAAGCCAGCTATATGTAGACAGTAAGGCAGCTCACAAAGTAGCAGTTTGAATGATTTGGAACACTCTATAGCCAGCATCTCCATATGTTGCAGGCAGGGCCTAAAATTAATACTCGCCAAGCGCCAAATGCGAGTAAAAATTGTCTTTGGCGAGTATATGAAACTGTGTCAGTCGCCAGATGGCCGGGAACATTTGTATAAATGTTGTGCAATATTGTGAGAACATAAACGTGAACAAATGTGAACGACGCTCTGTACAGTTAACAGGTAAGTGCTGCTTCATCACAAAAGTTTAAGCCTTTGCAATGTAAATATTCAAGAGCTAGAACACATGAAAGGACACACGTTACTCACGCTGAGTGGGAAGTTTAAACATCCGTAGCCCCGGCCTGAAAGCCGCGTCTTGAGCTCTGCTTCCTTCCTGCGTTTGAACGGACAAATTTACACAAAATTATGTAAAAAATGCCCGTCTCTGTGAACGATGCTCTGTACAGTTAAAGGGTCAGTGCTGCTTCATCACAAAAGTTTAAGCCTTTGCAATGTAAATATTCAAGAGCTAGAACACATGAAAGGACGCGCGTTACTCGCGCTGAGTGGGAAGTTACAACATCTGAAGCCCCGGCCTGAAAGCCGCGTCTTGAGCTCTGCTTCCTTCCTACGTTTGAACGGACAAATTCACACAAAATTATGTCAAAAATGCCCATCTCTGTGAGTATCCTAGTAAAGTAGTTGGTTCTTAAGTGAACATGAACAGCTGAGAAAGAAACCGGACATGAACCGCGCGAGACGCAATGTGTCACAATAGAACCCATTATAATCAGTGATATTGTCTACCAATACTGGATGCGACAAAGCTGCCATTGCTTGGACTATTTCAGAAATAGAACGGGGAATTCGTATACTTTCGAGAAGGGTCTGGCTGCAGCTGGTGCTTGCACTCTCAGACGTGCATTCTCAGGCTTGCACTCTCAGACACTTGCACTTCCGCTAGCGACGTCACTTGTAGTCTTTATTATTTATTATTTTGTTCTATTTTTTTGATTACGTGCAAGTGTCTGAGAGTGCAAGCCTGAGAATGCAAGTCTGAGAGTGCAAGCGCCAGCTGCAGCCAGACCCTTCTCGAAAGTATACGAATTCCCCGTTCTATTTCTGAAATAGTCCAAGCAATGGCAGCTTTGTCGCATCCAGTATTGACAACCAGTGTTGCCAACTGCTTTCAATTGAAAGTAGCTAAAACTGGTAGCTAAATGTCACTAGATGACATCACAATGGCAAATTCACTGATCTATATAAAGATGAACGTAGATCAGTGGGCAAGATGAGAACTTCGATAAGGTTTGGCCAAGCAGTTGCTATATTTGTCCCTAAACTTTTGAAAAAAGTCTCAAAAGGGGCGGGGAAGTCGCTAAATCTAGCTACAAAGTAGCTAAATTGGCAACACTGTTGACAACTTCAAACTGCTGCGGTATAGACACGATGTTAAAGTGATAGACACAGAATTCCAATAATCTTGCTGTTGTCTGCGTTTTTAATGTTGATCAAAGAAAATAGAACAAAGAAAAAAAACAATCACTCACTGCTCTTGAGCTTTAAAAAAGATATAAAGACTATAGTTGCTATAATGCTATTGCTTGTCATTTGATTTGCTTTTATTTTACAACTGACTATTTACTAGTCTTTAAAAATGTAGCCTATTAAATTTGTATTGCTTAAGCTAGTAGTTTTAGCAGGTATCGAAACTGAAATCAAGGATTGTGATTTTTTTACTATTATCTAAAATTTTGGTGTCATAACTGCCTGTTTTTTGTTTTTTTTCCATGGCTGGTAAGTAACATTTCTGTCCGGTAAATTTTCTTAAGTCACCGGCCATTGGCAGGTCTGGCAAAAAGTTAATTTTAGGTCCTGGTTGCAGGAATAGCATTACAAAGCAGGAGACAACTCACAATTGATTTCAACAAAGTTCGGCGTTAGCATCACACACACAGCTTAAAATAGTAAAATGGTCCATTTTTTTAATTGAACTTTACTCTATTTTACTTTTGGTATGGAATGAGTTGTTAAGTATATTTCTAATCAACATTTTCACTCTTTGTTCACCATCTCAAGTTTTTTTCAGCCCAGCAAGATTGCCTTCTCAGAGAAGAATACATGTCATGCTGCCTTAGAAAAGAAAAAAGGTACAGTATCTTAGAAGCCTTCATCCATGTTTTGGAACAGCCTTCACACTGAGAGAACCTATAATGTCTTAAAATGCTGCTTACATAGCTCACTAGGTTTCATTGGTGTATGTTTCACATAGTGCTATGTGTTTGACAATAATATATTGAGAATATATTGAGTAGTATAACTTGAAATAAAATAAATAAATAAATCAACAAAATAATTGCTATAGCTGAGGGGATGGTTGCGTTTCTGATACTAGCCACACTCACTCTCTTCTTTCCATGTCATTTGACCTGCAGTTTTCTTACCCTTATCTTTCTTTTGGTATTTTGGGGTACTTCTACTCTAAGTTTTTTTGACCACATTTATTTTTGACTGCACCTATGGCAGATTCAAGATAGTCTTCTAGTTAAAGTCCTTGTGTGTTGCCCTTCATGCTGACAGATAGCTCTATCAGAGAAATAAGAGCCTGGCATCTTTTATGAATAACCAAAGGCAAATTCAATCCAAATGCATTTGGTTTCATGGAATATTGAGAGTATTTAACAGTGCGTGTAGGTGATGCAACATGACAAAACTACATCAGTTCAAGTTGCGCACAGCGATGGTCATTGTGCTGTTCACTTGTGATGAGTGGGAATAACAGGTACTTTGACATTTTTAGAATGATATCGCAAGTTATTGACATCATTATGGTTCAGTTTTCATACTTTTTTTGAAGTCATGAGATTACAGGCAAAAGCATTTTTTGCATGCACTGGTCAGTTTTGAGATTTTGGGTTATTTGACCTTCAGACTAGTGGAAAGAAAACATCCAAAATACACTTAAATTAAAATACCTAATTTTGTATTTTATCTTTACAATACCAATATCTTTAAAAGGCCGTTTTCTCAAAATGAGACTGTATTCGACTATTTCCTGTACAGTTGACTGGAGTAATAAAATCATCCAAAACCTTTAACTGTAATATGTAAAAAAAATTTTTAAATAAATAATGCATAATATGCATATTTAAACAACATTCTAGAAAACATGTAATACACATTTTGCAATTCATAATGTAATCAATCATCCTGGAAAGTATGGTGACATTTATTAGTTACTTTTTTTTTTTAAATACCTTATTCACTTTGGTATTCTGCCTTAAACCAGTATTTTAAAGGCATATTTTGAGGTTGCAGTAAATTGTTGAGGCTGATATATGCCATTGTTCTCCTCTGAACACAGTGCGTTTATCCTACTGGCTCATAGGGTCGGTGATGTTGACGTACTCACCATGACTAATGGCTTTATCAGTAGCTCTTGCTGTGATGTTGCCCCTAGCTATCAGACATGGATCCAGGTCTCAGCTCTCTGTAGCTGTGTGTGTGTGTGTGTGTGTGTGTGTGTGTGTGTGTGTGTGTGTGTGTTACTTGTGCATGTTGTGTTTCCAGGAAGGCTACGCTTAGAGCGCTTCTGTTGATCGTTGATGAGCTGTCAACAATGTCTGAACCTTTATCACACAGGCACATGTGTAACCAGCACATTTAATATGCAATTAATACTGGATTATTTGCATGTAGTGTTTGGTAGATGTTTTGTTACATAAAATATGGCTGAAAAGAAATAACATGATACATTTAGTCAGGTTTATGCCTAGAAAACATGATAATGGTCAAGATACATTCTCTGAATTTTAATAAGTAGCTTCCAGCTATTAATCTTTTAACAATCAGTGATTTTATAAAGTTTGAATAATCTGATATCTTTGAATACGGATACGAATACAGTTCTGTGCTACAAATTTTACTTGTGTCTGGTTCATCACTTTTTCTAGACATTTAAGGGATATTTCATTTGTTTTGCTAGATTATGACTATTTTGGTTCTAAGATCCTTGATAGTGTTAGGGAGCTTTATTGGTCTGTTGCACCTTCTAGAATTGTAATGGAAACCAAGAAAATAATTATAGATCAACAAATATTTTAGTCAAAGTCAATATGAAATAATTGACCCCATTTTTATTTTCTTGCACATTCCTGCTCATTTTGTGCAAATTTTTGTTGCATGTGATTCTAAAGAACAAAAAATGTCTTCATAAACTATCATCAAAAAGCGAGAACTCAGTGTCCACCTCTTTCCTTCGGACTCTGCAAAAAATCCTATTTTAAGTATTTTTTGTCAAAATGTTTGTTAAAATATCTAAAAAAAATTGTGAAACAAGATGTATGATAGATAGATAGATAGATAGATAGATAGATAGACAGACAGACAGACAGACAGACAGACAGACAGTGTCATGTTTATGGTCTGTTTTTGTTTTGTTTTCTCTGTGTTTCCATGCCCTTATTTGGTCCTTCCCGTTCCTGTACTAATTGTTTCCAATTTGTTCCATGGTGTTCCTTGTCATTTAGTTATCCTCATCAGCTGTCTTCCCCTTGTTATCTGCCCGATTTGAGTTCTAGCCCCGTGGACCTCCCAGACACCAAAGGACTCAGCTGGAGGGAAGGGATCCTCCGGTGTCTGGAGAGTGTCCGGCCCTGAGCCAGAACCAGCCCGTCGGCCACGGCATTCTCAAGTCCGCCGGCCGTTCCTCAGTCAAGCCCACCAGCAGCCCAATTCACCCGTAACCAAGGGAGGAGGATGAGGAGAAAACGACTGTTCACAGCCCTCACCCCAGCCCCAGAGCTTGCTCCAGTGTGGGCTCCAGCCCCCGAATCCAGCCCAAGGAGGGCTCCTGTTCACGAGTTTAGCCCACGTAGGGCTCCTGTTCCCGAGTTTAGCCCACGGAGGGCTCCTGTTCCCGAGTTTAGCCCACATAGGGCTCCGGTCCCCGAGTTTAGCCCAGTGAGGGTTCCGGTCCCAGTGAGGGCTCCAGTCCCTGAGTTTAGCCCAGTGAGGGCTCCAGTCCCCCAGTTGAGCCCAGGGAGGTCTCCAGATCCCCAGTTAAGCCCAGGGAGGGCTCCAGATCCCCAGTTAAGCCCAGGGAGGGCTCCAGATCCCCAGCTAAGCCCAGGGAGGAGGGCCCCAGTCCCCGGTTTTGGCCCCGAGAGGGCCTTGGAGCCCGTAATCGTCCCCAAATTTTTTTTTTGGGGGGGTAGTAGGGCTCCAGCCGTAGAGGCCGGGGCGGGGGCTGGGGCCGCGGCCTCGGAGGCTGTTCTGTCATGGCAACCTGAACTGCCTGCACTGCCATGGCCTCCTGAGTCCCTTGATCCGCCATGGCAACCTGAACTGCCTGATCCACCCTGGAGGCCTTCCTTGTCTCTGCCCTGTCCCTGTCTTGCACCAGCCTCCAGGGCACCCACCCCCCTCCCCGGTGGTATTGTTACGGCGTGGGACGCGCCTTCTGGGAGGGGTGAGTAATGTCACATTTATGGTCTGTTTTTGTTTTGTTTTCTCTGTGTTTCCATGCCCTTATTTGGTCCGTCCCGTTCCTGTACTAATTGTTTCCAATTTGTTCCATGGTGTTCCTTGTCATTTAGTTTTCCTCATCAGCTGTCATCCCCTCGTTATCTGCCCTATTTGAGTTCTAGCCTGTCCTGTTCTCCCTTGTCTGGAATTGTTCATGTCAACCTTGCTACGTGTGTTTTTCTGTTTCCTTTTGATTATTAAAATTAGTAAAATTCTCCTATGTCTCCTCGGTCCTTTGCTCCACGCTCCTACACAGCAGCAGTCACGTAACAGATAGATAGATAGATAGATAGATAGATAAAAGTTAAAAAAACTCTTCTCATTATGAAACTTTTCTTTTTCCAATAAATTCCCAATGATAAAATCTAGTCCTTGCCTTATTTTTTCTCGTTTGATATCCTGTTACACCCAAAATATGTTTCATGTTTACTTATTTAATTCTATTAAAGGAAAATTCGATTTTGCGCAGAGAAAACTTAGAAACTGCATGTCATGTCGGAGCCTTGGCTTAGCAGCACATTGGGCCTTGGTGCTCATGCAGCTGGTATGAGTTCAAATCTGGCTTGCTGTCTTTTCCAATCCTTTCCTTATTGTTTCCTATTTTATTTTTCATTATCAAATTAGAAGTTTCAAAAAAAAGAGGCTGCATGTCCTTCCACACTACCAGACGGAGAGTGAATGTAAATAGCACCGCTGCCGGTCACAGGTCACTGCATCCCACAACATTAAAGAGGAAGTTTTCTTTCACCAGAGCTTGTTTTATTCCTCCGATAATCCCTGGTGCCTGGCTCTCTCCTGCAAGCGTATAAAGAGGTGTCAAAGGAATTATTCACCCCTTCACGTGGTTCATGAAGAAATCCACATTGATGTCCGTCCCCGCCGGCCATTCTAGCGAGCAGCTTGGCCATGAATAGCAGACAGGATTAGTGCCAACAGGACAGAATGAGAAGCGAGCAGACAGAGGGAGGAAAGAAAGAGGCAGAGTTATGGGGCGAGGCTCAATGAGAGTGAAAGTTCCTCATATGACTACTTGTCTACAGTGTTTCCCCTTCTGCACTTTCATCTAAGCTAGACCTGCGCTACGAAGAGAGATCAAGTCATGAAAATGAATGTTTTAACCCTTTGCTGCCTAATCTCCCGTGATTGTTGCAGCTGAGTTTCTCACGTGTTCAAAGATCTGCTATTTCGTCCATTATGCTCGTGTTGTGTCTGCTCCTACCGGCTTTAGGCGACATTTGTAATCAAATAATCTGACCACCAGACGGGGGAAATAATCATGTGATTTGATGACGAGTTGTGTTCAAGTATGGCAAACAGGCCCCTATAAACACTCTTGGCTAATTGCTTTAGTAAAATGGTATGGATTAAAAATCATACAATGTATGTGTAATCATAATCATAATAGGTATTTTAATATTTACTAAAATCCAGTTAGACTAGATTAAATTAAATTAGATTCAACTTTATTGTCATTGTGCAGAGTACAAGTACAGGGCCAATGAAATGCAGTTAGCATCTCACCCACTGATCTATAATATATCAGTGATCTCACCAGAAGTGCAAATAGCAATGTAGCCTTTATAAATAAATGTAAGTATGTATATGCAATATATAAAGATTATTATTAGGGATTATTATTATGTAATATTTAAAAGATTAATACTGAAGATAAATATATTATGTGATTAATATTTTTTTTGAAACTATTTTTTATATATTTTAACGGTGAAACAGATCCCGTGGTGATATTGTGTGAATTGGCCTGGGACAAAGAGGATTAAATAAGTACGTGCATTTATTTATTAATTAACCATTTTAACAGCATTCTTGTTGCTCAAACAGTAGAGTACATGATACTAGCAACAAGATCATGAGTTTAATTCCCAGTGAATGCAAAAACTGATAAGATTATCTCTTGAATGGAATAAAAGTTTGGATAAAAGCATCTATAAATTGTAACCCTATTTTATAAAGAGTGAAAGATGTCCAAGTATGAATATACTGTAATAACACTGACGCTCCACCAGACCATGTGAGCTCTAAATTGGCAACACAATAATACTTTAGCAAAAATTACCTACTCAAATGTAGCAATGGGTTAGAGTGAATTATAGTTGCACCATTATAGACATCAGTCTGCAAACAAGATAATAAGGTATTTAGCCGGAGATCAGGCTGCTCTTAGACCAGCGGGCTAAAATTAGACCTGGTCCATGATGAGGCCAACACTTTCACCATTTGTTGTTGTTGTTGTTATGTCTGCAACAGTTTACAGTCAAAGCTTAGACCCTCTTCGATTAGCATATCAGGAAAATGAAAAGCCACAGGTGACGATTGACTGGATTAAGCCTTCAGAGCCTGTGTTATGGAGAGTTTGGATGGAGAACATGGTCTGTCTGATGGTAAGTTCCTAACTTTCTAAAAACTCATTGATTTTCTAATTGCTAAGTCACTGAATGCTGATTTTACAGCTGTTTTAGGAGGTGTCTGTTTGGTAAAATGGTGTATGCCTATAGAGTTGATGTTGCTTCAGAGAACATTGTGACTCCATTGATGGTTCATCATAAGGATGTAGAGGAGAAAAGCAATGGTCTGCAAAAGTGATGCTCCGTCATGCAACCAAAACTTTGAACTTTTGCTGTCTGACACAAGCATCTGTTGACCAGTGAGAATTTCAGAGAGGCAAGGCATCTTTCAGAAACAACTTTTGGAGCGAATTACTGATTTTGCTGTATTTTAACTGAAAAAAAAAAAAACATATTCACAAACATCGGTATCGGGCGAGTACTGGAAAAAGTGGTATCGGTGCATCCCTAATATATATATATACATATACATACACAATGTATATATGTGTGTATATATGTGTGTGTGTATATATATATATATATATATATATATATATATACGTATACACATCGCAGTCATTATTCACTGAAATCAATTATTCCTAAAAATAGGAGCTAACAAATCACATACTCATTCATGTTCATATTAAATGCAGTTCTTTACATAAAATTGAGTAAATCATAATCATGTAAATAAGCAGCTGTTTCAGTCTGTTCCTCACACAAAGCTAATGTATGCAAACTCGGGCTCCTGTCTCTATTGTTCTGTCAGTGTCTCTTCATTGATTTGATCACATGTCCCTCATCTCTCTGTGTCTCTCAGCTTGCACTTTCAGGAATGAACAGCCTCATGTATAGCAGTCATGCTCTGTGAGGAGTCATCAGCTGGACTCAGTGCTGGTCCGGATTCTGTGGTTCTGGTGAAACCGGATGCTGAGACCTCCACGGATCCTGTACAGGAGGCCATTCACAGTAGCACTTATGTTTCTTCTGTGATCCCTGTACACGGCGGCATCAGGTGGGTCAAAATCAGGGTTCCTGGAGGACCACTGCCCTGCTGAGTTTAACTCAAACCCTGATCAAACTCACTTACCTGTGATTTTCTAGGGATCCTGAAGACCTTGATGAACTTGCTCAGGTGTGTTTGATTAGGGTTGAAGGTAAAGTCTGCAGGGCATTGGACCTCCAAGGCAAGATTTGAGGAAGTCATTCAGCCAAATGGCACAAAGAATCTGATGTCCCATTAGACATTGGTAACATGTAATTGTGTGCAGTCCCGTGTACGTATTTATACATTTGACGTCAGAAAGTTGACATTTTTGCTGCTTGATATTGCGTTGTGGATGAAGTTGTGAGTTGTGAAAGTTACAGTACATTTTCATAATAAAATGAACTATTGAAGCTGTAAAAAAAACAAACAAAAAATTGCAACTTTTTAATGTTTTTGAAGAGTCTTTTATGCTCACCAAGGCTGAATTTTTATTTGATCAAAAACACAGTAAAAACAGTAAATATTATTACAATTTAAAATAACTTTTCATTATATTTCAAATGTAATTTATTCCTGTGATTCAAAGCTGAATTTTCACCCAAAATGAATTTGCTCAAAGTGTGCTCACCCTCAATCCATGTAAATGAGTTTGTTTCTTCATCAGAACAGATTTGTAGAAATTTATCATTACATCACTTGCTCACCAGTGGATCCTCTGTAGTGAATGGGTGCCGTCTCTGATTTCACTGATGTGTTATTATGAATTATTTATTTTTTGGCCAGTTAAAACACCTTAATGATGGATTTGTTTATTAAAAACACCCAGCTTTTCACTTCACAAGATGTTAATCGATGCACTGGAGTGGTGTGGATTATTGTGATGTTTTTATCAACTGTTTGGACTCTCATTCTGACGGCACCCATTCACTGCAGAGGATGTAATGCTACATTTCTACAAATCTGTTCTGACAAAAAAAGAAACTAATCTTGGGTGGCCTGCGGGTGAATACATTTTCATTTTTAGGTGAACTATTACTTTAAAAAGCTTTTTGGCTCATAAATATTTAATGTAGTATCCTGGAATCTTGTGTGATCTTTACACTCTAAAAAATGCTGGGTTTGTTCAACCCAACTTTGGGTCAAATTTGGACTAACCCAACAGTTGGGTTAGTCCATATTTGACCCAACATTGGGTTGAAACAACCCAGCATATTTTAGAGTGTAGCTATTGTTCTCTGTATCTGCAGAATTGATGGTTGATATCTGGGTCTCTGTTTTCAGTCTGAACGCTGACGAGCCGTTCTGTCGTATCTGTCATGAAGGCAGCGGCACGGGTGATCTGTTATCTCCCTGTGAGTGTGCCGGCTCTCTGGCGATGGTGCACCATGTTTGTCTGGAGCGCTGGCTCCCGCCCTCCGGCCCCAGCCACTGTGAGCTCTGCCACTTTGAGTTCGCTCTGGAGAGACTTCCCAAACCGCTCACCGAGGTAAAATCATCAGCAGCAGTGCTTGGGAATGATTTTTATCCTCTGAAGGATAAAATCCTCTACAATTTGCACAGTTGTAAACATTCAACCCACTTTTGACGTCAATGAAAAACTATTTTTTAGCTCCATTTATTCTCATTTTGCAGGTTCAGCAGGTGATAAAACTGCATCTTGAGAACCGACTATTTACGCTTTCTGTAATTCTGTTGGTGGCTGCATGTTGCTATGGAAACTTAGATATTATGTGACCTCAGCTGACATGTACTGCATCAGTCTGTCAGTCTGACTTCAGAGTTTATGTGAGACACTGGAATAAAGAGAACTAAAACTGTAAATGGACATATATAATAACACTCTCTCCATAATAGTCAGATGGAAAGTGTTTTTAAGCGGCATTATTAGCATCCGTTCTCCTGCAGTCAGTCACTCTTGAGTCTGAGTCGTGTCCCCGCTTCACATATTGGCAGGTCTGCATTCCCTCGGCTTCTTTTAAACACTGATCCACTTAGCAGGAAAATGAGATTAGATGAGGATCTTATCCCTGTCGCTGCTGCTTATCTCATGTTTGGGCAGAGGACAGGAAGATGACACAACAGTCCTTACTCACATTACAGAACCAGTGATTTCATGATGGATTTAGCTGTTTGATCTATCTCTCTATCTATCTATCTATCTATCTATCTATCTATCTATCTGTCTGTCTGTCTGTCTGTCTGTCTGTCATCTATCTGTCTGTCTGTCTGTCTGTCTGTCTGTCATCTATCTGTCTGTCTGTCTGTCTGTCTGTCTGTCATCTATCTGTCTGTCTGTCTGTCTGTCTGTCTGTCATCTATCTGTCTGTCTGTCTGTCTGTCTGTCTGTCATCTATCTGTCTGTCTGTCTGTCTGTCTGTCTGTCATCTATCTGTTCTGTCTGTCTTCTGTCTGTCTGTCATCTATCTGTCTGTCTGTCTGTCTGTCATCTTTTCATTCATTCATTCTTTCTTTTTTAATTTTCTTTCTTTCATTCTTTTTTCTTTCTGCATGTATTTCTTATTCTTTTTACATTTGCTGAATTATAATATGCACTTATCTATGCATTATGTAAAGTGGTTTTGTGATATGGATGGTTGCAAATAAATGTTTTTCTTTATCTTAAGTTGTCTGAATTTTAAGCTCCATTTGTAAAAAGGTAATAAAAAAATTTGAGTTATTAACCAAAAAACACATGAAATAAGCTTTCAAACTGCCTTAATTCAAGTATAAACCCCTCCTAATGAGCTGTTTTCCGTGGCTGCAGTGGTTCACCACACCTTCCATGCAGCAGCAGAGACGGACGCTGTGCGGAGATGCCATATGTTTCCTGTTCATAACACCCTTAGCGGGTCTGTCAGGCTGGCTGTGTGTGCAGGGAGCCATGGATCTGTACTACAGCAACGGCATGGAGGCCGTGGGACTCATTGTTCTCACACTGACACTCTTCACTATTTACCTCTTCTGGACTGTTGTAAGTTTACTCTTGTTTTCAGTGTAGCAAAACGAAAGTGCAATGACATTTTACACCTGCAGTGTTTCCAACTGGTGCAGCATAAGAAACTACTCTGATTTAGAAAACAAAAACACACATTAATTAGATTTATGACACCCAGGATGATACAGTGAAAATCGAATAAAGAAAAATGTCAAAATTGAAAAATGAACAACAAATTTGTACAAGTGTATAAAATGTCAAATGATGAAAAAATGGTTCTAACTTTTCCACATGATCTTCCTTTTTAACCGCAGGTATCCCTACGTTACCACATTCATCTCTTCAGGATGTGGAACGAGACAAATCCCAGCGTCCGGCTACAGATTCCCCATCCTGTGAAGACACACCTGAGACCAAAACATCTAACAATGCACTTCTTGTGCAAATACAAGAATAAGGAGACCATGGTATAGTGCCTGAAACATCACCAGGAAGAAAACAGCTGGCTACTTCAGAAAAACCCTGATTTCATGATGTCCTGATTTTGTGTGAAGCCCTGATTTCGAGTCACTCTTAGATCTGGAGTGACATTCTGATTTGGAACTCACATGCTGAACTGAAGCGATGTCCTAATTTAGAGTGAAACCCTTTTGAAGTGGATGGCTTCATCTTCACTTGTGTTTTTAAATAATGGAAGACTTTAAAACAAGGAACGTTTCAGTCAGAAAATGTCAGCATCTGAAATGCATGGAAATGCAGGAAAAGAACACGTCTTCATAAATAAACCAGAGAAAAATGGTGAGATTATAACGATTGAGCTATGTATACCTGTAGGTTTTACCTTACAAAACTGCTTCATAATTAACATGAGAAAATATACACTTTTTTTCAGCAAGGATGAGTTAAATTAATCAAAAGTCACAGTAAATCATTCCTTTCTATTCATCAAAGAATCCTGAATATTTTTCTTACACTTTCCACAAAAATATTAAGCAGCACAAATGTCTCCAAAAATGGTAGTAATAATAATAATAATAAATGTTTCTTGAGCAGCCAATCAGCATATTAGAATGATTTCTGAAGGATCATGTGACACTGAAGACTGGAGTAATGATGCTGAAAATTCAGCTTTGATCACAGGAATAAAACATTGAAATTCAAATAGAAAACAGTTATTTGAAATTGCAATAATATTTCACAATACTGCTGTTTTTACTGTATTTTTGATTAAATAAATGCAGTCTTGGTGAGCAGAAGAGACTTTTTTTTTCTCACCCTAAACATTTGAACGGAAGTGTAAAGTTGCAAATTATTTTATTTTAATGAATTCATTCAAATTTGGCACCAGTCACCACAACCTAAAATACGAATTGTCAGTCCAATTCAACAGCAAATTTCAGGTGAATGGGTTGAATATCTCTTTTGATATAATCTTTTGACTCTCTCTATCTGTCCGCATTTCTGCACTGTAAAAGATGATATGATTGGTAAGTCATGCCAACTTATGTTTTACATTACTGTAACTCATCAAAATAAATTGAGCACCTTTTGTTAAATGAACATCAACTTGATATTTTAAGTCAGTTTAATGTAAATTAAGTTGAAATGACTTGTACAACCAAGTTGATTGTACTTAAACTTAAGTTTTTATGTTGAAATAGTCTGAATGAGGACATGATTTGATTCCAATTGTGAAAGTGAGAAACAAGCAAATAAAAACAGGTTTTACATTTTTTTTTACCCTTACATTGCTGGTACAAATAACCTGAGGGTGTTTCTGAATCATTCAGAGAGAAGATGCATGATCGTACAGCATCTAGTGAACAACAGACTGGCTAGTTTTCCTCACTTCAACACAGTCAGAATACAAATAGCTCCATTCAGTGAGGCGAATGGATCTGCATTCAGTAAAAGAGCAGTATGTGTTAGTATTCACACTTTGAGATGATTTACAAGCAGGCGAACCACAGTAGTTCAATGTTAGGCTAATGTGCGCAACTGAGGAAATGACATACAAAAAGACTTGATAGGCGTGATTGGTGAGTTTATCAAATTCTATGTGAGAACAGCACAGATTTTACCCATTGGCAAAATGAGTAACAGTAAATCGTAATGGTAACATTAGTTAACAAGAACAGTGCTTAAAAGAGAGATGAAGGGAATCATGCATCTCTGCTATTGAACTCATTGTCCAATAATTGCATCATTTGCACAGTAACAGCTCAGAGTCTAGAGAAGCACTTTTCTTTTTTTAGGCATTTTAAGAAAAAACCAATGTTTGCCTCTAAACTGCAAAATTATTGATGTCTTTGGTGTTATTAATGACAAGAGCATCTGCAGTAAATAAATCACCTGTCACCTGTCCTTATGTTCAGCCTACAGCCACCAAAAATCTTTAGTTGAACTCTGTTGTTTGCATCTCTTAAAGCTGCAGTCCTTAACCTTTTTTGGTTAAAAATGATCCGAAATCAATATTTGAGCAAGTACATAACCAGCCAGTGTTCAAAACTATCGCCTTACTTTAGCCCGATTCACAACGGTTAGCTTATAATAATGTTTTCTAATTTGAGTTGTACAGGTAGGTTTGCACGGGAAATTCGAGCATGCTGCTGCGTCATTACGTCACGTCTGTAAACATAAAGAAGTTGTCCCGGCTACTAGTCTATCGCATGTGAGGATCCTGCAGGTGGCGGATCGTTTATAGCCTTTTCTCACAGCTGCTAGAATAATTCAATGTATCATTTTGATGGCGGATTGTAATCCAGAAAGGATTATGTGTTTATGAAAAAAGGGAGCATAATTTGCTTTTTGGGTTAAAAGAATTTCTTAATATGAAATTCGAAGAGTACGACAATTAGATTAGACTGCAGAAATTGAAATCTACACGCTAATACACACTGTACTCATAGTCACCAATGCTGATGTTGTTAACATTAATCATTTGAGAATAAAGTACAACAATAATAATAATTTGAACGGTTTGATGTGATATGAGCTAACCAATCTTTAGATTAAATCACCATATAGCGTGATTTATGGTAATGCTTTTTTCCACAGTTGGTCAGAACAAACATGGCAGATGTGTTACTTACTTGTTCAGATGACAGTATACGGTGAAAATTCTTATTTGGGTCATATTCCAAGACGTAGGCTAGAATCTGT
>NW_015551075.1:2077980-2080445 GCF_001515605.1 Sinocyclocheilus anshuiensis | reverse complement strand
ACATACTCTTCAGAACATTAGATTCATCCGCGCTGGAGCCGCGCCGGAGCACAACCCACGCAAGCTAGATTATTCCGCACTCAGCTGCAATTCCATGCTTTAACTCAAGGTTTGTAGTGTTGTTATTCATCTCGGTTTGGTTCATGGCTAACTGAAGAATTCTTAAAATCCCTATGGAGAATATAAATGGAAAATTACTAACAGATCCAAGGCTGCTGAAAAAAAAGAAGAAGAAAACACACAACTGCTGATTTCACGCAGAGTTGAAGGTGATCTCTGAGCCGTCTATATATGAATAGAGGTACAGTAATATTAGTCTCATGGCTGTATGCCTGAAAAGTAGTCTAAAGTAATGGGACCCATTACTAGACATTATTGGATTGTTTCATCTATTATAGTTTGAAACTACCATCATTTTTTTTGGTACAGTATAAAAATCATTAGGCTACGTATATGGAATGTTCCCATAAAACATGACAACCACTGTGTTTGTGTTTCTGTGTGTGTGTGTGTGAAAATCGTATACCTTTAACATTTCTGTAACATGCTGCTGGCCGACTGTCACACAACGCCCCTGTCTGGAGAGTAATGCAACAGCAATGGAATCCAAAAGACCTCAGTGGACATCTGGCATTCATGATCCATTGCTGCATGTAATCTGGAATATCTAATCAGATTCCAAAAACTAAGTACTTGTAATTAGATTACATTACATTTTAAAATACTCGTAATCAGACTACAGTTACTTTTTTTTATTGATTACACAATTACATATTATTCACACAACAGCAATTCATTATTCATAATTTATTTATTATTTATATAATTATTTAGTATATATATATATATATATATATACACACACACACATTGGGAAACCTTGGCGTAATGTAACGTTTATTGCAGTTCATGTTGTTAATAACAACAAAATAAATATATTTTCTTTCTCTTTGCTTTTTTTATGTCGATATGGTGCAAGGTTGTTCTATTTAAATCAATGTGATCAATGAGTTAGGTCAAAAGTAATCTAAAAGTAATCAAAAATTAGTCTGATTATATAATGTGTAATGTAATGAACTTTTACTAACTAAAATCTTTGTCATGTAATTTGGAATCAGTAACGATTACAATTTATAAGTAATCTACCCAGCTCTGTCATCATCTAAATGTGCAGTGAAAGTTTTAGGATTTTCAATAGATCTAAAATAGAGGACAGTTATGATGTAAAATAAATAAATATGAAATATTTATGATTTTGCACTATTTCTAGGTCACTAATCAAATAAGTAAATTATTCACGTATAGTGATGTTGATCATTGATCATATGACCTTTTGTATGTTCAGATGTTTTTACTTCCATTGAAGAACAAAACATCATGATCGTCAGGTTTTGTACAAACTTGTAGAGTTCATGCAGATTGAGTGTTGCTGTTAAAGCAGATGATCAAATCTAAGCCATTCTGAAATTAGGTAATTTTTTTTATTAAACTTTTAATTCATATTTAATTCATATAAGGAAAACTGTATTAAATTAGAACATAGAAGCATTCTCACTAATGGTCTCAGGCTTTTGCATACTAAAAATCATGTCATTATGTGTGACAGATGACTACTGTCAAATATATGATGTAGCATCTGTATTTGAAATTTGTTTATGAAATATGAATAACTGCTAGTGTTGGAATAAAAGAATTGCTTAATATTTGAGAAAACTGTTGAATGAAAACCGTTGCGTGATTTTCTTCAACAGCAGGTGGAGATAAAAGTCCATGAATCCACTCAAAGAGTAGCCTACAACTCAACAGCTGTAATAAGAACCGATTCCTTCTGAATTTAGAAAGGAAGCACACAACCAGAAATGGCCATCAGTATTTTTCATGCATCTCATGGTTACATATTTGTTGTTGTATTTTGCTGTTCAAACTCTAAGATCCAAGTGCACATCAGTTGTTTCCCACCCATTCGGATTATAGGCCTCCTTTCTTCAATTTAAATGTAACACTTGAGTACTTTAAATTTGATTCATCAAAAAGTCTCCTTCTAGATTTATTTGGAATAATAATGAACCCTGTAGATCCAAGAGCTCACTAATAGTCTCTTTAAAAGAATGAAAAGCTTTGCCCTTCTGCTGCTCACTTTGACTTGAACCAGGGCAGGTGAAAGCATATCAAAGCTTCTCGCTGCCAAACGCTACTCTACACTTCATAATAAACAGATATGCTGTGCTCAACAAGCTCTTTGATCACTCGCAGGAGCATATAGAATGATAAAAGCCCACATGAAGCGCTAGGGTGCTCTCTGGAATCAATCCAAAGGGTTTAATGATGTTGAGTTGAGAATGTATTTGAACATTTACGAATGAATGTATGTCATTGCATTAGATACAAAATATCAAACCTATATGATGCTGTTTTTTAATCAACAAATATATATAAATGTGTGTATATGTGTGTGTATGTTTGTA
>NW_015551075.1:2073077-2077892 GCF_001515605.1 Sinocyclocheilus anshuiensis | reverse complement strand
GTAAAAAAAAAAACTTTGTTTACTTTATTTTAACAGTTTTACAAATGAGGACATCCACAAATTGAGGTTTTTGCTGATTTTGTCAGGCTTTGCTCACTTTTGGGTACAAATTTGTCCCCAAAATATGGTTAAGTAGGTACACACACACACACACACACACACATACATACTTGTATATATTGTATTCAACATGTGTAATCAATCAGTATTTTAAGTGATTTACATTTTATTTATTTTTATGTAGATCAGTAGTGGATCTTGTACCTCTTGATTTGATATTTTGTTATCTAATGCAATTACACTTACATTGCTGAATAAATATAAAAGCATAACATATAATACAGTTTAAATTGTGTGTGCGTGTGTGTGTGTGTGTAAATTTATATAAAATAGCCTAAACAAATTAATCAAAACCCATTGTTGGTTAACATCAAAAAGCCTTACAGGAATGAATAAATGAAAATGGCTCTGTATGGGCTATTTTATATAAGCTTATGTCAACTATATAGTGAAAGTAGAAAGTACTTCTCATTACTTTTAGGGGTAAGTTTTCTCGTGTTTTAAATGTTATACATTTCTATAATTATATACGTATTTGTGGACTAAAACAATGGTTTGATATTTTTCTTACCTTTAACATTTTTTATTGTTTATTGAAAGGTTTTGTATTTCGTATTTATTTTACTGTGTAAAAAAAAACTATAATGGCAGGTTCCACGGTGACTCTATGTGACAACATGCCTCGCTGCGGGGGGAGCGATCTAGTCGCGTCGCGTCCGGTGTGGGACGCCTAGCGGACTATCAGCTCAGCACATGAACTTCTGTCAGCTCAGTGTTCAGCACGCGTCCCTGCGCGGAGGATATCGCAGAAACTCGCAGGCATTCGCGCTGCATTCAGCCTTAATATCACCCGCCTGAGCGCTGCGCGTCGGCCACACGCCATTCAAATCAACATCAACAGGGCTCGTGCGGTGTTTATTGATTACTGGTGCGGCGCGCGCGCTTAATGGATTAAAATGTGAATCTATGAGTTACTTTGCAGCAAAGGTAAGAGCTGATCGCCTAAATGAACGTCTTTGCGTAGCTTTACACTGAATAAGACGAGTCTTTCAAGAGTAATATCAGCGGGTCTATCGGTTTTTATTTTCAAATGTTTTAATATGAGTCATTTATAAAGCAACTTTGATTTGTCAGACATAACCTGTATGTGCATTTGGTCAGTTGGTCCATCTCTTTGCAGCATCTCATAATGCACTCATCTGATCAAATGAAAGCTGAATTATATGAATATTTGTATATATATATATATATATATATATATATATGACATGCACTGCTGCACAGAAATGATTAGCAGAAACCTATTATACTGCATTCCTACTGCTGTTGCATTATGCATGGGGAGTACCTGAGAAAGAGGCATTTTTTTCACTGTCAAAAATCTCATACCAGACTGACTAGTGTAATTAAGTCAATCAAGAGTACCACTGTCTGGCACTTTCCATCTAAAATCAACAGTCTCATCCGAGGTGAATAATTGAGCATCATTCCTACAGCAGCAGCTCCTGCATGTGATCTGTGGTTAAACACATCTCTGTCTGTCTCTCCTCAGGCTGATATCTGACTGACATCATTCACCAGGCAGCTCTGGAGCAGGATTTTAAAGATGGAGTTCTGGGTTTTGCCAGCATGTCGGATCAGCTTGATGTTGACACTGATATCGTCCACTGGTCGGGTATGATAAATGTCAAATGTTGTTTTCATGAGTTAGTTATTGCTCACCTGAATGCTGTCAATCAGATTTTCTCTACACTGTAATATTCTTGGCTACTGGCTGCTGTACTTTTAGTCCTTCTTACAGCATTGGCTCTACAGTTACATTTAATATATAGGTCATATTCAAACAAACTGTACTGTGATATCATAGTGCGCAGGCCGGGTTATGACTGTGATGTTGCAGCATTGTTTAGCTGACAATGTTTTGAAACTCACATTTGTGCTTGCTAACATGCTATTTTGCCATATATAGTGCAAACTGCAAGTTGTAATCAGACTTAAAGTCAATCATTATGCTTTTTTGCATGTTTATATTGGCTAATCATCATAATGGTGACACAACGCAAGAGTTTATGGCTGTTCGGGCCTTTTTCGAATCCCACAATGCAGTGTGATCTGATCATTTGTAAAGTAATTTGTTGTCCTCTGACAGTAAAATTATGTTGATTTTGCAGTAAAATTTAGAATTTGGGTTTTATTGTTAGAAATGACTGTGAAAGAATTGGCAATAGAGTAAAAAATGTATGAAACAACGTAGACATTTTCTTATATGTAGTGCAAAAATTTATCAAATGTTTATGCTTTTGATATTTGTTTTGTATTATTGGTGTATAATTATAATTGTGCAACTGTGCATTACAAATCAAACTGGACACCATCAAGCCTTTTTTTTTTAAATTGATATTACACTTTTTTTTTATAATCCATATTGCTCAAAAACAAAAATTGTCCCCCCAAAATATTTGATAAACATCTAAAAACAACAATCGTCTGTATCTAACCTTTTGTATTTTGTTTTAA
Organism: Sinocyclocheilus anshuiensis; assembly: GCF_001515605.1. NCBI lineage: Eukaryota > Metazoa > Chordata > Actinopteri > Cypriniformes > Cyprinidae > Sinocyclocheilus > Sinocyclocheilus anshuiensis. The sequence goes on along the minus strand of NW_015551075.1, from coordinate 2,075,315 downwards.
TGATTTAGAGTTAGTTTAGTGAGTAGATAAACTGTTTCACTTTTGACCATTTTGAGATTACCAGCTTTAAACAATATTAAAATATTAAGCAAATTCAGTAATTTTATAACATTTTTTAGACTTCTTTATACTTTTACACATTCAAAGTTTGGGGTTGGTGCTATTTTTTAAAATATTTTAAATCAAATAACACTGCGTTTATTTGATTAAAAATTCAGTTTTTAAATATATATATTTTTTAAACAGTTAAAAAATATTTAAAAATGCTATTTATTGCTGTGATGCAAAGCTGAATTTTCAGCATCATTATTCCAGTGTTACATGATCCTACAGAAATCATTCTGATATGCTTATTATCAGTGTTAAAAATGGTTGTGCTACTTAATATTTTTGTGAAAAACAACATCTTTTTCTCAAGATTCTTTGATGAAGTTTAAAAGAACAGTATTTATTTGAATTTGTTTTTTTTTTGTAACAATGTAAAAACCTTTATTTTCATTTTTAGTCAATTTAATACATCCTTGATGAATAAAATGATTAATTTCTAAAAAAAAAAAATTTTTACTGATCCCAAAAAGGAAACTTCATTGTCTGTGATTTAAATTGAAGTGCTTGTAATATATTATCCATCAACTGAGGGTGGCTATCATATCTGCATCTTCCATTAAAACACCATATAGGCTGACCAGTAGTTTTATTGTTAGAGAGTGAGCATTAACTTGCAACGCAGATCAACCTGTGATATATATATGTGTGTGTGTGTATGTATATATATATATATATATATATATATATACAGATCAACTCAAATATGCTTCCCAAACGTCACAGCAACAGACAAGCCCAAATCAGCTCTCTCCTCCAGCCTCTCAAGTCAGCTCATAGTCATGCGCTCCATCACAGGTCCTGAGGGAACTGTTAAACGTTGCCCTTCTCTTTTTGTAAGAAACAGGTTATATATAGAGGGCTGGTGTGGATGTTAATGGAAGAGCTGGCATGGACGTGGACGCCAGCCTAATCCTGTACAATAGGGCCACTCGATAACAGCAATTTACACCGCCGAGCTGCCACCAAAAGTGGCCAAATCTCTTTGTCCTACATGCCGGTACATGAATAACGACAGCTGAAACCCAAGTCCTTCCTTTGTGGAACGAAATGCAAGTGGAAAGACGAAGGAGAGAGCAGGTAGCAGGTAGTGGCATTAGTGCAGCAGTGCACTCAGGGATAGAGTTACAGCCGGGCCACGTTGAGTGCCTTTTCCATGCACGCACCATTTGGCTAGTGTCATTCATTCCCTAGTTTGTACACGAGCTGACGGACAGCAGCAGCTCTGTCTTTTACGTCGTTTTATACCACGTCAGAATTGATCATTTCCATTTCGCTGACTGAAGCAGGTGACTGTGGCCATCTATCTTGGAGAGAGCAGGTTTCTGCTGGAGTCTAAATTGAAATTTGATGTGCATTTATCCAGTCTCCATTAAAGCTCTTTGCAGTAATCTTTCAGAATAATATTTGTTCTATGGACTAAACACTTCGGCTTGATTTATGCGCGCGTGGGAGCCACCGCTGGGACTCCTTAAGAAGCTGTGAGTTTCGGCACTGAAAGCGAAGTGGAGTCTAACAGGTGTTTTCACTACTCTTTCCCCACATCTCCTATTTTCCTGCTTTTCCTATTAGAGAGCGGCTCTGCTCTTTCACCTCCCTCTGGCAGCGCGCTCCTCCTCTTAGAGGCACATACACATCTTTCTCATGAAAGGACTTTGCAGGGTCAGATTGTGTTAGATGTGGGATTTGGTTGGCAGATGTATTTAATTTAGTTTTTTGTTCAGCCTGATAAAATGATAAAACTCATAAGGCCTCAGCTGAATTGGTGTCTGGAGTTCTGTTAGTGTTTTATCTGTGTCTAGTATTAGGCCAGAAACATAGTTTTCCAAATAGGCAGATGTGAATTGCTTAGCAGCGCATTAATGCACAATCTATCTATCTATCTATCTATCTATCTATCTGTCTGTCTGTCTGTCTGTCTGTCTGTCTGTCCATTCTATCTATCGTTCTATCGTTCTTTCATTCTATATATCGTTCTATCGTTCTATCTATCGTTCTATCATTCTGTCTTTCTATCTATAGTTCTATCGTTCTATCGTTCTATCTATCGTTCTATCTATCATTCTATCGTTCTATCGTTCTATCGTTCTATCGTTCTATCTATCATTCTATCATTCTATCTATCTTTCTATC
>NW_015551075.1:2065255-2069155 GCF_001515605.1 Sinocyclocheilus anshuiensis | reverse complement strand
TTCTATCTATCGTTCTATCTTCTATTTATCATTCTATCGTTCTATCGATCATTCTATCGTTCTATCTATCGTTCTATCGTTCTATCCATCGTTCTATCGTTCTATCTATCATTCTATCGTTCTATCTATCGTTCTATCTATCATTCTATCGTTCTATCTATCATTCTATCGTTCTATCCATCGTTCTATCTATCGTTCTATCGTTCTTTCGTTCTATCTATCGTTCTATCATTCTATCGTTCTATCTATCGTTCTATCATTCTATCGTTCTATCTATTGTTCTATTGTTCTATCTGTCATTCTTTCATCTATCTATCTATCTATCTATGTTCTATCTATCATTCTATCGTTCTATCCATCGTTCTATCTATCGTTCTATCGTTCTATCGTTCTATCTATCGTTCTATCATTCTATCGTTCTATCTATCTTTCTATCTATAGTTCTATCGTTCTATCTATCATTCTATCGTTCTATCTGTCGTTCTATCGTTCTATCTATCGTTCTATCTATCATTCTATCTATCGTTCTATCTATCGTTCTATCGATCATTCTATCGTTCTATCTATCATTATATCGTTTCTATCGTTCTATCTATTGTTCTATCGTTCTATCTATCGTTCTATCGATTGTTCTATCATTCTATCATTCTATCTATCATTCTATCGTTCTATCTATCGTTGTATCATTTTATCTATCGTTCTATCGATCATTCTATCTATCATTCTATCGTTCTATCTATCATTATATCATTTCTATCGTTCTATCTATTGTTCTATCGTTCTATCTATCATTCTATCTATCGTTCTATTGTTCTATCGTTCTATCGATTGTTCTATCGTTCTGTCTATCGTTCTATCATTCTATCTATCGTTCTATCTATCGTTCTATTGTTCTATCTATCATTCTATTGTTCTATCGTTCTATCTATCGTTCTATCTACCGTTCTATCATTCTATCTATCATTCTATCGTTCTATCTATCATTCTATCTATTATCGCTCTATCGTTCTTTCATTCTATCTATCATTCTATCTATCGTTCTATCGTTCTAGCCATCATTCTATTGTTCTATCTATCATTCTATCGTTCTATCGTTCTATCTATCGTTCTATCTATCGTTCTGTTGTTCTATCTATCATTCTATCGTTCTATCTATCGTTCTATCTATCGTTATATCGTTCTATCTATCATTCTATCGTTCTATCCATCATTCTATTGTTCTATCTATCATTCTATCGTGCTATCATTCTATCTATCGTTCTATCTATCGTTCTATCATCCTATCTATCATTCTATTGCTCTATCGTTCTATCTATCGTTCTATCATTCTATCTATCATTCTATCTATCGTTCTATCGTTTTAGCTATCATTCTATCGTTCTATCTATTGTTCTATCTATCATTCTATTGTTCTATCTATCATTCCATCGTTCTATCTATCGTTCTATCATTCTAGTTCTATCTATCATTCTATCTATCGTTCTATCGTTCTATCATTCTATCTATCATTCTATCTATCGTTCTGTCGTTCTATCTGTCGTTCTATTGTTCTATCTATTGTTCTATCTATCATTCCATTGTTCTATCTATCGTTCTATCTATCATTTTATCTATCATTCTATCGTTCTATCTATCGTTCTATTATTCTATCTATCATTCTATCGTTCTATCTATCATTATATTGTTCTATCTATCGTTCTATCGTTCTATCATTCTATCTATCATTCTATCTATCGTTCTATCTATCGTTCTATTGTTCTATCTATTGTTCTATCTATCATTCTATCTATCATTCTATCTATCGTTCTATCTATCGTTCTATTGTTCTATCTATTGTTCTATCTATCATTCTATCTATCATTCTATCTATCGTTCTATCTATCGTTCTATTGTTCTATCTATTGTTCTATCTATCATTCTATCTATCATTCTATCTATCGTTCTATCTATCGTTCTATTGTTCTATCTATTGTTCTATCTATCATTCTATCTATCATTCTATCTATCGTTCTATCTATCGTTCTATTGTTCTATCTATTGTTCTATCTATCATTCTATCTATCATTCTATCTATCGTTCTATCTATCGTTCTATTGTTCTATCTATTGTTCTATCTATCATTCTATCTATCATTCTATCTATCGTTCTATCTATCGTTCTATTGTTCTATCTATTGTTCTATCTATCATTCTATCTATCATTCTATCTATCGTTCTATCTATCGTTCTATTGTTCTATCTATTGTTCTATCTATCATTCTATCTATCATTCTATCTATCGTTCTATCTATCGTTCTATTGTTCTATCTATTGTTCTATCTATCATTCTATCTATCATTCTATCTATCGTTCTATCTATCGTTCTATTGTTCTATCTATTGTTCTATCTATCATTCTATCTATCATTCTATCTATCGTTCTATCTATCGTTCTATTGTTCTATCTATTGTTCTATCTATCATTCTATCTATCATTCTATCTATCGTTCTATCTATCGTTCTATTGTTCTATCTATTGTTCTATCTATCATTCTATCTATCATTCTATCTATCGTTCTATCTATCGTTCTATTGTTCTATCTATTGTTCTATCTATCATTCTATCTATCATTCTATCTATCGTTCTATCTATCGTTCTATTGTTCTATCTATTGTTCTATCTATCATTCTATCTATCATTCTATCTATCGTTCTATCTATCGTTCTATTGTTCTATCTATTGTTCTATCTATCATTCTATCGTTCTATTGTTCTATCGTCCCTATCGTTCTATCCATCGTTCTATTGTTCTATCTATCATTCTATCTATCATTCTATCGTTCTATCTATCATTCCATCGTTCTATCTATCGTTCTATCTATTGTTCTATCATTCTATCGTTCTATCTATCGTTCTATCGTTCTTTCCTTCTATCTATCGTTCTATCTATCGTTCTATCGTTCTATCCATCGTTCTATTGTTCTATCTATCATTCTATCGTTCTATCTATCGTTCTATCGTTCTATCTATCGTTCTATCGTTCTATCTATCGTTCTATCGTTCTATCTATCGTTCTATCGTTCTATCTATCGTTCTATCGTTCTATCTATCGTTCTATCGTTCTATCTATCGTTCTATCGTTCTATCTATCGTTCTATCGTTCTATCTATCGTTCTATCGTTCTATCTATCGTTCTATCGTTCTATCTATCGTTCTATCGTTCTATCTATCGTTCTATCGTTCTATCTATCGTTCTATCGTTCTATCTATCGTTCTATCGTTCTATCTATCGTTCTATCGTTCTATCTATCGTTCTATCGTTCTATCTATCGTTCTATCGTTCTATCTATCATTATATTGTTCTATCTATCGTTCTATCGTTCTGTCGTTTTATCTATCGTTCTATCGTTCTATCTATCATTCTATCTATCGTTCTATCTATCATTCTATTGTTCTATCTATTGTTCTATCTATCATTCTATCGTTCTATCTATCATTCCATTGTTCTATCTTGTTCTATCTATCGTTTTATCTATCATTCTATCATTCTATCTATCGTTCTATCATTCTATCTATCGTTCTATCTATCATTATATCGTTCTATCTATCATTATATCGTTCTATCTATCGTTCTATTTTTCTATCTATCATTCTATCGTTCTATCTATCATTCCATTGTTCTATCTATTGTTCTATCGTTCTATCTATCGTTCTATCTATCGTTCTGTCGTTCTATCTATCGTTCTATTGTTCTATCTATCATTCTATCGTTCTTTCGTTCTATCTATCGTTCTGTCTACCGTTCTATCATTCTGTCTATCATTCTATCGTTCTATCCATCGTTCTATTGTTCTATCTATCATTCTATCGTTCTATCTATCGTTCTATCTATCATTCTATCATTCTCTCTATCATTCTATCGT
>NW_015551075.1:2055281-2056229 GCF_001515605.1 Sinocyclocheilus anshuiensis | reverse complement strand
TTCTATCGTTCTATCTATCATTCTATCGTTCTATCTATCATTATATTGTTCTATCTATCGTTCTATCTATCGTTCTATCGTTCTATCTATCATTCTATCGTTCTATCTATCATTATATTGTTCTATCTATCGTTCTATCTATCGTTTTATCTATCATTCTATCGTTCTATCTATCGTTCTATTATCATTCTAATCATTCTATCGTTCTATCTATCATTATATTGTTCTATCTATCGTTCTATCTATCGTTTTTCTATCGTTCCGTTCTATCGTTCTATCTATCATTCTATCGTTCTATCTATCATTCTATCTATCGTTCTATCATTCTGTCATTCTATCTATATCTGTCTATCTATATATTGTTCTATCTATCATTATATTGTTATCTGTTATTCTATCTATCATTCTCTTTCTATATCTATAGTTATATCATTGTCTATCATTCTGTCTTTCTATATTGTTCTACAGTATCCATCCATCCGTTGTTAAATCTATCTATCTGTCTGTCTGTCTTTCTATATAGCTATCTTTTTGGAATTCCAGTAAATTTTAATTATTGAAATTCCATTTAACTTCCTTATATTCCATATCAAATTGCAACCCTGAATCCTGTTTTTCTCTGTTCAGGAATTGATTGAAATTTGAAAGACATTCTCATTTCAATTCTGAATGATGCACATCTCTGGGCTTGATGTCATATTTATGTAATGGATTCTGGTATCGTTCTATCATTCTATCTATCATTCTATCTATTATCGCTCTATCGTTCTTTCATTCTATCTATCATTCTATCTATCGTTCTATCGTTCTAGCCATCATTCTATTGTTCTATCTGTCATTCTATCGTTCTATCGTTCTATCTATCTATTATCGCTCATTCTATCTATCATTCTATCTATCGTTCTATCTATCATTCTATCGTTCTATCATTCTTTCGTTCTATCTATT
>NW_015551075.1:2052068-2055211 GCF_001515605.1 Sinocyclocheilus anshuiensis | reverse complement strand
TTCTATCATTCTGTCGTTCTATCTATCGTTCTATCGTTCTATCTATCGTTCTATCATTCTATCCATCGTTCTATTGTTATATCTATCGTTCTGTCGTTCTATCTATCATTCTATCATTCTATCGTTCTGTCATTCTATCTATCATTCTATCGTTCTATCTATCATTCTATCTATCATTCTTTCGTTTTATCTATCGTTATATCGTTCTATCTATCATTCTATCGTTCATTTCTGCTCAACCTGTTGAATACAGAATGCTTTCTGTCTTAGCTGAACTGCAGTGCTTTCACCCCTCATTTTCTTCAATAGTTGGCTGCACTTTGGCAGCAGGTTCTTATTAAGCTCTCAAATTCACTTGTTTGGATAATTCAGCACCTAACACTTCATCCCAGTGGAGCAACCTTTATTCTGTAGGGACAGAAAGCATGCACTTCTTCTCTCAAAGACATTGTATATTTCAGAAGAAGCTCAGAGGTTAAATGAGTACATAGTCAACAATTACAGGCCAGAGTAGATTTTGAAATAGTGATTCTAGCTTGGCTTATACCGTAGATTATGACAAGCAGATGTTGCACTAACCTTGTGCCTGGTTGCTTTTTATTGCAGTGTGTTTTCAAGGGTTATTGATAGTCTCAAGTTCTCAATTGAAGCCATTTGTGCCCTCTTTTTCAATGTCACCATCTCCTCCATTTCACATTGCTTTCCATTTTTCGTTTTCTTATTCCCAATTTACAGATTCAGAAACATTACTGAAGGGTTGCATTGTAGGCGGACAAACAAATGAGCCTTTTGTTGTCTCTGCCTTTCATAGATGGGAAATGCATAACAATGCGCTCTTTCTGTCACATTGTGAAGTTTTTAAATCATTTTTTTTGGGATAGTTTTCAGCACTTGTTATTGACAGAGACTGTAGAGACACTACCGGAAATTATACAGCAGTGAGAGGAGGATGGGTTGAATTTGAACCTTAGAGGTTGCTTTTTCATTTCAAACAAATGAGGTGTGTTATGCCGCCTACCTTTTGGAACAGCCTCTGTGTTTATGATGCCTTAAAATGCGCACTAGCTTGGAACAAAGCCAGCATGGAAAACAGTGCTAGAGACGTGTTCATTAGCACACAAACGAACAGAACAACGTGCGTGTAGATTTAAATGCATGAGCTTGCTGTGTTGGAGGATAGTGTGAAGTTTTCCGTGGAGTTGTCAGGCAGCAGTATGAAAGCTTTGCTCGCTCACTGCTTTTGTTTTGTATGTCCAGAGACACTACGGCTGCAGCTCCAGCTTGTTTGAACAGCTGACACCTAAAGCAGAGACAAAAAAACCTGGCTCCAGACAGCCTCATCGCTGAGAGCCGGGAATAGGTTGTGGATGTTTTTAGTGTGTGTTTCAAGTGTACACTTGTATGTCTGTATATTTGTTCTTTATGGATGAACAAGAAGGCTACAGGGGCCCACAAAATATTTACACACTTAAGCTATACTTAAAAATGTCTGAATGTCATTGCATTAAATAAAATCTAAAACAATTTTTTTAAAGAAGAATTTAAGAAGAATTAAAACGATTTTTTAAAGAAAGAGAGAACAAGCATACATTGCAAGAAAAACATTTTATAAATATATCTGAGGAGAACTGACTAAACTGACTAAAAGTATTATCCACTAAAAATTTCCAAAACACAAGAAAATATAAAATATAAAAGTTAGTTTAGAAAATGATTTTTTTTTGCACATGCCAATTGCCTTGATGTTTTGTATCTAATAAAGTGGCATTCAGTCATTTTTTAAATGTGAGTAGTTAAATTATTTTTAAATTACTTTTAAATGTCTTATTAAATATATACATATATTTAATGATGCATTCTTTCAAAAGGAAGTCAGAGCAAAACAATCCACATTTTCATATTTATTAAATATATACATATATTTAATGTTGCATTCTTTCAAAAGGAAGTCAGAGTAGAATAATCCAAATTTTCATATTTATTGAAGATATACATATATTTAATGATGCATTCTTTCAAAGGGAAGTCAGAGCAGAACAATCCACATTTTCATATTTATTAAAAATGGTTAAAAAGGTTATGTGTTAACAGAGGCTTTGACCTCCACAGGAAAGTGTTGCATCATGGAAGGGTGATTTTACAAGGTTGCTAGGTAGCAAAAAAATGGAATTTTGAGGCATTCAAGATCTCTTCATAGGGGCTGACAGATTTGAAACTCATTTTTGCTGATTTGTTCTCAGAAGAGATCATTAATGGGGCAAAATCATGTGGCTTTCATGTGTTCTACAGCTTCACAATATCTGCTGATGGTTCAAAGACTGTTAATGTTTTGATTTATTGGTCCATGCAGGGCCATAAATAAAATTACACACACATACATAATATCCATATATGTATATAAAATATATTTAATATAAATTAGAAACAAAAAATAAATTTCTAAATGTTATATAAAAATATGTTTATATATATTTAATTTGGGCCATAAATACACAGCTGCTTTTAATTGCAGTTTTACAGATAAACCCTTAAATCAGTGCAGCACATAAATACGTTACTCTGAGACAGTCAAACCCCGAGTGCAGGATAAGCGTTCTGCAGTAAATCACTGAATCCCAAATATTGTTTTGCATCTTTAAATTCATGCATGATGTAAATCCGGATGCAATTCCTGTAGGTCTGGTTTGCTCCATGTACATTTTAAATATTATTTTAAAGCTGTTGGGTTTAAATCATGCATGAGTTTGCAGATTGCATATACCTTTGTGATTCTGTCTTACCAGTCATGCGTGAGTTTAAACATTTACGTTTAGACAACTTTATTCATCAAACATCTTTTTACTGAAGGTGCCATATAAATGCTTGAGGCCTTTGAATCAATTCTACAGATTTTCCCCCAGAATAAAGAGTGAAAATGCAGAAGAAAGTCTGTAGATTGTGTCTGAGCCTCCATCAGTTCTGTGAAAGGGTAAAAGAGCTCTTATCTGTATGTTTTGACATATACGGCTCGTCATGAATTCTCTCTCTCTCTCAAACTATGGTGGATCGAGTTGAACTGAAAGGCTCATTCATACACAGTTACTGTGTGGCCATTCACTCGACCAGCTCTTAACAGGCTCGCTGCCTTTTTGCACCCGCGGCAC
>NW_015551075.1:2045933-2051773 GCF_001515605.1 Sinocyclocheilus anshuiensis | reverse complement strand
TCTCTCTCTCTCTCACTCTCTGACATGGCAAATTGGCTCTTGACACTAAGCCCTGGCACATATTTCATGAATCCATTAATGGGCCCAGTCAGCTTTTGATAGAGAGTGTGACATTATGTTTAGTCAAGGACCTTAAAGGAAAAGTTCACCCAAAAATGACAATTGAATCATAATTTACTCTTGTCTATACAGTTTCAAACCTCATATTATATTCCTTCTTCCATGAAACACAGAAAGAGCAGAAATACAAGGAAAATGGATGATGATTTTATACCGTCAAAAAAGTGCCATACAAGTATCATGAAAAACTCAATCTCTATATTTCAAGTCTTCTGAAGTCGTCCTCTCTTTTGCAGTCTAATTTGCTGTTATATTTTATTTGAAAGGTTGCAATAAACTCTTTAAAAAATAAAGGTTCCAAAAGGGGGTTTTGGCAGTGATGCCATAGAAGATCCATTTTTGGTTCCTCAAAGAACCTTTCAGTGAAAAGAATAATATTTTTCTTAGTTTTTCTTAGTCATGTAAATAATATAAAGAACCTTTTTCCACTATAAAGGACATTTAGTGCATTGGAAGGGTTCCATGAATGTTAAAGGCTTATCATTGAACCAAAGATTCCAAAAAACTAAAATCTTTTTTTAAGAGTGTGTCGTGACACACAATAAATAATGATGTCAAACCTGATGTGTGCGCATCTAAAGAGGCACTATTTTGGAATTGAACACAAATTATTTCCTCTTTCTACTTTTAGAACTTTAATGTTTAATCTACTTTTTATGACTTTTTAAAATTTATTTTCAATTCATTGGAATGTATAAATCACCATCCACTTTTGAAGTCTCAAAAAGAGCAGCTTGGCTATTCTGTCTAGCGTCTCATTTTGAGATTCAAAGAAGAATGAAAGTTATATGAGATTGAAACCATATGAGGGTGAGTGAATGATTACAAAATGTTCATTTGGGGGTGAACTATTTCTTCTAGGACAATTCATTAGAAAAGTAATCTTTTTAGATTTGAGCCTCTATAAACGTTGATTGTGGCTCAGCTTGTAGGTTCTGCCTCATTTCACAAATCTCTAGTTGTTGAAAGGACTGTGATATCCGACTGCCACCAGATCCATTGCAGTTTAACGGTACGATAACTGTTTTAGGACCAAGTTTACCACATCCCAGTGTTCTTTTAGTATTAATTCTATACTATTATAGTGTTTATTCATATTTCAAATTAGCTTTTATTTTTTAATATTTGCATATTTTCATTCTAATTTTAGTTTATGATTTTGTAATTTTATTGTTATTTGTCATTTTTATTATGCTTTTTTTAAAATGTTTCTAATATTCTAAATATTTAAATATTTCTTATGCATTTTTATTTCCATTTTAGCTTTATTCATATTCATAACATGTTTTGTTATTTGAACTTAAAATTATTTTATTTTCATTTATTTGCCTAGGCAACATCTCAAATTTTTGCCTATAAAGCTTTCCTATATAATATTTATATTTTGTTTTATTTTAGCTTTATTTCAATTAATGAAAACAATTTTTAATAGTTTTCATTTCAGTTAACTGCAATAACAGCTCTGCTACATCTGTACTGATCTCACAGACTGTGTGGAATATAATTTTGTGGTATGTCCTTTTCAAAATTCTTCAACCCACTTTCTGGGAAATAAATTTTTTGGAATTTAAAATACTAATTTCTATCAGATTTAATGTGCATAGTCCACTATAAGTAAGCTATTTGTTGAATGATTCCCTGAAAAGTGTAAATATTCTCTGTTTTTTGAAGCATCATGACCAAACCGTTATAGCAATGCAACATTGACTTTGGGGCACAATTACCTGTTTGGACCAATGATAAATGGGGTGAGTGTTTGAGAAACCTGTTTGAAAACTGTCATCATTTTTGTAATTACTTTGCTGGAGGCAGATTAATTACATACAGCTTCATTAGTAGCATGTTGGTGAGATGTAAAGAAAAAAGTACAACAGCAGCTTTAAAGGAATACTTCACCCAAAAATGAAACTCACCCTCAGGCCATCTAAGATGTAGATGAGTTTGTTTCTTCATAGGAACAGATTTGGAGAAATGTAGCATTAGATCACTTGCTCATCAATGTATCCTCTGCAGTGAATAGGTGCAGTCAAAATGAGAGTCCAAACTGATAAAATCAGTCCATTACTGATAAAAACAGTAATCCACATGACTCCATAATCCATAATATTGCTTCCTTCAGTGAAAAAGTCCATTCCCTGTTGTTATCTCAAATAAAATAAAAATCCACCCACATATTTGTTTAGGACTGTTTTCACTTTGAAACGGTGCTTGATCTGTGCATATTTCTCTCCTGATTCAGAAAAGGTGACTTTCACTGGAGGAAGCAGTATTATGGATAGGGGACTCGTATTTTAGTCGGTTGAAGTTGAAAACATTTAAAAACATCGCAATGATGGGTTTGTTTCTTACAAACATGCAAACATCACTTCACAATTGATGGACTGGAGTGGTTACTTGTGAATTATTGTGATGTTTTTATCAGCTGTTTGGACTCTCATTCTGATGGCACCCATTCACTGCAGAGCATCCATTGGTGAGCAAGTGATGTAATGCTAAATTTCTCCAAATCTGTTCCAATGAAGAAACAAACCCATCAACATCTTGGATGGACTGAGGGTGAGTAAATTTTCAGTAAATGTTCTTTTTTTGGTGAACTATTCCTTAAGACGAAGCAGCAGCTTCTGCCAACTTGTTGCATTGCCAGTGGACTGAAAGCTTAACACGCGTTTGTGTTACTAGTGTCACTTACCTGCCTTTCAGCAAACCAGTTTGGGAGTATGTTATGTCACCTTACTAATATCCATGGGAATATAGCTTTCACAAGTTTTATAACATCTCACCTCAACTTTCAGATCATTCTTACTGACACTTTATAATTTTACTGCATATGAAGTTGGCATGCTGTTCATGTGCATTGCTACACTCGCAGCATTTAATTCAGTCATGTGGACTGCTTACCCAGCACTTCCTGAAGGAGCCTTGCTTTGTAAATACAGTAAACTGTGTGTTCTCTCACCTTTGCTATTTATTATTCTCAGTAAGTATTTCAATCTCCGCACTGAAGCGCCTCAAGCGGCTTTTGGATTTGCATATGGTAGATATCCAGCAACAGTTCACCTCAGTGTTTTTCGACCTCATAGAATCTGTTAGCTTGTGTATCTTCATTACATAGCAAATACAGAAAAACACAATCAAAATGCAGTTTGATTGTGGAGGAGGTGAAGATCATGACTGTTCAGAATGATGGGGAATCATTTCAATTATATTTTGTAACAAGTTCTGCTCCACAGGGGCTCGAGTCATGACGTTAGCAAACAAGATGATTCAGTCTCCATACTGGAATTTCAGTGTCCAGTTGATCCTTGATGATTTGTTTTTACTTTCTTACCAAATTTATTGGCAATAAAATGCACATATTGTGTCATAAATAGCTACATATTACTATAAGTAGCTACATGTCGCATACTAAGCTAAATTTCTGAAAGGAAAACTGAAAACAGAAAACTTGTTGGGCAATAATGAGATATTGTAATTCATATTTACAGTTTGCAAGTTAAAATAAGGTGACTAGATTTTTTAAATGGAAATCAGAGACATTACTAATTAAGTAGTCATAATTTCATTGAAATCTTATTTATGAATTTTAAAAAACGTGAACAATACATTTTTGTATGTTTTGGGTTTTTTAATTGTTGTGGGTTTTGTTTATTATTGTAATAATTAATAATAACTGGTTAAGTGTCAAATTGTCACGCGGTCGTGGTTGTAGTCAAAAACGCACAATGAGGGAGTAAACGTAGAGATACATTAATCAACATCAACACACTTGGACCATTCGAAATAACATTAATCCGAGACAAAGAAACTCAGGAGAACACAGGGCTTAAATGGAGTGGAGACAAAAGGGATAATGAAACATAACAGGTGAACAGAATGAACGATGATTAACTAATAACGAGAACAGGAAACAGGAATCAAACCAAATAAGGACAAACAGGAACTAAACGGGAACATACATGTGACAGTACTCCCCCCTCCCGGAAGGCACGTCCCACGCCGTAACAGTTACACCGGGGAGGGGGGGCAGGCGCCCTGAAGGCTGGTGCAGGGTAGGAACTAGGTGGAGACAAGGAGGGCCTCCAGGGCGGATCAGGGGACTCAAGAGGCCATGGCGTATCCTCCGTGACCTTAGCCGGCTCGGCCACCACGGGCATATGGCCCCCACCCCCAAATTTTCTTGAGGAAAATTAGGAATTCTGGGGGGCGCTCTGGAGGAACGGGCACTGAAGGGCGCTCTGGAGGAGCTGACTCTGGAGGGCGCTCTGGAGGTGCAGGACTGGCTAACTCGGGGAAATCAGGAGACAAAGGAGGGCTGGACGGGACCTGCAGAGACGAAGGAGACCCAGGGGACGATGGAGAGCTGGACGGGACCAGCGGAGACGAAGGAGAACTTTCTGGAGCGGATTCTGGGGTGAGAATAGGAGCCGAGAACTCTGGAAGTAGCGCCATGTCCAAGAGCGCTGAGTCAGCGGTGGCCACAAACGAAAACAAAACGGGAAGAAGGGGTGCCGCTTACTATTTTGCTTAGGTCTCGGATTCTGTCATGCGGTCGTGGTTGAGGGAGTAAACGTAGAGATACTTTAATCAACATCAACACACTTGGACCATTCAAAATAACATTAATCCGAGACAAAGAAACTCAGGAAAACATAGGGCTTAAATGGAGTGGAGACAAAAGGGATAATGAAACATAACAGGTGAACCGAATGAACGATGATTAACTAATAACGAGAACAGGAAACAGGAATCAAACCAAATAAGGACAAACAGGAACTAAACAGGAACATACATGTGACACAAATTGATCCTAACTGGTTTTATATGTACAATTCACCAAAAATCACAATATAAAATATTCAATTATCAAGACTTTGCCTTGACAGGCCAATATGAAGAAATGTTTTTTGTTTTGGTGAAAGATTATTGCTCTGGTCCAAAACCTTGGACTGCGTTGCTAGTATTCAATCTGAAATGTAATCTTGTAAGTGAAAGAGTTGGAACATAACATCCTTGTGTCATACAGACAGCGTTCAGAAGAATCAGATCACTAGTGATTTCAACAGAGTTTGAATTTTAGCATATGTTGTTAATCAAATGACGCGAGACTCTAATAAGCATAAACGCAGATAGCATAGGCAAATATTTGTGACCTGCTCCATCATTTTGAATCACTTCTGAGTTCCTGAAAGATACCAGACAAGACATTATTTTACAGAACTAGGACATTTATTTAAACACACAAAGTAAAAAATATAATGCATATACACTATACCATTGTAACAGAGTCCACTGCAGGCAAGCCTACTGAACCCATGTGCAGCTTTTATTATTAAATCAAAACAGAACAAACCAAACGTGATACAAAACAGACATGAAATAAACTAGATCTTGACAATGACCATGAACAAATCTCACGAACAGCAAGTTACACAGTACAAAGCTAGACAATGGACAATGAAACATGAGGGCTATATATATATATATATATATCAAAACAACGGTGTCACATGACACAATCCAATCAATGAGAACGTGACATACAACAAAGGAACCAAAGAGATCAAGACACATGAACAAATGGACCACATGGCAGGATCACATGACAGGGTCAGGGAAACACATGACAAGGCAGGAACAAGACTAGAAAACCTAAACAAGAAACAAAACTCAAAACCCAGCGTGACAACCATTCAAAAGTTTCAGATCAGTATATATATATA
>NW_015551075.1:2038697-2045799 GCF_001515605.1 Sinocyclocheilus anshuiensis | reverse complement strand
ACAGGCCAGGTATGCTTTTATTCAGCAAGGATGGGTTAAATTGATAAAAACGACAGCAAAGACATTTATAATGTTACAAAAGATTTCTATAAAAAAATGCTGTTCTTTTAAACTTTGTTATAATAAATAAATGCACCCTTGGTGAACAAAACATTAAAAAATCTTAATTATTCCAAACTGTTGACCTGTAGCAAGCTAATTTAACCTTTAAAATTAATTTAAGCTTTTTGTGATATACTTGACATAACTTGAAAACTGAGACTTATAATATGTCAATACCTCATAATCATGATGAACTGTTTTTTTTATACCTTTTGGTACTGAATTATATTTATAATCAACATTTATTATATTCTCTCTACTCTTTTTCGGCTTCTCTGCTGCCTTAAAAGAGGTTCCCATTCAGGAAGCTGATTAGGTTTTGGAACAGAGCCCATGTCACCTCAAAACAAATATCCTATAGTATGGTAATCTGTACTATGTCCAGGTACCCAAATAGATCAGGAACAGCTGTTAGCAGATCCTCACATTTACCCAACTCCCATTCTCAAGGTCAGCCAGAACCCTCTCAGAATTCCTCAACAGGATTTTCCCTCAACACGTCACCCGAGCTCTGTGAACACGGCTCACAGGGTGGTCATCAGTGCTGGCGTAACTCTTGACTTGAGGGTTATTGTCTTATAACCTCTTTTTATTGTTTTGTCAGAACCTCAGCAGTGCACAGAAGCCGTCAATCAGGCTGGATTATTGGCTTGTTGTGGAGTCGATTATGGAAGCCCGTTTCCGCCAATGAATAAAAAGGTAATTACGACTTCTTATTTCACAATTCTGACATTTTTTCTCTCAGTTGAGAGTTTACATCTTGCAATTCTGACTTTATTCTTAGAAATGCAAAATATAAACTTGCAATTGTGAGTTATAAAGTCAGAATTGCACGATAAAAAGTCGCAATCGTGTGTTATAAAGTAGTAAGAAATAAAGTCAGAATTGAGAGATATAATCTCGGAATTATGAGAAGAAAGTCAGTCTTTTTTTCCTCAGAATAGGATGTTATAACTCGCAGTTGCAAGTTTTAATCTTGTAATTCTGAAAAAAGAAGTGAGAATTGTGAGATATAAGCTAAATTGCGAGAAAAAGAATGGCAAGAAAAAAGTCAGAATTGTGAGATATAAACTTGCAATTGTGAGTTGTTATCACACATGTCTGAGAAAAAAAGTCAGAATTGTGATTTATAAACTCGCAATTGTGAGAAAAAAAGTCAGAATTGCTAAAAAAAAATTAAAAAAAATGGACTTTTTAAAATATTTTTTATTCAGTGGTGGAAACGGGCGTATGTAGTTGATGGCTTACTCTGGTGTGTTTTTCAAAACTTACTAACATTCAACTTAGTGTAGAAATGAATGGATGTATTTGATTGGTGCTCAAAAAGTTTAGTCCATCCTCCAGTGATCTGCTCTTGTTTACACATCTCAGTGAGCAGCAGCTGATGCCATCAAGTGCCTCCTAATTGTTTTAGGAAGCAAGTTGTGCATAATTGCCCTGTAAGTATGTAAGTTTATGTATGTTTAGATATGTGAATGAGTGTTTGGCAACTGCCAAGCTTTACCTTAGTTACCCAGAAACACTTGGTGGCTTGCTGCAGAGCACATTTGTCAAAGGCGTCGGGTTGACAAAAGTGTTACCATGACATGCACCTCCATCCTCTTGAGCTCTTGCTTATTAAAGTGTCTTCAGAAGATAAAAGATATCAACAGACAGTTGGAACACACCAAAAAAGGACAATCTTGCTGTAAGACTAATGACAGAGTCAAAAGTGATTTATTTTTATTCAACGGTTCAATAATCGAGAAGTTTAAAAAACTAAACCTTTGTGAGTTAAACACAGAACCGTTGTTCTCCAAAAACACACAGTGATGTTTTGTTTCTGAATGAATGAATCAATGACTTCGTTTTCCACTCATAAAAACAGTCACTTTCTTTCTTCCTGAATGAATCAGCCATTTGAAGAAATTGAAGTGAGTGAATGACTCTTCATTAAGAAAGTGACTTGTTTTAGTTTAATATTTAAAGTTAAATTTTTTTAGTACGTATTTAAATATTTAAAACAATTATTTTAAAACATTCATCTCATAGCATTATTTATGCAATTGTAATTTCAGTGTAAATACATCTAAGGGCCTGTTTACACCTGGTCACTTCATGCGTTTTTTCTATTTGGTCCATTTAGAAACGTTGCCATGTGAAAGCGAACCGCACCAAGAATAAAAAGCAACATTGTAATAATTTTAATCCCTGTTTCGGAACGAAGCAATCGATCTACAGGTGTGAAAGCAACCTAAGACGCAGACGCTCAACACACAATCATCTTCATTAAAAGTAGTGTGACTAACCTATCTTTCCAGTTCTGATGCCGCGCGCTCTCCTATTGCGGGCTTTGATCTTGAAATGAGCTGACAATTAATAAAATGCAGCGCTTTTCTTTTGATTTCGTTGACGTGAACTCCGTTAAATTTAAATATAGCGCGGGAATTGAAGATCGGATTTATATCCATTTTGCGACGACACATTTATGTGGCCAAGTGTAAATGGAAACGTTTTAACAAATCAGATAGATATCCGATCAGCGAAAACGCATGAAATGGCCAGGTGTAAACAGGCCCTATATGCAGCAAAAATGGATTTTGTCGATACTGATTTCATTTGATTGGTAACAGCTCATAGTATATTATTCTAATTGAATTTATTGAATAAATGTAAGAATGACATAAAACATGAAGCATACATGACAAAAGGTTCTTTACATTTTTAAAGTAATGTCTCTAATAACTCAACACATTCCTGGAATGTCCCTTATGATGCTCTTTGTGCTTGATGAACATTTTGAGAAAGTTTTTTGTCATCTTTAATGTTATAATCACAACAAGAAAACTGGACATTTCATCTTTTTAGATTTAGATTTAGATTTAGAAAGAATATTCCCACCTTTTTATAACCTGAATTTGTTTCCTGGTATTTGCTATACATGTGTAAATGCCACACTTCACTGTGAAACTGGTAAAGTGTTTAATTATTTAATTAAATTGCAGCCTGTGCTATTTCACAAACCTGATTTCCATATTGATGTATCGTGAACAACTCTCTACTCTTTTCATATCTCAATATTGCTCAACAGAATTGACAGTGAGTACCTGTGAGATGGACATCCATGGGTTGGAGGTAAGAACTTGAGGACGACGTGTCAGGAACTTGACGACAATGGGAACAGAAGTGTTTTTTGTGCTGTCTGAGTGATGGAAGGCCTGCTTTCATAATGAAATCAAAGATCTGGCACCATCGTCTAACACCTGCATTTGTTAAACATTCAGCCTGAGGGTAGAACCAGGAGAACAGTCTAATGCCAGTGGCTAATGAAAGCACACAATGAACTTGATTACTTTGTACTTTGGTATTTTAACCTTGAAATTTTGCAAGTTGTCAATAGCTTGTCAATAGTTTGTATTCCAGTCGAGTGGGATGTTGTGCACTAATTTCGATGTGCATAATGTTACAGAATCATGGCCCTTGGATTGGTAATAGCCTGTAGGTTATAACTCTGGGTTGCATTTTGTTCCCAAGAATGAGCCACATTTCTGTTCTATTAATCCCTGCATACCAACCGCTTCTGATATGAGAAAAACAATCACCAAGAACATTAAAGTATGGCCATAGGGAGCAAGCTCAACCCTGCAGGGCAGTTTTGCTCTTGCTGATTGGAATATGTTCAACGAGGCTGCTACATGCTGCGATTACACTGATGAATATGCATTATCCATCAGCAGGTGGGTGGATGACGTCCCTACTAAAGGCTCTGTCTGTACACAGACTCTCCTGGTCCAGTGTTTACGGCACCACTTTTCAGTGGTGGAGCGCAGTTGCTGTCTTGCTGGAGATTCAATATCAGGCAAAAGAAATAAACACTTGTGAATGTGAGTTTGCAGTCTGAATCAAATGTCCCATGAGCCGATTCACGGGTAAATGATTCATATTCTTTTGATGAATCACTCAAAAATACTTCAGCATCTGACTCACTTTCTGAATTCCAAGTTCCAAATTCCAAGTCTCGAAATGAAGCAAGTTTTAAGTATGATATGTTCATATGTATGTATGTAAACTACTGTTCAAAAGATTGGGGTCGATAAAGCTTTTTGAAATAAGTCTTTTGTTCTTGGCTGCATTTATTTGATCAAAAATACAGTAATATTTAGAAATATTACAATTTAAAATAACTGTTTTCTATTTAAAATGTAATTTATTCCTGTGATCAAAGCTGAATTTTCAGCATCATTCCTCCAGTCTTCAGTGTCACATGATCCTACAGAAATCATTTGAATATGCTGATTGGCTGCTCAAGTAACATTTCTTATGATTATATATTAAAAACAGTTGTTTTGTGGAAATTGTGATACTTTTTAGAAGATTCTTTGATAAATAGAAAGTTCTAAAGAACAGCATTTAAAAAAAGATATTTTTCAACATTTTAAAAGTCTTTATTGTCACTTTTTATGAATTTAATGCATCCTTGCTAAATAAAAGTATTAATTTCTTTAAAAACTACATTTATACATATTTAGTGCATTTATATATTCATATTTATATTTATAAATATTTATCCCCCACTACACTGCTGCAAAATCTTAATTCTTTTGAAAACGCTGGCGGGGTCAGTAATCTTCAACATGCTGGCCATGACATATTAAGTTTAGAGATTTCTAAATTTGAAGTGTGCTATGAAAAAAAAAAAAAGTTGGTATGTTTCATTTATGAGTCACTGTGTGACTACGTTTCTATAGTGTCTGCCAATGGTAACTGACTGTAGTAAAAAATACTCTGAAAGCTTCTATGTGACGTCAGGGACATTATATGATTGTCTTACAAGGAGCATGTGACCCAAATTGCTGTTGACGCTTTTTCCAAAGGATTTAGAGTCAGGATGCTTTTACCACCCCATAGACGCTGCTCAGGGTAAATGATGAATCTTCATTGTCCCACTGACTTCAGAGCTGAGGAATGTTCGAGTGACCAGATGTTAACCTGGCCCTGTTTTAACGAAGCGCTCTTTCTGGAAGTTATGATCCAGGATTAGATCTTCCTCTGACTGTACTGATCCTTGGCACCGAGCGCTAAAGGTCAAGAGCTTATCTAGGGTTAGTCCGGTCTGAGGAGAGGCACTGGCCTGCTGCCATAAACCCAGAGACCAGCCGGAGGTTTCTCCTCGTTGTTGAGTAGACTCGCTCTGACAGCGCCGTGACATTCCTCCGCTCAAAGCCGAGCCTTTCGCTTCCAATCTTTGAAGTTATAGGACTCATGGCACGGCCGTCGACTTAGTGCTTTACTTATTTGGCACTTATGCCCTGCTGAGACAATGTATCTACAGTTCCCTAATAGAGTGCCTGATGAAACATCTTCTGGCACATAAAAACACGCACACCTGTGCCGGCTCTTGTAAATGCCAGTGGAAGTGAGCGGAGCCTTTAGTAATGAGCTTGTATGTGGTGCTAAGCTGAATGAAACCCAGTACGTTACTCACACGCCGCCTGATGTTCAAGTTGAATCAAAATCAGGGTAAATTACGGAAAAGGTTAAGGGCCGTTCACAGCAAGGAAGATATTGCTAAGCATAAAGTTAAATTCAACATTCTATCTATTGTTGGAATCACTTTTTTTTTTCTAGCTGATGAACAATAAAAACATCAGCCAATCAGAATCCACTCAGCTTTAAAGTTTTCAAGCAATTAAACACTTACAATAAACAGAACATTAACATCCGTTGGTGTGGGTGCTAATATAGGGTTAATTCAATTCAGTTTTCAATTCAAGTTTATTTGTACAGCGCTTTTGGTCAGTATTCTTCAACATGTTGGCTATGATATATTGAGTTCAGAGAGATCTAAATTTGAATTGTGCTGTGAAAAAAAAAAGTTGGTAGGTTTCTTTTATGACTCACTACGCGACTACATTTCTATAGCTTCTGCCAATAGTAACTGACTGTCGTAAAAAAATACTCTGAAAGCTTTTATTTGATGTCAGGGACATTATATTATTGTCTTACAAGAGGCATGTGACCCAAATTGTTGTTGACGCTTTTTCCAAAGGATTTAAAGCCAGGATGCTTTTACCACCCCATAGACGCTGCTCAGGGTAAATGATGAATCTTCATTGTCCCACTGACTTCAGAGCTGAGGAATGTTCGAGTGACCAGATGTTAACCTGGCCCTGTTTTAACGAAGCGCTCTTTCTGGAAGTTATGATCCAGGATTAGATCTTCCTCTGACTGTACTGATCCTTGGCACCGAGCGCTAAAGGTCAAGAGCTTATCTAGGGTTAGTCCGGTCTGAGGAGAGGCACTGGCCTGCTGCCATAAACCCAGAGACCAGCCGGAGGTTTCTCCTCGTTGTTGAGTAGACTCGCTCTGACAGCGCCGTGACATTCCTCCGCTCAAAGCCGAGCCTTTCGCTTCCAATCTTTGAAGTTATAGGACTCATGGCACGGCCGTCGACTTAGTGCTTTACTTATTTGGCACTTATGCCCTGCTGAGACAATGTATCTACAGTTCCCTAATAGAGTGCCTGATGAAACATCTTCTGGCACATAAAAACACGCACACCTGTGTCGGCTCTTGGAAATGCCAGTGGAAGTGAGAGGAGCCTTTAGTAATGAGCTTGTATGTGGCTCTAAGTTGAAGGAAACCCAGTACGGTTACTCACACGCTGCCTGATGTTCAAGTCGAATCAAAATCAGGGTAAATTACGGAAAAGGTTAAGGGCCGTTCACAGCAAGGAAGATATTGCTAAGCATAAAGTTAAATTCAACATTCTATCTATTGTTGGAATCACTTTTTTTTTTCTAGCTGATGAACAATAAAAACATCAGCCAATCAGAATCCACTCAGCTTTAAAGTTTTCAAGCAATTAAACACTTACAATAAACAGAACATTAACATCCGTTGGTGTGGGTGCTAATATAGGGTTAATTCAATTCAGTTTTCAATTCAAGTTTATTTGTACAGCGCTTTTCACGATACAAATCATTGCAAAGCAACTTTACAGCAAATTAAGTTTCTACAA
>NW_015551075.1:2032915-2037942 GCF_001515605.1 Sinocyclocheilus anshuiensis | reverse complement strand
CCTTCTGCCATAAACCCAGAGACCAGCCGGAGGTTTCTCCTCGTTGTTGAGTAGACTCGCTCTGACAGCGCCGTGACATTCCTCCGCTCAAAGCCGAGCCTTTCGCTTCCAATCTTTGAAGTTATAGGACTCATGGCACGGCCGTCGACTTAGTGCTTTACTTATTTGGCACTTATGCCCTGCTGAGACAATGTATCTACAGTTCCCTAATAGAGTGCCTGATGAAACATCTTCTGGCACATAAAAACACGCACACCTGTGCCGGCTCTTGTAAATGCCAGTGGAAGTGAGCGGAGCCTTTAGTAATGAGCTTGTATGTGGTGCTAAGCTGAATGAAACCCAGTACGTTACTCACACGCCGCCTGATGTTCAAGTTGAATCAAAATCAGGGTAAATTACGGAAAAGGTTAAGGGCCGTTCACAGCAAGGAAGATATTGCTAAGCATAAAGTTAAATTCAACATTCTATCTTTTGTTGGAATCACTTTTTTTTTTCTAGCTGATGAACAATAAAAACATCAGCCAATCAGAATCCACTCAGCTTTTCAAGCAACAAGCAATTAAACACTTACAATAAACAGAACATTAACATCCGTTGGTGTGGGTGCTAATAAATTCAATTCTCAATTCAGTTTTCAATTCAAGTTTATTTGTACAGCGCTTTTCACGATACAAATCATTGCAAAGCAACTTTACAGCAAATTAAGTTTCTACAATATTTAGTGGTAGCTTATCAGTGGTGACTGTCAGTTAATGTGCATATGGCAGAAATGTATGGAAAAATCAATTAAAGACGTAATCAAACAGACGATGAACACTATTAACAGCAATTATTATATGATGCAATCAAACTTATTTACACTTTAAATAAGGTTACACTTTATTTTAAGGTGTCCTTGTTACAGTGTAATTATACATTTAAGTACTGAGTAATATTACTTACTATATGGTTAGGGTTATGATGAGGGTTTGGTTTATGGATACTTGCATGTAATTATGCATAATTAATTGTTATTACAATAGTAAGTACATGTAACATGTGTAACAAGGACACCTTAAAATAAAGTGTTACCTAATATAGTTATAGTTCTTGGTGTATATGGGCCTTAACTATAACAATAAAGGTAAAATTAATTAAAAAAATTCATTCTGTGAGAATTTTAAATTTAAAACTGGTAACACTCTATTTTAAGGTGTCCTTGTTATATATGTTACATGTACTTACTATTATAATAACAATTAATTATGCATAATTACATGCAAGTAACCCTTATCCTAACCCTAACCATGTAGTAAATACATGTAGTTAATTAATATTACTCAGTACTTATATGTATAATTACACTGGAACAAGGACACCTTAAAATAAAGTGTAACCTTCAAACTTTATTTATGTGAGAATAGGTAAGGACACACTACAGCTACACTTCCTGGCCAAAAAGAAAAGTTGCATTAGACTGCATTTAGCTTTGATTACAGTGTGTATTTATTGTGGCGTTGTTCCAACAACCATTTATTTTCACCAAGAGTTGCACTAATTGCTGTATTGACAATGGCAGAGTCAAACCCTTCTTCAAAGTTGACTCCATCACATCCCAAAGACTTTCAGTAGGGTTAAGGTCTCGACTCTGTGGTGACCAATACATGCATGAAAATGATTTCTCATGCTCCCTGAACCACTCTTTCACAGTAGTGTTAATTTTGTCAGCTATTTTCATTTTAGTCTTAGTCTTAGTCCTGGGCTAAAATGTCCTTGTTAGTTTTTATCATATTTAGTCAACCTTATACTGTTTAGTTTTAGTCAAGTTTTAGTCGACTAAAAGTCTCAACATTTTAGTCTAGTTTAGAAAATCTAAAGTATTTTAGTCTAGTTTTAGTCAATGAAAACTTGACATTTTAGCAATAAGATTATTATTAATTAACCGTACAGCAGTATTAATTTTGACAGCCATTTTTAATTTAGTCTTAGTCTTACTCAAATGTACATTTTAGTTATCATATTTAGTCAACCTTGTCCTGTTTTTGTTTATTCAATTAAATGTATGAGCATTTTAGTCAAGTTTTAGTCAATGAAATCTTAGTCACATTTTCGTCATTCTGTATAATAGTTAAACTGACTAAAAAAAAATTCTCAAAATTATAATCGTAATGATTGTTGTCATTTGAGAAATTTACTTTTGCATTTCAGGTATTGCACTTTCTCCAGTAAGCACAAATCAATAGAATGTGGACACATACATGGTGTATTTGACCTAATCTAGTGTACTGATTTATTAGGCTTTTTATTATATAAGTCAATACCAAAGACTTATGCAATCTCTCTGTCTACATTATGAAAACAGCTAAAGCAAACAAAAAATATTATAACAGTGAAATCCCTAGTAATTCCACTAATTCCATAATAGCAATAGAATATTTCTCTATTAAAACAACAGCGATTGAGTAAGTGTATTTATTCAGCGATCACAATCGCAAACAATATAGTCGAGATCTCATGACAGAACCCTGACCGGCTGAGTGACGCTTTCATTTAGATCGCTAAACTTGTTTGTTTTTCAGATCATCTGCGGCGGCGATTCTGCAATGAGGAGCGAGCGCGTACGCATGGTTGCCAGATTGCTTAAAATAAGCAAAACACACCGGGCAGAAAATGTATCAATGTAACAGCGAAGCTCTGATTCGGGGATTAGAACTCTTGATATCTGGCAACCGCACTCATGAAAGCTCGTGTAGTAGAGCAGTCTGCAATAACATTTTGTCTCCTTTTTTGACGAAAATAAAAAGCGGTTTTTGGTAACGTTTTTATCTTTTTGAATACATTTTAGTCTCGTCTTATTTCGTCAACGAAATTGAATGTTGATATAGTCTTAGTTATCGTTTATTGACCTTATTGTTGTCTCTCTCATCTTAGTCATGGGAAAAAAGCTTGTCAACGAGCATTTTTCGTCATAGTCTTCGTTAACGAAATTAACACTATTTCACAGTCTGAGCGCAGTGAATCTTGGCATTGTCATCCTGGAATATGGACATGAGCTCGTCTTCCGACATGGTTGTTTAAGAAAGGAAAAGCTACACACTGCATCAGTTAGGGTTAAAAGAATTGTTGCCAAACATATTAATCACTGCAATAATGATCCATTCGTAGGCTCTTTAGTAGTTGCCATTTTATATCCAAACAGTGATTTTTTGTTGATTAGAAACATTGACAGCCAATCAAAATCAATCTGATTTTAAAGAAATCAAGCATTTAAAGAAGCAGATGACAAAAGAGCAGTGCAAACTTATAATTAATAGAACGCTATCGTCCGCTGGTGTAAAAGCTAATATTGTTATCATTATAGTTAGGTTTCTTGGTGTGAACGGGCCTTAACTATAACAATAAAGTTGTAAAAATCATTCTAATTCTGTGAGAATAGGGAAGTCCACACCACAACTATAACAATAATGACACAGACGAACGACATTTTGTTGTATGAATATCTGAACATGCAATATGTCAAAAGAAAGAACAGAAACTTTGTATTTAAACAAACCAACAAACATGAATTCTTTTTTTTTATCAACACTTGAATATGGGAAAGTTTCATGAAAAAAAAATATTTTTTTTTAACAAAAAGCTGAGGAAATCACGTTTTTGTCAAAGACTACATCTGGATAGGATTCAGAATGATGATCAAAACATAGATGGAGTAGATCATGTCCATTACCACCCTCAAAGCTTGCACAGTCCTTAACCACTTCCTGGGTTGTCATTTCATTTTGGTAACGTTAGGTAGTTTTGATTTATATGCTGTTTGATGATTGCATTATTACATATGCATCTGCTTAACATATATGATCGCTTGTTTCTGCTTCTCCTTCGCCATGTTTTGATCCAGACGTTCAGTACTCTTTCAGAAGATGTGTAATAGTGCCTCCTACCGTATAACAGTGAAAACATGGAAAGCCAGAAAATTCTGTCAATGGCGGGAAAGCGTTGTCTCATAAATGATGGAAAATTCCTTCAATGGCGGGGAAAGAGTTAAAGAGTTTGAGCATTTAAAGAGGCAGATGACAAAACTGCAGCGCACACTTATAATAAAACTTTATTGTTTCTTGGTGTGGATGCTAATATAGTTATCATTATCTTTATTGTTATCATTCTTAGTGTGAACAGGCCTTTAAACTGATTTAGGCAGTCGTCCAAGTAGTTTCTCATAAAATAAGAAAAACCCAGCATTAACACTATTAAAATCTGATTTGTGTATAGAGAGGTGGTTCTTAAATGGGAGTTTGAAGACTTTTCTTTTTTCTTTTTTTGTTTAGGGCACTTAAAGGATCGTATGTCGGACTGTGAACATCCTCACAGAGCTTTGTGCAGAATATTATTTTTGCTCTGTCAGGGCGGTTTCCTGTAAGAGATGATGAGAGATGGCTGAGCTGCTCCGCTCTTTCCTTTGCTCGCACATACAGGAGGGAGTTTGTTGTCATAAGTCTGTGTGGGCCCCTGTGAGTTACCTTGGGGCCTCATAGGGAATTTATTGGAGAAGATGTCCCCTGCTAACACAGTCAGCACCTGAGTTTTGGGGAACACAGATGGAGGGGTGTTTACAGGGGTGCAGAGGGACAGGAGAGATGACAGACGAGACTTGTTTAGACTGTAACACACACGGATAGCAGGGCTGTTAATTCAGGCTTGTCAGTGAAAGTCTGTGTCACTGATAAAAGCATGCCGGGCGGCTCCTCTGACCGCATGGCAAACTCTGCTGCTCTTTAGGGCGTAAGTGCTTGGAGAAGTAGTCAGCCTCACACACTCACCCTAGCAGACACTCTCAGTGCTCAGGTACAAAATTAGTTTAACTTTTGATACCTGGTACATTTTGTTTTGAAGCTTCAAACACTTGTAAATAGTTCCCCATTTAATGATCAGGGAGGGAAAAAAGCTTTTCAGGAGCTCGCTGTGATTTTATAACCTCCTTAACTTCCATAAATTGTTTATAAGTGTGTCGCCAGGCTGTTCTGAGAAAGCCGTCGGCCTAGCATTAGCAT